>NC_142064.1:244897161-245205911 GCF_059756535.1 Pantherophis guttatus
GCCTTGCTGGGGAATAACTTGCATTTCTTGGCCTCAATTACTTCCAGTTGCCTTCTTTCCCATTTTGGCCAGACAGCTTTGTGAAATGTCACTCTCTATTAAAAACTATAAACCACTTCTGCATCTGCTGACTTGAGATCACCAGAGGCACCTCTGCAAAAACAAGGCATTAGAAGAGAAGGAACAAGCATTTGACGAATGCGAAAGGCATGGCTTTAATTCCCCCCCCCGCTTTTTTTTTTTTTTGCTGCACAGTCCATTTTTATCAATCACAGCTTTCATTCTAATTTTCCAAGCATCGTTGTGTTTAGTCCTAATGCAGAGGGAGAGAATGTCAAGCTTCTACAGCCGAGACACCACAAAATAATGTCCCAAGAGCGGACATAAATTTGCACTCCTCTGATCTTGCATTTTGTGCTCATATGAACCTCAACTGGGAACACAGGGACAATGCATTTATTTTCCAAAAGAAAAAAGAAAAAAAAAGCCAAGTGTTTGTTGGTCTATAGGGCTTCAGCATTTCTACTGCTGACCTATGAGGACAACCAGAACAAGAATAGTTACTTAGGCACCATTTACAGCACACACACAAAAAAAACCAATTGTCCTAGAAAAGCGGTAGCTTTTGCAAATGCAAGCAAAGGCAACATCAGCCTATAAGTTCCACTTACTTTGCAACAAAACTTATTTATCAAAGCTTCTACAGGGGAAATGCTCAAATAATTGGGACCAGTGGTGGGTTTCACATTATGTTACTACCGGTTTGCCACACGAGCGCCGAGTTCGTGCGCGTGCCTGCCTTCCATGCATGCGCCTGGCCTTCCGTTCATGCACTTTGCTCATGAGCTTGCCTTTGGCGCATGTGCCCAGCCTCAAACACATGCCTAAATAGGATGGCATAGAGCCAGGGTGGGTGGGCAGACCCACCCACGATTTCCTCTATTTCCTTTTTAGGCAAACCGATCCGAACCGGCTGAATACCACCTCTGATTGGGACTAATATTCACGAAAGTTGGATACATTGTGAAATTTACTGTAATCTAATGGGGTGTTTTTAAGGTGTTTTCCAAAGGGAACGAGATAAATTCCTGGGAAAATAGAATTCATGCAAGCTTCCGATGAGTTCCTAGTTTTGATGGCTATAAATATTACTTTAAAAATCTTTTTATAACAGCTGCTAGGGAATAAGACTGGAAACAGATGCATGAGCTGCTTGGAAGGTCTTGGATACACAAAAGGCAGAGAAGTCCAGAAAGGATAGAGCTGGGCACTGATCTAGTGGATTCTTGCTATGTTGTCATGGCAGCCATTCATATTGTCCACTATGGTCTCTGCAGCTGCTGCTGACAAATCTCTTGTTTGAATGGATTTTTTGGGTTATGCTCATGCATTCCTGAAATCTTGCTTTATTTTAGTAACTAATTTATATAGCTGCCTATCTACCAATATAATTCTGGGTAGAAAACACCAAAATACGATGTTGCATAAGATAGGTGCGGTAACAGTGAAGATATGTTTTCTGGCCCCATAGGTGAACTGCTTCATGAAGGTATCCCAAAATATGTCCAGTCTGCTGGATCTAGCAGGACAGGAAGAACCCATCAGAGATAGACAGTCCCATTTCATTCTGGAACTTTTTGGAATCACTGTTATCCATTTCAGGAACAATTCTAAACCGTCTAAAATCTTTCCACTTCAAATATAAGCACTTCTCTAAATAAAGGTGAACTCCAATAACAACTAAGATACGGATTGTCATCTCCGAGACACTTTTGAATGTAGTTAAGACACAGAAATATTTTGGGATTCCCTAAGGCATCTTTTAGAGGGACCCGGTGGCTCAGTGGCTAAGACTCTGAGTTTGTTGATCGAACGGTTGGCAGTTCAGCCATTTGAATCCCTAGTGCCACATAACAGTGTGAGCTCCCATTACTTGTCCCAGCTTCTGCCAACTTAGCAGTTCGAAAGCACGTAAAAAATGCAAGTAGAAAAATAGGAACCACCTTTGGTGGGAAGGTAACAGCGTTCCGGGCGCCTTTGGCGTTTAGTCATGCTGGCCACATGACCACAGAGATGTCTTCGGACAGCACTGGCTCTTCGGCTTTGAAACGGAGATGAGCATCGCCCCCTAGAGTTGGGAACGACTAGCACATATGTGCGAGGGGAACCTTTACCTTAAGGTACTTTTAACCTTAGCATCTATGTCTGACTACGAGTTATTTTTTTCAAACAATAAATTCCATATCAAAAAACACCATCTGATCAGGAGCCAAACAAAGTTTGAGACTTTCAAAGTAATGACTGACTAAATTTCCTTACTTCACAAACATTTTTTGTAAGATAAATGTTAACACATAAAAAAAGAAAGCCCTGGGTATCCTTTCCACATGATAACAATTCGACTACAAGTAAAAATAGAACGCCAACTCTTGTTCCACCAAATTGAAGTTCTTGTTATTTCTCAACAAGCTTATTATTGTTTTGACTATGGCCTCTATAATTATCACTGTCGCTTTGCAGCATGCTGGTATCAACTACTGTAGGGCAAATCCTGAACTAGATCTTCCATTCTGATTGTCACCTATGAAAGATGTAAAATATGCATAGATAAGGGAAACTGCTGTGACCACCCTGCAAGGGATCAGACCTCGCATTCAGTGAACCAGTAATTTTGATGGCCAACAACTAATCCTTCTCATTGTTCACCCCCAACTCCACATAGCAGGGCTCCATTCCCGAAAAAGCTCTGGGTTGCCTCATTTATGACTTAATTAGCAAGGGTGTTTTAATCAAATTATATAGTCTTGCCTTAGCAGCAGGTTAGCAGCTTTGCTGAACTGTTTTATGTCATTCTAAACCTAATCAAAGATGGTGGCGAACATCTAAAAGAGCACACACAGAATCTGTTTCTACGAAGGGAAACAGGAAGCTTTGTTCTTGAATAAATGCCTGTTTCCTGTTCACCTTAACAGGAAGAAATCAGGGGTGGATTCTATTTACCTTTACTAGCAGTTTGCAGCGGGGCCACACGTGCGCGCTCGCTTCGCTCGTGCAGAAGCATTTTGGAGATGTCAGGGTCAGTGGGTGGGGCCTCCCGCCGGTTTTACTACCAGTTCTATAGAATCGCATCTATAGAATAGCATTTTTTATCTGTACATTGTTTCTGGAACAAGTGTTCCCTCAAATACAGTTTTGAACGATAAATTCCATTCCATTGCTAACAAGTAGGATTCTTAGATGGAAATCTTAATCCTTCCTTAATATGCTAACAGGATCCTCTTTTAACTAGGTCTCTGTCATGCTCGGAATCTTAACTAATGCAAATTTCACCTAAGCAGAAAAGTGTGTCTGAAGTTTCATCATGGTCTCATTGTGCATTCATAAAACACGCTGCTATTTTCCTATTTGTTTTAAAAGGTGTTTACTGTTCTAAATATGCTCATCATAGTAGCCATTAGCTAATGGCCTGATCTTTCTGAGAGTCAATCTCAAACATTAGCACTCACTTTATCTAATGTTTACTTTCCATGAAACTGAAATGGGGCAACCAAATCGAAGGTTACAAAAGAAATGAAACCCCCATGTAGCATATTCTCTCAAAGAGTAATGGCACACAGGTAGTCCCCGAGTTACAGACATTCGTTTAGTGACTGTTCAAAGTTACAGTGGCATTGAAAAAAGTGACTTATAACCATTTTTTTCATACTCACGACCATTGCAACATCCCCATAGTCGTGCAAACAAAATTCGGATGCTTGGCAACTGGTTTATATTTATGACGGTTGCAGTGTTGTGACGGTTGTGACCTTCTGACAAGCAAACTCAACAAGGAAGCCAGATTCACTTAAGAACCATGTTACTAATTTAACAGGAGGCAGAGATTCACTTAACAACTGTGGCAAGGAAGGTCGTAAAATATTTATGATGGCTGCAGTGTCCCGGAGTCACTTGGTCCCACTTTTTGAGACCAAGTCGGTCCGGAGGCCAGATTCACTTAACAACCATGTTACCAAATTAACAGCTGCAACCATTCACTTAACAACTGCGGCAAGAAAGGTTGTAAAATGAGCAAAACTCACTTAACAACTGTCTTCTTTAGCGACATAAATGATGAACTCAATTGCGGTTGTAAGTCGAGGACCACCCGTATTTTAAAAGAAATGTACACCAATTTAAATCAGTTTTTTCAAACAATGCTTGAGGAAGCGATATTTTAATGCAATTCTCGTTTTCCTTTTTTTTTTGGTTTTTTTTTTACATTTAAGCACATAAGAAGCTGACTTATATCAGGTCAGACTTTTTACTTTTCTAGCTCAGTACTTTCTACCACAACCGGTAGCGGCTTCTAAACCTATTTGCAAATCACGTACCATTTGACTCTCCTTTAACTGGAAATACCAAGGATAGAATTTAGGAGTGCAGAACGCCCAAAACGTGGGAGCTATGCAACCATTCAAGTGTGCAAAACGCAAACCAGCCTTGAGTGTTCCCGACCATCTGTTCTAAATTTTTCAGCATCATTTACCTAAATCTGAGCATTCCCATCTTAGAAGAGTTCAAGTGCTTTTTATGTATGCATAAGTGAGCGTAAGGAGGAGAGGAGAGGAACCGGCCCATCTGTTTTCCTTAATCCAATGAGGACAGAGAGCTGGATGTAATGACTGCAGTTCATGGCAGGCTGCTTCACCAGCTATTAGAAAAGTTTCCAATGCTTCCCATGGTGTTTGTATTGTTTATCAAACCATTGAGAAATGAATTCCTTCACTTCCAGTGGTTTCTTTTCCAAGTTTTCCCTTTTCCGCCTTGATTGGTTAAGTACCAATCAACGTACGATGACAACTGAGCCCAAAATAAGGTTCTACATTTAGGTAAGAAAAACAAAATGCACAGGTACAGTATATGTGCTATACTGAATAGTAGTAACTGTGAGAGGGATCTTGGGAGTTCTAGTGGACAACCATTTAAAATATGAGCCAGCAGTGTGCAGCAGCTGCCAGAAAAACCAACACAGTTCTAGTCTGCATAAACAGAGGGATAGAATCAAGATCACGTGAAGTGTTAATATCATTTTATAATGCCTTGGTAAAGCCACACTTGGAATACTGCATCCAGGTTTGGTCACCACAATGTAAAAAAGATGTGGAGACTCTAGAAAGAGTGCAGAGAAGAGCAACAAAGATGATTAGGGGACTGGAGGCTAAAACATATGAAGAACTGTTGCAGGAACTGGGTATGTCTAGTCTGATGAAGAGAAGGGCTAGGGGAGACATGATAGCAGTGTTCCAATATCTCAGGGACTGCCACTAAGAAGAGGGAGTCAAGCTGTACTCCAAAGCACCTGAGGGCAGGACAAGAAGCAATGAGCGGAAACTAATCAAGTAGAGAAGCACCTTAGAACTAAGGAGAAATTTCCTAACGGTTAGAACAATTAATCAATGGAACAACTTCCCTCCAGAAGTTGCGAATGCTCCAACACTGGAAGTTTTTAAGATGTTGGATAACCATTTGTCTGAAGTGGTATAGAGTTTCCTGCCTATAGATTGGACTAGAAGACCTCCAAGGTCCCTTCCAATTCTGTTATTCTATTCTAAATTCTAAAATTCCTGTTGCTAAGCAAGGCAGTTGTTAAATGAATTTTGCCCCATTTTACGACCTTTCTTGCCACGGTTACTAAGTGAATCACTGCCGTTGTTAAGTTAGTAACATGTTTGTTAAGCGAATCTGGCTTCCTCGTTAACTTTACTTGTCAGAAGGTCTCAAAAGGGGGATCGGTTGACACAAAGGACATTGCAACCGCCGTAAGTATGAATCAGTTGCCAAGTATCTGAATTTTGATCACGTGACCATACGGATGCTACAAAGGTTGTTAAGTGTGAAAAATGGTCAGAAGTCATTTTTTCAGTGTGGTTGTCGCTTTGACCGGTCACTAAACGAACTGACGTAAATCGACTACCTGTACCTCAAAGTCCACATCTTGCTGGGGGATTTTCCAACCTGGTTTTAGTCTTTCCACGGTTCCCCCTTCAGGACCATCAGCTTTCACTGCAGGTTATTCATTGGACAATCGCAGCAGCTTATTTTAGTAGTTTTAAAGGATACCAAATGAACTGCTTTTAATTATTCTGCCGGAGTCTTGCTTTTACAGTGGGCGTTTAGCTCTGCGCGTGCCGAAACATAATGATCTGGAAAGCGCAGAAAAATCCATACCCCAGTTGGTCTCTGACAGCTGTGACTGTCAGAAATTTAAAATTACATAGAAATAAAATAAATCTCCCCTGCAAGATCCCTTTAAGCCAAATATATGCACAAAGATGCCTGACCCATCCAGTCTGCCAGGAAATAGATTTTTCTCTTGTTCTGCCAATTCAGCCTAGCATTTCTTATCCCTGGCAACTCATTCTGCATGTCGAACTCGTGCATTATCTAGGCATAAGAAGCCGCGACTAGCAATTCGGGAGGAATGCAGAGTCTGAATCCAACAGAGATTAAGCATATTGAGTAGTTTACAGATCAGGGGAGAGAATAATAAACTAGCCAAGGGGGTTAAAACCAAATGACATTTCCTGAAAGGAGACATCGCTGGATGGATGGATGGATGGATGGATGGATGGATGGATGGGTAGATGGATGAATGGATGCATTCATAGATGGATGGATGGAACTTTAACAGTAATATATTATATTTCACTGGATGGTGCATTTGTCCTTTCATTTTCATTTCATTTTCATTTCATTTTATTAAATTTGTATACCGCCCTACTCCCGAAGGACTCAGGGCAGTGAACAGGCACAAAATAAAACACATAAATACAAAAGTTAAAAAACATAATTAAAACCAAATTAAATAATTTTGCCCGAGACAATTAAAATTCCCAATAATTTAAAACAAATTAAAATTTCAATTTAAAAATTTAAAAGAAGGGGAGAAAATTAGGCCAGGCCGGCCTGCTGGAATAGGAGTGTCTTCAAAGCACGGCGGAAGGTGCGCAGATCCAGGATCCTCCGTATCTCCGGGGGAGCTCATTCCAGTTAGTAGGTGCCCCCACAGAGAAGGCCCTCCCCTAGGGGTCGTCAGTCGACATTGTTTGGCTGACGGCACCTGGAGTAGCCCCTCTCTATGAGAGCGTACGGGCCGGTGGGAGGCTGTTTGTGGTAGTAGGCGGTCCCGTAGGTAGCCAGGTCCTAAGCCATGGAGCGCTCTAAAGGTGGTAACCAAAACCTTGAAGCGCACCCGGAAGACCACTGGGAGCCAGTGCAGCTCACGCAGGAGAGGTGTCACACGGGAGCGCCATGTTGCTCCCATAACCACCCATGCGGCCGCAGTCTGCGCCAGTTGGAGCCTCTGGGTGCTCCTCAAGGGGAGCCCCATGTAGAGAGTGTTACAATAATCCAGGCGGGAGGTGACAAGGGCATGAATGACTGTGTGTAGGGAGTCCCTTTCATATTTGTTTGTTTGTCTGTTTATTCACATCCCATCTTTATTATTAAACAACCCAAGATGGGGAACATAATTAATACCCCTTCTTCCTCCTATTTAGAACTAAGGAGAAATTTCCTGACAGTTAGAACAATTAATCAGTGGAACAACTTGCCTCCAGAAGTTGTGAATGCTCCAACACTGGAAATTTTTAAGAAGATGTTGGATAACCATTTGTCTGAAGTGGTGTAGGGTTTTCTGCCTGGGCAGGGGG
Organism: Pantherophis guttatus; assembly: GCF_059756535.1. NCBI lineage: Eukaryota > Metazoa > Chordata > Lepidosauria > Squamata > Colubridae > Pantherophis > Pantherophis guttatus. The sequence continues at coordinate 244,904,853 of NC_142064.1, forward strand.
TTGGACTAGAAGACCTCCAATGTCCCTTCCAACTCGGTTATTCTATTTCTATTTTCCCCACAACAACAACCCTGCAAAGTGGGCTAGGCTGGGAAAGTGACAGGACGAAGATCACCATTAAACCAAACAGAGCTATAACTTTGGGGGTATTGGTAGGGATGAAAATAATGCCACCAAGAAGTCAGAGTGTCTATGGCGATTCTCAATCATCCAGGCCAGGATTGTCCCAAAAGTGCTTTTCTAAAAGGCAATTAGACTTTCTTGGGGTTTTTTGTTTTTCCTTGAAAACATTTCACTTCTCATCAAGAAGCTTCTTCGGTTCAAGAAATCAGAGGGTTTGCCACATGAAGCATTTGCCTTGCCTCAGGTTCAGCTCCATGCTTTTGTGATTCCATTGTGTTACATCTTCTATTGTAACTGAGATGTTTTTTCCCCCCCACATCACTGCAGTTATAATCAAAAGGCTGTCAGCCTATATTTTCAGAAATGTAAATCCCTGTTTTATAAAACCATTTTGCAGATTACTTGCCTAGAGGAGGGGTGTCAAACTCACGGCGTCACGGCAGTGTCACATGACGTATTGGGACTCCCCCCCTCGCTAAACCAGGTGTGGGCGTGGCTAGCGTGTGACACATCCGTCCCGTGGGCTGGGAGTTTGACAGCCCTGGCCTAAAGAGATCCATTGAAAGCACCAACAACGTTGATGGTTAGTAAAGTGTCAGTTGTGTCCAGAACTTACTTGGCACAAACCGAGAGTGTTGTGTTTCAATGTTGATGGTTATAGAATCATTTGTCAAAAACTATATTCTACAATCTCAATTGTCCTCAATATTAGGATTATGGAAAGTAGTAGACTATGCACCTCCTAAGGGATGCCAAGCCTAATCAAGCCAAAAAAAATTTTGTAATTGGGGAAGATCAAAGTTTGGATTTTACAACATACAGTACACCCACACCAAATGTGGCAATCAAAGATGTCTTTTGTAGGCTGTCAGAAATGTAATGCAAAATATGACCATTTTTTAAAAAAGAGTAAAATTGGAAAATTTTCTTAAAACGGCTATTTTTGAGAGTAGAAGCAAATGGGGTGATTTAATTTATTGAATCTTTGATATCTTCCCAAGAAAATACCACAATTGAGCCCAAAATTTATTTATTTATTTATTTATTTATTTATTTATTTATTTATTTATTTATTTATTTATTTATTTATTTATTTATTTATTTATTTATTTCAATTTGTATAGCGCCCTTCTCCTAGTGGACTCAGGGCGGTGCACAGCCAGAACTAAAACACATACCAATACAAAATTTAAAATTATTAAAAGAATTACATAACTGGCCCAAATTTAAAACAATTCAATTAAAACCCACTGACAATTTAAAAACTAAAAAACTAAAAAAGTCTACAAAAGGGGGAGGGGGTTCACACCAGCCCTGCTTGATGGAAAAGAAAAGTTTTCAGGGTATGGCGAAAGTCCCGGAGATCCGATATCCTTCATATCTCCGGGGGCAAATTGTTCCAGAGGGCAGGAGCTGCCACAGAGAAGGCCCTCCCCCTGGGGGTCACCAGCCGACATTGCCTGGCTGACGGCACCCTGAGGAGTCCCTCTCTGTGGGAGCGTACTGGTCAGTGGGAAGCTATTGGTGGCAGAAGGCAGTTAAGTGAGTTTTGCCCCATTTTATCACATTCCTTGCCATAGTTGTTAAATGAATCTGGCTTCCCCATTGACTTTGCCTGTCAGAAAGTCGCAAAAACTGATCCCATGATCCCGGGACATTGCAACCATCATAAATACAAGTCAGATGCCAAGCCTCTGAATTTTTATGTAACCATGGGGATGCTGCACCGGTGGTAAATGTGAAAAACTATCACAAGTCCCTTTTTTCAGTACTGTTGTAACTTTGAACAGTCACTAAACAAACACTTGTACAAGTCCAGGACTGCCTGTATTTAGAATTACATATTCAACAGACTGCACTCTTAATAAGAATAGCAATAGTCCTTAGACTTATCTACTGCTTTATAGTGCTTTACAGCCATCTCTAAGTGATTTTACAGAGTCAACATATTGCCTCCAACAATCTGGGTTCTCATTTTACTGACCTTGTTATTTATTTATTTGTTTGTTTGTTTGTTTGTTTTATTTTATTAAATTTTTATACCGCCCTTCTCCCGGAGGACTCAGGGCGGTGTACAGCCAGAGATAAAACCCACAACAATATAAAAGTTAAAAGATGAATTAAAAATTATTAAATAAGTTGGCCGAAAAAGCTAAAATAAAGACAACCCATTAAAATAGCATTAGGCCAGCCCTGCTTGGTGAAACAATAGCGTTTTGAGGGCGCGGCGAAAGGTGCGAAGGTCGGGAATCCTACGAATCTCCAGGGGCAGCTCATTCCAGAGGACAGGTGCCCCCACAGAGAAGGCTCTCCCCCTGGGGATCGCCAGTCGACATTGTTTGACTGACAGCACCCTGAGGAGTCCCTCTCTATGGGAGCGTACTGGTCGATGGGAGGCTATCAGTGGCAGAAAGTGGTCTCGTAAGTACCCGGGTCCTAAGCCATGGAGCGTTTTGAAGATGGCAACCAACACCTTGGTTGATTGGAAGGTTGGTAGGCTGAGTCAACCTTGAGCCAGTCAGAATTGAACTGCTGGCAGTTGGCAAAATTAGCCTGCAATACTGAATTCTAACCACTGCGCCAGCACAGCTTTTAATACTGGACAAAATATATCCACTGATGTTATTATTTATAAGTAAACCAACGGTGAACACCACAAAGAGCGAAATGATATATACAGAAAATAGCTTACTAGTATCTTTTATTAACCATTTGTCTGAAGTGGTATAGGGCCATGATGGCGAACCTATGGCATGCGTGCCGAAGGTGGCACGCAGAGCCCTCTCTGTAGGCATGTGCGCCGTTTCCAGCTCCTCTTCTGGTTTCTGATGCACCAGCTGATCTTCGCGCGTGCTAGAGCCCCAGAAACCCGAAGACCAGCTGGCTGGTGCACATGCACATGCTGGCCACCTGATCTTCAGGTTTCTGGCACTCCGGCATGTGCGAAAACCAGCTGGCCGACATTCATGCGCGTGCTGAAGACCTGAAGACCATCTGGCCAGCATGCGCATGTACACCGGCCAGCTGATCTTCGAGTTTCCAGTGCTATGGCGCACGGGAAGACCAGCTGGCTGGCACTCATGCGAGTGCCGGAAGCCAGAAGCCCAGATGGCATGCGCACTGGCCAGCTGATCTTCAAGTTTCTGGGGCTGTGGCGCTCACACCCACATTCCGTTTTGGACACTCGGTGCCAAAAAGGTTCGCCATCACTGATGTAGGGTTTCCTGCCTAAGCAGGGGGTTGGACTAGAAGACCTCCAAGGTCCCTTCCAACTCTGTTATTCTAACAAGTCTCACAACCATTCTAACCCATTCTTGGAAGGACTTACTGGATATAATAAAACCAAGGGCTAACTGAACCAGACAGTTAAGACCTGTTCCCTTTTCTGTGTGACAGATAATGCCATTACAATCTTGACAGCAGTTAGTGCAACTTTCCCATAGTATAATATCCTTTCTCAAACATCCCTCTGCTTGTTTACTGGGTATTAGATGCTACAAATAAATTAAAGCGCTTAGCAATACCAACAAATACAAATAAATTATAGTTTCCCAAGAATGCACTGCAAACAGGGTGGGAGAAAAGCTTTTCAGAAATGCAATTATGATGTGTTTCGATACCTTGTCATTACTTGCAGTGCTTTCCCTGTTTACAGTGATCATCCTTCTATCTCTCCTTGCTGCATCTTTGTGTAAATAATAATAACGACACTATGTGATTTCTTTAAATAAGGGAATTCAAACCATCAGGCACTTCACTTTTCCGGGAGGTGCAAAGGACTCCAACAGAGGTGCCAAGGAGACTGAACAATAGCGGTGCTGAATAAATCTCTCCCTGAGGAATTCTTCACAATCTAATCTGCATGCAAAAACCTAGTTATCTTAAATCTAACCACAACTTCACCATTGTATGCACTGTAGGGTAATGCAGGCCACTAATTTCCCATCTATAGGGGGATTTTTTTTGTCTGTAAATAGGAGATCACTCTTTGACAGGAAACTCAAGCCATTAATGTTTCAGCTGTTAATTCTATCAATTGCCGATTGTGGTGGAGGGGGAAACAAAGCCTACAATGATTTAAGGGCAGGGTCTATTTTAACAAAACAAAAGCAAAACACCCAACCCAATTTGTATTTGCAGCCACATTTATGATAGTAAACACCCCGGTACAAGAAGGCCACAAACCAGGGGTGCTATTCAGCAGGTTTTGACAGGTTCTGGAGAACTGGTAACACAAATTTTGAGTAGTTCAGAAAATTGGCAAATACCACCTCTGGCTGGGGAGTGGGGTGGGAATGGAGATTTTGCAATATCCTTCTCCCAGGAGTGGGATGGGAATGGAGATTTTGCAGTATTCTTCCCCTGCCACGCCCACCAAGCCATACCACACCACGCCAAGCCACGCCCACAGCACCGGTAGTAAAAAAAATTGGAATTCCACCACTGCCACAAACATCTAATTACGTTTTTCTTCCAATATTATAGATTCAGAAGTTGATACTAACCATCTAATTGCAACACTGAATTGTGGGCATGACAGTCAGTCAGTTTCCATTTTTAAGTGAACTCGGTGTAGTTTACACCTCGCGAAGAAATGTAACATGTCTCCCAGCTAAGTGATGCAATTTTGAATTCAACATCTGGAGAAAAATGTGCACTGATAAAACTGTATATATACACATGTATATTTGGAAGGAAACTATATATGAAAATATTATTTTGGGGGAAACTGCATGTAAAAATTAAAAAAAAAAACTTTTTTTTTCTGAATTCCAAGCTAATTTGGAATTGGATGGAAGAGACTTCCAACTGATTCCAGATGAAGCGACATGAACAAGCCTGCATTTTATCTGCCTTTTTTAGGATTACAAGAAGATCTAAAGCATTTGCTTGGGTTTCAATTCGCTGAAGTCTGTTGCAATGGCAAATAAAGAAAAAGGTAGCTGCTTTATAAATGAATTGATGATGCAAAGAAGCCTTATCATATACTTTATAACTCTTGCAGAAACCTTGATTAAAACAAAAGACATTTCCAAATTTGGAGACATACTCAATACATCTAATTTCCTCCACTGGAAAAAGAAACAAGTTCAAAGTCCTAAATGTTAATCCTAACCCAACATCTTAACCTGTCACTTGGTAGTTAACATTTGATTAATGTAGACTGATAACTTCTTAAGAGTTGCATATTCTGAACTTTCAAGTATAAGTCAGCTAACATAAGCAGTCAGGTTATCTGATACTATAATTTAAAGGTGTCACTGCTTAAAAGAGAAATATACGATTTGATTGAATCCTGCTAGGAACCTTGGCAATTATCTTAATTCCTCTCCTTGTATTCTGATTTACTTAACATTCATTCGGTCAGTCCTCAAGTTCTTATCTCACGTTTCTCTATTCCTTACATTTGCTCAATTAGGTGTCTTTTTCAGTCAAATTCTGAAACTGGAAACAACCATATTGGGAAGAAAAGAGATTGAAAACAAAGGATACTAAAGTAAGTGATGGGGTGGCATCAATCTAACCAAGTAGATCAAATAGAAAACATAACCAGATAAGCTTATTGTAAACTACATTAACAGAATCTTGCAAGTCTGAAAGTACAATATTCTCACTGTCTCCTTTACAGTCTGAGAAACTGGGGAGGGTTTCTTCTGAGCCTTTTGATCCACCCACTATCCAGTTGTAGGCTATGCTGTCTCTTATCTGTTCCCCAGGCCAGCAGTTCCCAACCTTTCCAGCTTGGTGGCCTGACCTGGTGTGGGTGTGGGGGGGGGGGAGAGGCACATTCACATGTGCACAGCTCCATGTGTGCAAGCGGAGGGCGCTTGAGCAGAGAGCCCTTGTGCTCACATGCAAAGCTCAAGTTGCACAAGTAGAGGGCGCTTGCGCACAGAGCTCCATTCACATGCAAGCTCAAGTGCCCCCGCTCGCGCAAGTGGAGCTTCACCCAAGTTCCCCCACTCACGTGAGTGGAGCTTTACACACAAGCCCGAGTGTCCTCTGCTCACGCAAGTGCAGCTTCACAAGTGTGTGCTTGCTCATATCTCCCATGGCCTGGTTTCGAACAAGTTGGGGACCTCTGCCCTAGGCAATATCTCCTCGCCCTGTCTCCCAAGGTCTTTCCCATATTCCATCACAGATGGATTCAGCCCAGGGTGAAATGCTCCCGGTTCGGACCGGATCGCCCGATCCAGTAGCGATGGAGGCGGGTGGTTCGGAGAACCAGTAGCAAAAATCCCTGCCCCCCCCTCCCATGACCAGCTGAGCTGCACAATCATCAGAGGCTTTTTTTTAACTTTTAAAAGCATTTTTTTTACAACCTCTTCGGCCGAAAAAATGCTTTTAAAAGTAAAAAAAAAACGCCTCTGATGATCGCGCGGCTCAGCTGGGATTGTCAAAGGCTTTTAAAAGAAAAAAAGGTTTTTTTTTCTTTTAAATGCCTCTGACGATCAGGCAACTCAGCTTGGATCGTCAGAGACATTTAAAAGAAAAAAAACCTTTTTTTCTTTAAATGCTTCTGATGATCCAAGCTGAGTTGCCTGATCGTCAGAGGCATTTAAAAGAAAAAAAGTCTCTGCCATCAGGCAACTCAGCTGGGATCGTCAGAGCCTTTTGAAAGCATTTTTTTTACAACCTCTTCGCTGAAGAGGTTGTAGAAAAAATGGTTTTAAAAGTAAAAAAAAAATTGGCCATGCCCACCCAGTCACATTACCCCCCCACCAAGCCACGCCCACAGAACTGGTGGTAACAAATTTTAGATTTCACCACTGATTCAGTCTCATTATCTACCCACCCCTCCTACCTGTTAAATGGAACCTCCTGCTTCTCTTATTGCAGGGGAGAGTTTTAGCTTCTGAATCTGCTAACTGTTGACAACAGGCAAAAGTCTACATAGTAAAAGGATAAAAATGAGCTGCCACATTAGCAGCATCCTGACTGCTGATTTCATAGCCCAAATGGAGATAAAGCCAAATTGTGTTCTGCTGGCTATGTTGTCTGGTAGACCCCAACAGGAAAAAAAAAACTCTCCTAAATGAATGGTAAAAATATGGAATGAGCAGTTTATTCAAATTATTCTTACAACCACAAACAGAGAGATCTAGTTCCACTTAGGTTGTTCTTATAGTTAAGGTGTAATTACTAGTAATGGTAGTATATTTGGATATTTATTTGGAAGAACTTAAACATATATTCCACAGAACTTTGTATTACAAAATCTATGGGTTTTTTTATTTTTTTGACAAAGAACAACACAAACTTCCTAACTCTGATTACAATTAATCACAATTTCTGCAAACAGCCCAGAAAGTACTAGTGAGAGTGACATACGATGTTGAGACTTTGTCAACAGATTCAGCCCTACACAAACCAACAAGAGAAATAAATGACGAGCCAAAGGGCCTTCAGCGTGCAGATACTCCCCCTTGAAACAAAAGCAACAAAAAGAGTATCAACAATAACAACAAAACACTGATCCATAGACACGCCCATCTATCAGTTCCCCTGACACTCACTTACCCAGCCCCAAAGACAAGGTAGATCAATAGGAGAAATGTGAATGATTGCCTACAGCTCTACATGCATTAATCAAAAAAGCATTGTTTCTAGTTCTCATCTCCAAGCAAGCTTTTCTATTATTTCTTTTTTTTCCTTTTTTTTTTCTTTTGCTGACGGCACAATTGGCTTCACATCTTGAAGTGTGCAGAGATTGCAGCTACCTTTCTTCCTCATTTTACTCAAAAGCTTCACCTGGGCCCCTTATTAAAAAGTAAAGAAGTTAACTCGCTTAGAAATAACAAATTGTGATGAACTTCCGGATGGGCAGAAAAATGGGGAGTGGGAAGGAATGCTCTTCATCAGAACAATAAAAATGCACAGAAATTCTGTAACAGGGAGAAAGCACACGGCAGAAAGCACAAAATATCCGTAAAATAAAAATGTGGGAAATAGATCCATTGTCAGTCTTTGTGGAGCTTTGGGCAACTTTTAAAACAAAACCTTTTCCTTTACCTGTAATCAGTGAAAGCAAATAAATTACTTGCATGATAGCTGTTGATCATATCCTATTTGAATTCTGCTGTAAACCCTGAGATGCTCATACATGTGGTGAGTCCTTGGAAAGGAAAGCAGTCAAGGATATCCACTGCGCACACACCCTCTCAAAAGTCTAACTGCTAGAAGAACCAATGTGCCCCAACTGTTTACATTCCCACCTCAAATCTACCAGGATCACTTCCACTCAAGGAATAAAGCCAATATTATGCTTGGGAACCATCTGGAGTCAGAGATGCAGTGCCTTGCCATCAGCATACTGGTATCCCCAAGTCAGTAAGGAGAAAACACGCTCTGGATCACCGCCCTAATGAGCAGCTATTTTGAAAGTAGAGCAGAAATCCTGCCTATGCAATTGCTCTTTGGAACCTAGCAATCTTTTTTTACTGCACTCAAAGCTGGACAGCTCCTCTGGGAAATGGAAGTCTTATCCTTGACCAGTTGGTCCACTCTGAATAAGGCTGGTCTGGATCTCTTGCCAAGGCTGACAAACAAAGAAGGAAGGGAGGGAGGGGAAGGAGAAGGAGAAGAAGGAGAAGGAGGAGAAGGCGAAGGCGAAGGAGAAGGAGAAGGAGAAGGAGAAGGAGAAGGAGAAGGAGAAGGAGAAGGTTATCCTCTAACCGCAATAAAATACCTTATGCCACCAGACTCCAAATTTTGGGCTTAGACAACTTAGAACTACGCTGACTTCAGTCTGACCTAAGCATAGTACATAAAATTATCACAATGTCCTTCCTGTCAATGACTACTTCAGCTTCAACCACAACAATACACGAGCACATAATAGATATAAACTCAAGGTAAACTGTTCCAAACTTGATTGCAGAAAATATGACTTCAGTACCAGAGTGGTCAATGCCTGGAATGCACTACCCGACTGTAGTTTCTTCTCCAAACCCCCAAAACTTTAACGTTAAACTGTCTACTGTTGACCTCACCCCATTCCTAAGAGGTCTGTAAGGGGCATGCATAAGTGCACCAGCGTGCTTACTGTCCCTGTCCTAATATTCCTTTTTACTTTCATGTATTCAGATTATGTTTATACTTTTACCTGTTATTTTATATATGCTTGACAAATAAACTTATGATTATGATTATGATTACAATTACAATTATGATTACAAGAAGGAGAAGGAGAAGGAGGGAAAGAAAAGAAAAATCTTCATGGCAGTATTACTGAGAAAAAGCTTAATAAATGGAAATACACCTTATTTGGAAAAAGCAAATAAGGTGTCTTTTCATTTATTAAGCTTTCTCCCCCTAACATAGTTGGCTGCCCTATTTCTCAATCTCCATGAAGATTTCTCTTTTCTTTTCTTTTCTTTCTTTCCTTCCTTCCCCTTCTCCTTCTTGCCAGAGAAAGATCACAATTCTCATCAAAGGCTAGAAAGTAAAGCAACGAGAGAAGATGAACTCATTAAACAAAGGTAAAGCTCATTACAACTAAGAGTTCAAGTATTAACGTCTCGTTTCCCGTTCCATAAACTAATACTCTGCAGATGAGTTGTTCTCCCTGGTTCCCAACCATTAGGGCCAATCCCTTGGACAAAGTTGCCCTAAATTGAAAATAAATTGCCACCACAATTCTGTCAATGAATTGGGAATATGTCTTAGCAACTGAATAAAAGAGTATATAATAGCAAGGAGCTGACTTAATTCTAAGGAAGAATTTTATAAGATTCTTGCTTATAAGACCGTGGAAGGGAAGAGAGACAGAAGGAAGTATTCCCTTGATTTTGACTGACATGGCTTACTTGCTTGTTATATTTTTACTTCCACATTGCCTTTCTCAAAAAGATGAAAATGTGAGTCTTGTATAAGGGGTAATACTTTCACTCATATTACCCTTATACAAGACTCCTGGGTAAATTAGGTAAAAATTTAGAGTTTCATTTGCCAAGATCACTCAACAACCTTTATTGCGGCATGGGGAATTGAAGGAAAACCTCTCTGCACAAATCCTTGCCTTGCTCTGAACTTCAAAAACTGGCCTAAATGCTTAAACAGGGAGGGATCTTACTAAGTAAGCATTAGCTACAACATAATGAGAGGATGAACAGTACAAAGCAAAGGAAAGGGATGAGGAAAATATGTAAAATATGTTTTGCAAGAAGTAGACTTTCAAATTTATAACAAGTGAAAAACCAGCAAACTTTCTACCAACTCCTCTATCCCCCACAGACCCAATTATACTGCTCAAAATGATGTTGAAGTGGACTTTTTCTGCAAAAGAACTGTGAAATTGATTCTGGTTCTGATGATAAATTCCGAGATAAAACTGTGTTCAGAAACACCTTGTTCTTTTACTGTCTCACTTGAGAGACCACTTTGCACCTGGTAAATCTTAATCTTTCTTTCTTATAAAAGAGAATATTATTTTAGCAGCATTACTGCAGATATATATTATAGCTTTAGAGCAGTTTCCCTAGTAATCCTTATTGATGTTCAGTCACCTTACACATTCTTAATCCAACTTCTTAGTATTGATTTAAGACCTTCTGTTGTTGGACCTAATACACCTTATTTTAATCAATGTCTAACAGGGAGAGTGGATGAGGATATTTTATCTCTTTGCAATATTCAGCTTATATAATTTAAAAAAAATACTGTATCTCCTTGGGGTGGAATGTAGTCTGGATTCCCTGGAGGGAGGGGCTGCATTCCAGAGGGCGAAGAAACAGTGGAGCTTAGATAGTTTGATCAGGAGAGAGTTAAGAAAGCTCCTCCCTAGCAATTCTCAGAGTATATATTTAATGATGAAAATAGTGGCTTCAGTTTGGCAAGATTTCTATGGATAGATGAGGAGCAATAATAGAAACTACTCAGAAATATAACAAGCAGGTACTGGAGCTCATAACACCAGAAATATCACTGGAAGACAAAAATCACAAAACTGTGTCTCACTTATTTTGGCCATATCATGCAGAGAAATTCACGGAAGAAAGCAATTATGTTGGGAAGAGTTAGTGGTAAAAGAAAATCAATCCATCAAAGAAAACAGTGGCTGGACACCATCAAAGCTGACACAAGCCAGAGCATAGAATAACTCAAAGAAGTAGTTCAAGATCAGACACAATTGAATGGACATCATCCATCCATCCATCCATCCATCCATCCATCCATCCATCCATCCATCCATCCATCCATAAGTAAATCTACATGTCTATCTTGATTCTTGGAATCTGACATTTCTATGGAATCAATTGTAACTATCTGAAAGGTGCCTGCCTTTGATGGCACCTCACAAGCAAAGAAAATAAAGAGGATTACCTTTTAATCAGACTGATTTTTTTAAAAATCTGAAAAAGATCAAACTGATCTCATTATTTTTGTTATGAAAACCTCTTCAGAAGTATTATTCAGACAAAGCAGATCAAAGGTGTACAAAGTCATTGAATCGAAAGTCTCTTATAATACAAACTATAGCAAAGGAGCAACAAGGTAAATAATAAACCTAGGACAAATAGAATTATTAGTGATTAAAATCAGCAGTTGCAGGCCACAAATGGCCAACAAGCATTATGAAGCCCTCAAGGTATTTCTTATATCCTCTGCATACAGCTAAATTACATACATTTAAATGATACTTACAAAATGGCAAAACTAGGTAAGCCCAAATGTTGCCACAAGTTTTAAAATAAGAAGGGTTAATTCTAATTTGCCATTCCCAATCTGTTCCTGCTTAGATGTGTTGGACCACAATTCCTACAGTCTCTAAGTGACACACCAGCTGTGACCCAAAGGTTGGAATTCAGGAAACTGGGGAGTCTGCAAAGTTTTTCAGCGTACTCTTTTTACATTTGAAAAGTCCACGGAAAAATACTATAAACCTAGTGTGCCGTGCCAAGTAATGCCTAGTGTGCCGTGTTTGGTTTCCACCAGCTTCATGACAACATTTTGAATGTTTGGCATGCATATTGCCAAATGCATATTGTTAACCAAACTGTTTCTATTTCCTTTGCATCTACATGCACATTTGTGCGTGACAATAGAAGAGGATATTCTGTGAGCATCCCCTAGCCTGGAAAATTATATCTTGTTGAAATTCCAGTCTGGTTGATTGTCTAATAAAAGGGACAAACCAGACATGACATTAAAAGCATCTTTGCAACAGGCACAGTGGGTGTTATTGTTGTTGTTTCTATTTTGAGCGCAAATAGCATTCACTGACACCAATGAGGAATTTATTCCAAATGTTTATCTCTAAACATTTCTATCGATGTATTACCAGAGGAACATTTCTGGTGGAGTCTCCCCTTTCCCATGGCTGCTACAACCCCAATAATTTTTAGATCATCAAACCACACCCTCTGCATCAGCCATGTTAGGAAATGGTTATTGCCTAATTGGTTGGCCAGGAAATATATAAGCCAACATTGTATGTTTGTATTATGTGAATGTATTATGTAGCTTTAAGAACTGTGCTGAATCACTGTGCATCCTGATTGGCTGAGCTCTGTAGCCAATGTATTTAAGGAGAGCTGAATTATGGTTAGCTGTGAACACTATACCATTTTTACCTGCTGCTACGCTGTAACTCTTTTTGATCTCTCTATGGTCAACTGTTTGATCATGATTACTGCTTTCTGATATTTATTGAACTGTTTTTATATTGTTCCTGATTGTTCCTTGTATTTTTCTACAAACTGGTAAGAAGATTTTATATCCCTGGATTGATCTTATAATGCACCTTATATGGCTAAGACTTGGATTGTTAAAGGACTATGATTTTGCTTTTCCCTAAAAGTAAAATACTATAAAACCCAGTTTGTTTGTATGTTATTCACAATTAGTCTCAAACGTTTTCCGTGCATAAAATTCTAACAGTACTCTGCTTCATAAGCCACAACTTTGGGTGTAACTTAACAATATCCTTAACAAGCTATTTCCATTTTCAACCATCCCAATGAAACTCTAATAGAGTTTCGGCTTTTTTGGAGGGATTGAAGGCAGTGGTGAAATGTAACATTTGTTACTACTGGTTCTGTGGGCGTGGCTTAGTGGTGGTGGGATAATGTGACTGGGTGGGTGTGGCCAACTTTTTTTTTTTTTTACTTTTAAAAGCATTTTTTCTACAATCTTAAGAGGTTGCAGAAAAACATGCTTTTAGAAGCCTCTGATGAACAGGCAACTCAGCTGAGATCACCAGAGGCTTTTAAAGGCTTCCCCCCCTCTACAACCTCTTTGTCTGAAGTGGTTGCAGGAAAAAATGCTTTTAAAAGTAAAAAAAAAAACGGCCTCTGATGATTGCGCGGCTCAACTGGGCATGGGGAGGGGGCAAGGATTTTTGCTACCAGTTCTCTGAACCACCCGCCGCCATTGCTACCGGATCGGGTGATCCGGTCCGAACCGGGAGCATTTCATCCCTGATTGAAGGGGGAGATGAAGTAGCATCATACTAAAAAGCAAAACAGTCAGTAATGGGGTTCCAAATCTTTTCTTTTATTGACATACAATATGGTCATGAATAGTGTATTACTGACCTCAAAACTGTCCTACAGAGGAGACCTCCCTGACTGCCCAAATTAAGCATTTTCCGGAAAGATGCATTCATTTTAATTCTTTCCCATTAAAGCTAACAAATAGTTAGTACCCAATAGTTTGAGTCCAGTGGAGCATATTCTTGAAAGCTGCTTCTTGTCTATCATTTCATGGGTTAGATATTGATGGAGGTACTGGATTGATGCACTGACTGCATTCAAGCTATTTTTGCATTTGCAAAAATAGAATTTTAACACTGAAATCTGGCACCTAATTTGTACAAAAGGCAGCTTAAAAATGTTGCAGTCTAAAGGGTAATTTCTCTCAATTAAAGATTTTCTCTCAAAGGAATTAAAGAAAATAAAAAAAATACAGAGAAAAAAAGAGTAAACTCCTCATTGTGCAAAATAAATGCTTGTCCCTCTATCCTGGGAAACAACTTTAGGATCAAATGGTTGTTGAATACAAAACACAGGATTAAAATGGTATTGAATTGCTGTTATAAATCACTTCTATTTCCCTTTCAGATGCAATAAATTTCCCATAAATTGCTTTTTTTTTTTTTTTCAAATCAGGGATTATGCCCGACAGTCATAGATAACCTGAAAGACATTACTTTTATACAGGACTCACATTTGATTTGTGTTATTTCCACAGAATAGCTCTGTTTACACTTCATAAACATTTGACATATTTAGGTGTCTAGATATGGTAATAGGAAATGTCAGGTTAAACAAGTGAAATCGCGAAGGTAAAAATAGCTTAAGAACGAAGGTTGTGCAGAAACGTTCAAATGACTTTGATTATACTGGCAATCATTCAGAGGGTTTCGAGCATAACCGTGAAATTTTATTATATCTGGAAAATGTCATGGTAGAGTTGATATCTTTACAGAAAACTTATAAAACTTGAGAACATATATGGCATTTTGATAGTCATTCCTTTATTAGGCAATGTGGCAATATCCCTGTAAGAAAAACCTAAGATCTAGGAACAGAAGCATTTCTCCAGTGAGACCAGAGTTATTTTGAGCTCTTGGGATAAAGACTCCAATCATGCCCATTTATTTCCACTGCTTCAGTTCAAAACAAATGAAATTCAGATACCGTGTTTCTCTGAAAATAAGACCCTGTCTTATATTTTTTTGAACCCCAAAATAAGCGCTTGGCCTTATTTTCGGGGAGGTCTTATTATTTTGGGGCGCGTGGAGGAAACTAGAAGAAATGGCGGGACATGCATTTAAATATTTTCGGGGAGGGCTTATTTTCAGAGGGGGCTTATTTTAGCACATGCGCTCGAAAGCCCAATTGGACTTATTATCAGGGAATGGCTTATTTTCGGGGAAACAGGGTAGTCCTCAATATACGATCAGTTGCTTAATAACTGTTTGAAGTTATAATAGATCTCCCCAAAGCTACCTAAAACCCATTTTTGGAGTTATAATAGCTGTACACACACACACACATACACTCAAACACAAACACACACACTGCAGTCACACAATCACATTTTGGGGGCTTGGCAATCAGCTCATCTTTCCAACCATATGCCATGGTGAGGGGACTGTGATATGCCATGGTTTTTGGTTGGTTGGTTTCTAGCATATACTTACAGTTTCTGACTTAGCGGCCATGATGTTCCCTTCACAACCATGGTAAAAAAAAAACAGTTGTAAATTTGAATCCAATCACCTGATGCCTTGAGTTACTACTGCCAATAATTTCACGATTGTCATTTAAGGCTCAATTATGGCTGTAAGTCAAGGACTACCTGTTCTGTGACCTGTTCCATTCTGTCAACATTATTTTGAGTGTTGGGGCAAGAGGGAGAGTCCAAAATACTGATCCAGTCTCTCCCATAAGACAGCCCACTCAATAGCCCATCACACTCAGTCTCAGAAGAAGGTTCTTATATTTGATTTAGTGTCAGCGCTTCAATGCTGGCATAGAGAGCAGAGGAGAGAGAGAGATAAGATCTGAACTTTTGCCTGCTAAATCCCTTTGAAGTCGGGTTGTCATGGAAATAAGGAGGGGGGAACATTCCTGGGAAATGACAAGACAAGAAGTCTGAAGAATGACTTGGAAGATAGCCATTGAGAAGCAGAGATTTGGGGATCGGAAAGGGAGGGATTGGGGGGCAAAAGGTCAGTCTTGTCCGCATCGAGTCATGATCCGGTGGCTGCGCTCAATTAAAGAAAAGATTTCCTTAAAGATTGGCAGTTTGGAAATTCATTTATTTTGAGATAGCATCGAAGTCTGACATTTAGGCTGCTCAGGACTTTGATATTATAACAGCTTAAATGAAATCTAGGACCTTATCAAAAGTCAGAAGCATCCCAGGGAGAGGTGGGATTCCCATACTGTAGCAACTGGTTCGCCTAGCGCCGGAAATGTGAGCGCGTATACACCATCTGTGCATGCGCGCAGTGTCACAAAACTCAGCAATTCGCTCACTCGCGCCATCCGCAGTTGCATGTGACATCAAACAACATGGTAATTCGCTCGCTTGCGCCATCCACACATGCATGCAACATCAAAAACATAGCGATATAGGCCAGGATTGCACCCGGGTCGCAACTACTGGTTCACCGAACTGTCTGAATACCACCTCTGATCCCAAGACAAACCAAGCCCACTATATCTTTCAAGCACAAAATGTCAAATGACAGCCACCAGAATAATCTCAGTGCTGAGAGTATTGCCAATAGGTTTTTAAGCACCATTCTAAAACCTCTCCTATAAAGCCGTACATGTTTTGGCACCTCAATATCTCCAGCACTCTGTGCTTCAAGTAGAACCAATCCTGTATATGTAATACTTGGAGATGCAGAGGGTCCCTCATTAATATTTGACAAAACAGGAAATTATGTTTTTCAATTTTCACTCAATCCTTATGGAACACTACAACCCCAGAGATTCAGGTAAAACATGGAAGTATTTAAATTAACTGCTCCAGAGAAAATGCAATCTATAAAGCTCCTAGGAAGGGTACTGTTTTATGGTTTTCGAGATACATGAAAACTACCAGAACTCCATGTGAAGTCAGCAGTATAAAACAATTATGATATTCAATTAAGTAAAGATAAGGGAATAATTTGACCCCAAACAACAAGAGAGCCATAACAGATACAAAGAGGTCAAAGGCATTTGAGGCACACAGAAGCAGTCATTTACTGATGTCTTTTGCCTTCTTGTTTCATTCTAATTTATATCAAATTTCCATTTCTATCTCCATATAGGGGCATTTATTCATTTTAGTATTTGGAATGTGGGCGGATGGTTAAGTAGGACACTACTTTTGGCCACTGAGTATAGTGGTAGGAGATCATTTAAAAAAAAAAAGAGCACAAAGCAAGAACAAGAGAAGAATTTAAGGTTAAATATTAATACTGCTTTAATAAAAAATTAAGAAATTCACTTAATAAGACCATTCCAAATGAAATGGAATGGAATTGGTGATCCTTTACGAGCTGAAAAAAATACCATATGGAAGGATATTGAGGACTACATCTGGCTCTGGAGCTCAATACTGCATACTCTGTGTTCACCTACAAAAACAAGCAACGCTTGGAGTTGAGAAAATTTGCAAAATCAAGACACCTGATTTTGAAAGTTTCTGAAGTCCTGCAAGCAAACAGCCTTGTTTGCTTGCAGATGTTTTATTACCTGACTAGGTAACACCATCAGTGTTGGTGAGTGTGGGCTTTACTCCCTGCTTCTATACAGTGCAGTAGTTTGCCCTGCCTATGTTGGTAAGAATGTGGTTTTCCCCATGGTAGAACACAACAAAGGAAACACCAAGCTCAGAAAAAACCAGGACTCCCACAGTTCAATCCTGAGCTCTTCTATTTAACAGATCTGATCGTGCTGTCAAACAAAAAGGGATTAAACCATTACAATCTGGTTCACAGAACCGTAATATATTACTTTGCAGAGGTGTGTCTTGAAAGCTGTTGATTATACCTTGTGTTGACTGAGTGACTACTTCCTGCTGAGTAGCAGACACTTCTCAAGAGGAATATAAGGCAGCCAATTTCCAGGGAATAATTCAGCAAACAAGCAAAGAGAAGGAACAAGTATGAGTCTGCCCGGGGAGTTTGGATGAGGCGTTGTTGTTTTTTCCTGTCTAAGTGAACAATGTTTTAGGGTTCCCAAATTTAGGCTGCAAAGAGAGGTTTTTGGAACAACACTGATGATGGGTAATGAAACATCTTCAAGAAAACAACCAAGTTCAGATAGCACCAAGAACCACTCATTTCAACCCTGTGCTACAAATATTCTCCTTTATAGGCTGCAAAGATCTGGACAGCTAGGAGATGGCAGAAAGGAGTTAGAATTTTCCGATATCTCACTGACATGTAGTAATAAATCACCCAGATTTTTGCAGATCAGATATGCTGTATTTTTCAGACGTACCAGAGTATAAGACACACATTAGTTTTTGGGAAGGAAAATAGGAAAAAAAAAATTCTGCCTACCAGGTATTCATCTGGCTAGTTTCCTTAGCCTGGTCAGCTTCAGCTTAGCCTGGTCAACTTCACCAGTTCGCTTGCTGGTTTTGAGGTTGGGGCTGAAAAACAGCTTCAAAAGCACAGCTGGTCGTCGGAGGGAGCTCCAGTGACTAAAGCAGGCGAAGTATGGAAAGGGTAAGAGAAGGCAGCAGCTCTTCCGGGTAGCCATTTTGGGCACTGTATGGCATGTTTTCAACCTCCAAATGCGTCACGTTTTCGGGTGGCGATTGGCAGCGATGTGCTTTGGCAATCCGCACAGCCTTGAAGGGCTCTCAAATGGAGCGTTTGGAGGCTGAAAACGCGACATGCGGAGCCCAAAAACGCAAGCCATTGTCAATGGCAATCTCTGCAGCCAGGAAGAGGACGCACAGAGGAGTGGGCAGGGTTACAATCGGAGTATAAAACGCACTCAAATTTTCGGCCTCTTTTAGGAAGGAAAAAAGTGCGTCTTATAGTCCGAAAAATACGGTAATACAAATGTTGGAATAATTAAAGTTGGGAAGAGTTATCAAAAATAACACTGTATAGAATCATCCTGTGGGGAATCAACATTGTCAAACAATAGACATTTTGAAATCTTAGCTTCAAAACACACATATCTTTCTAATTTTTAAAAAAGGTGACAAAAAGTTTAAGCACTTGTAAGCCAGTCTGGTTTCAGGGGCTAAATTTCTAGAGGCTATTTAAAAATGAGTTGAACGCGGCAAATAGCATGAATAAGAGTCAATTTTCTCAAAAGCTTTACTCTCTCCTCTGAGCAATGAGAATACCTTCTTATTACCCTCAACCTCACACCCGCTTTCAAAGAAAATTAGGATTGATGAGATATCTATATAGCAGGAGTTGCTACATTATTTTGCAGACAGACATATTTGCTTGGACTACACACAAAGAACTGAATTTCCCAAAACCTCTGCGGGGGGAAAAAAAGAACACCAAGAACCAGGAGAAAAAGTAGAAATGGTTTTACTTAAATTAGCATTTAAAATTAAGTAAAATATTAAATTAAATTCCATCAGTGCATTTATTCCCCATGGATTTCATAATTCGTCCCACTGTGACAGTACAACTCAGCATCAACTTTCAGAGCACCTCTGGAGAATATACTCAAAGTTTTGGAGGATCTGTAGGTAGCCAGGAGGTCTCGGAATATATATTTCCCTGGTGTAGACTGCATGTGATCTCACAGAACTATCATTAATGCCTTTCAGCAATGTCTATATTAAGACAGTGCTGGTGGAGAGAATGAAAATGGGGACATTAAGCCAAAGATGGTAAGAAGGGGAGAAAACATAATATTAAAAATTCAATTTACTTTTGTTTCATACTACTTTACTAATATTTGAGGGGATGCCATGAAGAAGAGGGTAGGGGGAATGTCAACCTATTTTCCAAAGCACCAGAAGGCAGGACAAGATGCAATAGATGGAAACTAATCAAGGAGAAAACCAACCTAGAACTAAAAAGAAATTTCTTAACAGTGAGAACAATTAACCAGAAGCTGTGAATGCTCCAACAATGAAGGTTTTTAAGGAGGGACTGGGCAACCATTTGCATAGGATGGTACAGGATCTCCTGCTATTCTGTAACTGTGCAGATACGCTAATCAAATAACAGATATTTAAGCTTTGCTGATTTTATTCATGTCCCAGAAGACCAAGGGATACACGTACTTCCAAATGCCAATATGTCCACATTGACTGGTGCCTGTATTAGTGATAGGTGAGAATATCTATTGCCTTTTTCATAAGAGCTCACAAATCTCTTGATCAACATGATGGAAAGAATGTGAGATTAACAGTTTTCAAATGGCAGAACAGAAAGATCTATTGAAATAAGATGGCCCTGTTTTTCTTTAAATACTCATTTGACAGATATGGAACAAAGCAGGTACAACACAATCCACATCCAGCTGGGAACAGATGTATTTATTGTAATTTTTTCCTATTGTTCTGAATACTCTGTGTGTGTGTTTGTGTGTGTTTTATGTATTTATATAAAATTTTTAGCAAATCTTGTCCTCTGGTCAAATTGGGCCAACCACAAATAAATAACATTCTTTTCATGCATTAGCCTGACAATTATTTGTTACTTTGATGTCATTTTAATTAGTTTCAATAAAGGTTTTACCCCACTGTGAGAAAGATACTTGTCATCCAGCTTAGTGTACCCTCTTGTATGTTAACTATTTTCAGCATAGTTAATCCAAATACGTTTTTGAGCATATTTCTTACCCAGAAACCATATATTCTGATGAAGTTAATCCACTTAAACATGTACCAAAGTGCAATTCTTTGGTGTGAATTGAGCATGTAAGATAGGAGTGGGGCTACATATAAACACCACCTGTGTTAAGAGTGGCTTTAAACTTTAAGATAAATTTGTGAATTGGACCAATATGTGCTCACTTGAAGAACCTGAAAAGCATGCAGATGTGGGGTTAGTTAAAACCATCACCCATAAGAAAGAAGATCAGATTAGTATTTGATTTATGAAAATCCCTTGTTTACTTCGTTAAAATTACTGCTGTTAAAATCATTTGCCAAACAGTTGGTGTAATGGAAGGGTATTACAGAAACCCAGATGGATGGATGGACTGCAGCTACTGGAAATCCAGAGTCGTGCAAATACATTTCTTCCTATAAAATAGGATTCTTTTGGCTCTTCTGTTGCTCCCTATTCTTTTTCCCCCAGTAATCCAAAACAAGGATTAAGAGTATCCTTTCTCAATTCCTCTGATAATGCATAGGACATTACTTGTATGCTGCCTGTATGTTTGTGCTATACAGAGGAATCTGGATCAATTGTTATGGTAAAAACAATTGTAAGTTAGATATAACAAGGAGAGCCAGTTTGTTGTAGTGATGAAGGCATCAAGTTAGAAACCAGAAAATTGTGAATTCTCGCTATGCCTTGGGCATGAATTCAGGCAGGGTGGCCTTGAGCCAGTCACTTTCTGTTGGCCCTAGGAAGGGAGCAAAGGCAAACCGCTTCTGAAAAACCTTGCCAAGAGAACAACAGGGACGTGTCCAGCAGTCTCTAAGAACCAAAAATGATTGAATGAAATTATTTTAAAAGGTATAAAAATCGGGCAAGATTTTCCTCCATCAAATTCTACATTGGAAGTTTTGATCTAAGGAGAGGAAGAGAGAACATCTACAAAGTGAGCAATGTCCAGCTTTAGCCTTTAGAATAGAATAGAATTTTTTATTGGCCAAGTATGATTGGACACACAAGGAATTTGTCTTGGTGCATATGCTCTCAGTGTACATAAAGGAAAAGATACGTTCATCAAGAATCATAAGGTACAACACTTAATGATAATCATAGAGTACAAATAAGCAATCAGGAAACAATATCAATATAAATTGTAAGGATACAAGCAACAAAATTACAGTCATAAGTGGAAGGAGATGGGTGATGGGAACTATGAGAAGATGAGAAGATTTGCCTTTCTCAGCAAAGGGCGATTTCTCATCCATATCAACTGTTCTATCAGAAAAGAAAGAAAATCTGTGGAACTCTTTGGATGTTCCATCGTGTTGATATGTTAATTTTATTTATGTTTGATTGATTTTAGATTATTATGGAGTTCTGAACTATTGCTACGTTGTATGCTGCCCAGAGTCATGTTTTTTGTGAGATAGGTGGCTATATAAGAAAGAAAGAAAGAAAGAAAGAAAGAAAGAAAGAAAGAAAGAAGAGAAGGAAGAGATGAAGGAAAGAAATGAGGGAGGGAAGGAGGGAGAAAAGAGAGGGAAAAAGGGAGGGAGGGAGGGAGGGAGGGAGGGAAGGAAGGAAGGAAGGAAGGAAGGAAGGAAGGAAGGAAGGAAGGAAGGCTCTGCATGAATGAGAGACATCTTTGAAAAGAAATGTATACTTGTTCCATTTCATATCTAATGGAAGTCATGCTAATTCGGTGGCTGCTGAAACATCATCACTCAAACTGCATTCATTAAATTATTGGCTATGCTTCATAATGACTTGGTTACCAATATTTACAGCATCTAGCCTATCGACCCCGATGACTCTTAATGGTTAGGAAGCAGGGAAAAATGAATGCATTATTTCACTAATCCCCTTTCCAGTTGCACCCGGCCTATGCAAATTCTCCACCCCAGCCTTTGGCTGCCAAGTCCCCCCCTCTCTCCTTGTGATTTTGTTTGACAAAAGAAAGGCACCAATGACCTGGAAGTGATCCTTCCCCTCAAAAGGCTTCTCCTGTTTATGCTTCACAATAAGCTTTCAGAGTAGCCCACTGCAGAAGAAAAATGGATGCGATTGAAATTAAAGAACACTTCACCTAATCTTCGCAGGCTGCAAGCTATCAATAGCCTTATTGATAGCTTAGCGATGGCTTGTTTAGCCAGTAAGAAAATGAACAAGATGCCCCTTTGTGGCTCTCTTGTCTTTCCAAAGGAAAGATGGGGCAAATGATCAATTTACACGAGGCAAGAGAAATAGAACTCAGAACTCGGGTTGCTTCACCCCAACTCATCGGCTTCTCCTGTGCACTTCAGGAAAGCGAAGGCTGATCGTAATTTTCTGTGATGTCTTTTCCAATAATCCATGCCTCTGAGCTTGAGTGCTGACAGGAAGGAGTGTTGTATTTCACAGCCCTATTGCAGAAGACAGTTTTAAGATCATTTATTTAATTATGCAAATGCCACTCTTGTGACAGCCAGAAGAGGACTCAAAGCCGAACCCCCCCCCACCGCTTAATAATAAAAACCCAGACCCTATCGAAGGAGATTCATTATCTACTCCATAGGCAGCTTCTGACATCATTATACCTTTGCTGCAGCAGTGCCAAGCTAAGAGTTGAGACAGCACTTGAAAGTTAAGCCGTTATTTTTAGATTTGGGGTTGAATCAAACTGTTCTTTGTCGTACGCAGCTTTAATTGGTCAGAGAAGGCTGAAGGATGCGGGAAGAAAATGAGACATCGCTTCATTTTGCTTGAATACCGGAGGATTCAAGGAGTTCTCCCTGCAGATGACAACACTTTAGAGGAAGAGGAAAATGGAGATGGTATAGTAGCTACTCGGCTTTCTAAATCTTCACCACCCCAAGGACGGTAGCCGACTACAAGTTGTCGAAAGATGAAATAGTTACACAGCACCAATAACCATAATACCTGAATGGTTCTGATAGTTAGGCCTTGTCAATCCCACTAGGTAGACTAGACCAGAAAATCAATTGCATAAGCAGAACAATATTTCATCAAGGATGACTACAGGTAGTCCTTAACTTATGACAGGTAACTTAATGTCTGTTCAAAGTTATGATGGATCCCTCAAAAGGTATTTAAAGAACACAGTTCTGAAGTTGCAACGGTCACCACCCCTGCAATCACATGACAGTATTTTGGGTACTCAGAAACCAGGCCACATTTGCAGTCATTTGCAGAGTCCCAGAATCATGTGACCACAATTTATGAAGTTTTTGCCAAAAATCACTGTTTACTTCTGGGTTTGGGCAAAAATGCCCCAAAGCGAAAAATGGTTTTGTTTTAAGGACCATGGATTGGTTGGTGTTCATTTAATTATCATAGATTCACTTACTGACCATGGTGATTCAGTTAATGACCACTGGAAAAAAGGCCGTAAAACTGGATAGGCTTTACGACCGTCATGACTTATGTCTATAATGGACACATGCCAATAAGGTTGTAAATTGAAGGTTGTAACCTTCAATTTTCTTGCTGTACTATACAGGCAGTGTTTGCTTACTAACCTCTCATTCAACGACCGTTCGAAGTTACAATAATATTGAAATGGAAATTTATGACCAATTCGTAACATTTACAACCACTTCATAAAATTTACGCTGCTGCAGCATCTCTCACAATCTCATGATCATGATTTAGGTCAAAGGTGTCAAACCCGATCACATTGTGGACTGTATCATGGTGTAGCGGGATGATTTTTGCCTTTGCGGAGTTGGGGTGGGTGTGGCCTGCATGGGCTGTATACGGCCCATGGGTTGCCAGTTTGACAGGCCTAATTTAGGTGCTTGGCAACTGGCACACATTTATGATGGCCATGTCATCCCATGGTCTTGCGAATGCCATTTGCAACCTTTGCAGCCAGCTTTCAACAAGCAGGAAGTCGTAAGCCGCAGTCACGTGACATTGTATTGAATGAGCCACAGTGAATCTCTTCATGATCCCAGCCAGACATAAGGTCATAGGTCGGCATGATCACATGACATTTCTTCTTCAGGACTAGGGCCGCTTAAAAACAGATTTGCCATTCCCAATTGTGGTTACTAAGTGAAGGCTACCAGTATGTAAGGCTCCTCGACTTATGACCATAATTGAGCCCACATTTTTTGTTGCTAAGCAAGACATTTGTTAAGTTTTGCCCCATTTTACGACCTTTCTTGACACATTTATTTTAAGTGAATCACTGCAGTTGTTAAGTTAGTAACATGATTGTTAAGTGACTCTGATTTCCCCATTGGCTTTGCTTGTCAGAAGGTCATAAAAAGTGATTACAGGACCCTGGGACCAGGGGTGAAATGCAGCAGGTTATGACAGGTTCTGGAGAACCGGTAGCAGAAATTTTGAGTAGTTCGGAAAACTGGCAAATACCACCTCTGACTGACCCCAGAGTGGGGTGGGAATGGGGATTTTGCAGTATCCTTCCCCTGGAGTGGGGTGGGAATGGAGATTTTGCAGTATCCTTCCCCTGCCACGCCCACCAAGCCACACCCACAGAACCGGTAGGGAAAATTTTTGAATTTCACCACCTATTGCCCCCAATAATCTGGGTCCTCATTTTACCCACCTCGGAAGGATGGAAGGGTGAGACAACCTTGAGCCTGGTCAGAATCAAACATCTGGCAGTGGGCAGAATTAGCCTGCAATACTGCATTCTAACCACTGCGCCATCACGGCTCTTATAGCATGACTCAAGTATTTAAAAGTAATCATAACTGCAGGCAGATATTACAAAATGAGTTTCTTCTGATTTAAATGAAGCCCATTCACACTGTGTCAAAGTTGAGTTTCTGTTATTAGAATTTCTAATGTTCCTGGGGAAAGGATTTGCATTCCCAGCGTGTCTCCATGTTATTGTTATTTCTAAAGAAAAGAGTGTTGCAACTCAATCTCCTCATAATTGTACTCCCCACCCCCCTCAGAATACCTCAATCCTATGTAATATATCACAACCGGGCACCAAAAACCCTGTTTGACTAATCTTTTGGTAAGCTGTTACTTTCCACCCACCCAGGGGTGAAATGTAAAATCTGTTACTACCGGTTCTGTGGGCGTGGCTTGGTGGGTGGGCGGTAATGTGACTGGGTGGGCGTGGCCAACTTTTTTTTTTTTAACTTTTCAAAGCATTTTTTCTAATGCTTTGAAAAGCCTCTGCCGATCAGGCAACTCAGCTGCGAATTTCAGAGAGGCTTTTTAAAAAATGCCTCTTTGCCGATCAGGCAACTCAGCTGGGAATGTCAGAGAGGCTTTTTAAAAAATGCTTTGAAAAGCCTCTCTGACGATCAGGCAACTCAGCTGGGATCGTCAGAGAGGCTTTTTAAAAAATGCCTCTCTGCCAATCAGGCAACTCAGCTGGGATCGTCAGAGACTTTTCAAAGCATTTTTTTTACCACCTCTTCGGTCAAGAGGTTGCAGAAAAAAATGCTTTGAAAAGCCTCTGACGATCCCAGCTAAGCCGCGCGATCATCAGAGACTTTTTCTTTTTTACTTTTAAAAGCATTTTTTCGTTGGAAGAGGTTGTAGAAAAAATGCTTTTAAAAGTAAAAAAAAAAAAAAGCCTCTGATGATTGTGCGGCTCTGCTGGACATGATGGGTGGGTGGGCCGCAGGGATTTTTGCTACCAGTTCTCCGAACCATCCACCGCCATCGCTACCGGATCAGGTGATCCGGTCCGAACCGGGAGGATTTCACCCCTGCCCCCACCCCTTACAAAGTTATCATTCAGGGTAAACTAAAGTGGGGTAAAAAAAAGATATCTAAGCCACTGTTTAGCTGACACTGCAAATAAAATGTCTCCATGGTGTCAAAGAGAATTACAGTTCATTGGGATCTGCCCAAAGATAAAGCTTTTATATTTCTATTCTAAGTTGCTGCAAACACCATAGCAGTGTAAAGCAAGGTGGCATTTCCTTACTTTTGGATTCTAGCCCCACTCATTCAAGTGAGAAAGATGGAGAAATGGCCGGATCTACTGTTTCTTTCTCCCTGCTATGGGTAACACTTGCTCAATAAGGCTGAACTGCAGTGAAATTAAAAACAACCACCCCAGAAAATTAGAACAGCTAAACCATGTTAGTAATTCCAGAGTCAGTGGAACAACAAACTGCGAAAGATTTACAGCAGGGGTCTCCAACCTTGGCAACTTTAAGCCTGGCGGACTTCAACTCTCAGAATTCCCCAGCCAGCAAAGCTGGCTGGGGAATTCTGGGAGTTGAAGTCCGCCAGGCTTAAAGTTGCCAAGGTTGGAGACCCCTGATTTACAGAACATATGGGATTTGACCAAAGAATTACAGGTATCCTTCGGCTTACAACCATTCACTTAACGATCGCTCAAAGTTACAACAGCACTGAAAAAAAATGATTTATGGCTGGTCCTTACACATGCAACCGTTGCAGGATCCCCAGGATCCCCCATTTTGATCATGCGATCAAAATTCGGGCATTTGGCAACAATAGCCATGTATTTGTAGCATCCCAGGGTCATTTGATCACTGTTTACCGCCTTCCTAGCCGGTTGTGAAGTCAACGAGCAAAGTCAACGTGGGAACCTGACTTCACTTAAGGACCATATGATTCATTTAACAACTGCAACTGTTGCTAACAGTTTAGCATTAGGGTTGTTAGCTGCTTAACGACCAAAGCAAGAAAGATTGTAAAATTGATGAAACTCACTTAACAACTGCCTTGCTTAACCAGGCAAATTCTGATCCCAACTGTGGTTGTAAGTCAAGAATTACACGTACTGTCTCTTCCTTGGAGACACCCAGTGGTGGGATTCAACCGGTTTGGGCCGGTTCAGACAAACCGATTGTTAAATTGCTGACTGGCCCCACCTCTCCCCTTCCAGGAGTCCCCATACACCCTATTTTGGCTCCCAGGTAAGTGCAGGGAGGCCTACAAGGCCCAAAATGGGGCACGGGGAGGTGCGACCCCCCCTTGGCCCAAACAGGGCGCTGGGAGGTGGCAGCCCCTGCGGCCTGTTTTTGCTCCCATGGGGTTGCAGCAGGCCGAGTGCTGCCTGTCACAACCCCTGACCACGGCCACCATGGCCACGTCCACCAAGCCAGTCATTAGGGCAGAAAACCAGTTGTTAAATTATTTGAATCCCACCACTGGAGACACCTTTCCAAAGGAACAATCCTGTCCCCAGCTGGGGACAATCTCTTTCCTTGAACATGAGAAGAGAGGAGAGGAGAGGAGAGGAGAGAACTTTGATTGCCATTTTTTTACTGTGAGCACACTAGCCCACATTAAAAATGAAATTCTGTTCCTGCTCTTAAGAGAAAGTGTATATCTACCCAAGCACATACATAATAAACATATACACATGCTATATGTATATATGTATATACCTACACACACATGTATGTATGTATGTATGTATATTAATCACTGTCCATTTTGAATGTGTAGCGGAAAGAGGAAACTTGAGAGTTCACAAGGTTGATGCTGTATGGAACAAAACTGTGGCTGAATATGGATGTTCTAGAGAGGCTCCTAGAGATACAACGAAGCCTCCTCCTCCCAGAAGGTATGAAGGAAAACAGGTCCTGAAAGAGGATGTATAGCATACCAGGCAATCCTGCAGACTCTGCTCAAGCATCGCTTATGCGCTACGTCCTGGATAGAAGGGAGTGAACTGCCCATAATCTTTTCTGCCATCCTCACCTTCAGCGTTCAGAAGTTCAGCATTCAATTCTGAAAAGTCCTATACAGGTATTCCTCGACTTGCAACAGCTCGTTAAGTTATCATTCAAAGTTACAAGGGTATTGAAACAAAGTGACTTTTGGCCATTTTCCACAGTTACGACCGTTGCAGCATCCCCATGATCATGTGATCAAAATTCAGATGCTTGGCAACCGGTTCACATTCAGGACGGTTGCAGTGTCCCAAGGTCATGTGATCTCCTTTTGAGACCTTCTGGCAAGCGAAGTCAACGGGGAAGCCAGGTTCACTTAACAACCGGGTTACTAACTTATCAACTGCAGTGATTCCCTTAACAACTGAGGCAAGAAAGGTCATAAAATGGAGCAAAACCCACTTAATAAATACCTGTATTCAAGAAAGAGAATGCAGTCTGTTTCAAGCCTCCCAGTCCCTCTTGTTTCAGCCACAGAAATCACCTTGATTCGGGCTCTAATGCCTTGACATGCTCCTGACCTTGATGAATGCTTTAGCAAACCTGCACAGGTCAATACTGATGCAACACTGATGGGAGAAAACTTAAATCAAATTCTTAACTCTGGGCTCTTTTCCAAGTGTGTGAGGATGCAAAGACAGCTACAGATTTCTTGCTCTATTGCCAGGATCTTCCTTCCTTCTCCGATGCTACTGACCCTTTCTTTTATTTTTTATTTGTTATCTTCCTGGCTGAAATGAGGTTGATCCCCAATGTATGACATCTGCGAGAACCTTGAAATTTTCGAAGGCCCATCTTTTCCCCCAAACTGGAGCTTACGTGGCACACATGCCACTTAATGCCTTAATTTTATTCCAAGGTACCAAAATGATCGTGGTATTTATTCTAATTGGATTGTCTGCAAAGAGCCTATTTGAGTGGTTAAATGCTGCAAATTGTTCAGCTTGACATAACAATGGAGCGATCTCAACCACTGTGGGGTAGGTAGGAAGCTCTCTTAAAACCTGAAACAGAATAAGGCAAATATGCATCTCTATCTGGCACGAATCCATTAATCCAAATTCATTTTCAACTAACAGCTGCAATATGCCCAAGAAAGCTTTAGGTTAATATTCTATAAGGCAACTGCGAGCAGTAAATGCATCTCATTAAAAAGGAAAATGCACAGGCTTTTAGCTGCACGTTATTAACTTAAAGGGACAAGAATATAACTGTGTTATAGATGACATGCACAGGGGGAAACATGTTATAAATGTTACTCTACCGTGTGAAATGTTTTTATTTGGTAAACACTTTTCTTTTACTGTGCTTATTTATTGGGATTCCTCTTAAATGGGTCCCAGACTGGTGGATTGTATCCCAAAGGAAAGCAGAAGAACAGGCTGTGAACTTATTAAAGCATTAGCTTTAAAAATATCCATACAGCCTTCATTTACAATTATTCATTTAGCAACCGTTCAAAATTAACAGTGGCACTAATAGCAATAGCAATATGACTTATATACCGTTTCACAGTGCCTTACAGCCCTCTCTCTACAGCCCTCTCTCTTTACAGAGTCAGCCTATTGCCCCCAGCAATCTGGGTCCTCATTTTACCCACCTCGGAAGGATGGAAGGCTGAGTCAACCTTGAGCCCTTGAGAATCAAACTGCCGAACTGCTGGCAGCCAGCAGTCAGCAGTCAGCAGAACTAGCTTGCAGTACTGCATTCTAACCACTGCGCCACCATGGCTCACTAAAAAATTAACTTATGAACAGCCGCACTTACGTTCACTGCAGTATCTCCATAGTCACATGATCAAACTTTGGGCACTTGGCAACTGGCATATATTTATGATGTGATCATCATTTGCAACCTTCTCAGCCAGCTCCCAACGAACAAAGTCAATTGGGCCAGCCGGTTTCACTTCACGACCGTATGATCCACTTAATGATCGCAGCAAAAAAGTTCGTAAAAATTAGCTGTGATTCACTTAACAACTATATCACTTAGCAACAGAGGTTCCAGTTCCAATTGCGGTTGTAACTCAGGGACTATGTATCCTACCAACAATTCAGGGCGGAAACAGGCTTCTGGTTTGCTGTAGTCGTATAAACATATTTCTGGATGTTGGTATATGATAAGACAAAGAATAGTTTTCTCAAGTCTTTCTTGTTACCGTAAATGGCCCCCTTTGTCATTCAAATTGGAGCCTACCCTCCATAAGAGTACATACACTGACATAATTACTTGAGTTTTTGTTTTTTTGTTTACTATTCTGTGTGGTTTTCTTCCATTAGGGGCACTGTGGCTTGTATGGCTGTATCTGTGGTGTTTTACTGTCCTTGTAATTCAGTGTTCTATCTCAGAAGAGGTCTGACTATTAAGATGAAAAAGATCATAGCAATTAAGCTAGAAAATTAATTACATGCAATAATTATCAACAAAATACAATATTGGCTAACCAAAAGGTTTAAAAAATATATTTTAACACCTTGCCGGTAGTGACTAATGACCAGTTCTCATACTTATGACTGTGGCATCATCCCCATAGTCACGTGATCAAACGCCAGGGGCTTGGCAACCAGTATATATTTATGATGGTTGCTCAGTCCCATGGTCCTGGGCAATGGTGAAATCCAAATATTTTTATTACCGGTTCTGTGGGCGTGGCTTGGTGGGCATGGTGTGGCTTGGTGGGCGTGGCAGGGGAAAGATACTGCAAAATCTCCATTCCCACCCCACTCCTGGGGGAAGGATATTGCAAAACCTCCATTCTCACTCCACTCTGGGGCCAGCCAGAGGTGGTATTTGCCGGTTCTCTGAATTACTCAAAATTTCCGCTACCGGCACTCCAGAATCTGTCAGAACCTGCTGGATTTCACCCCTGGTCCTGGGATTGCAAGGCAATCCTAGGCAAGCAAAGTCAATGGGGTAAACCAGATTCACTTAACAATACAACTGTAGTGATTTGCTTAACAATCATGGCAAAAAGGTCTTAAAATGGGGCAAGACTTACTTAACAACTGCTTTGCTCAGCAGTGGAAATTTGGGGCTCAGCTTTGGTCGTAAGTCGAGGACTACCTGACGTTACCGTCCCTTCTAGTTACCAATGTACCCTGGTATACACCGTTTCAGGAATACCCTCATCCAGAAGCTGGACCACAAAATCCTGGGTGAGAAGAGGCATCCAAAATACTTTGAGATCAAGTGGTGGAGAGTCATAACTGGGCTTCAACAGCCTGTCCGACATATGTTATTTACCACGAATCGGTTTTTCAGGGAGTGAATCAGAGCAATCAAGATTCAAAGGAGCAAGCTGTTCTGAAAACACGGCGGTCTGATAGTCATACCGGGGAAAATTCCAACTCCACCCGGACTTCAGATAAGTCTTTTCCTAATCAAAACACAGATGGGGCAACTTCTGAGCCAACCTCTTCCTTAACATGGAACTCCACTTCCAAGAGTTCAGTAGTGAGAGAAAAGCAACTTGAAAAGAAAAGGGATTAAGAATTCTAGGGGGGGAAAGAAAGCAAATCATGAACTTACAAAAATGAGTGAGAGGCAACAGTGAATTTTACATACTGTTCAAGAGATCTTCAAAAAAGGTACAAGATCACGACGCCTCCTGACCAGTAATCAACACCCAGATAAGCCAGATAAGAGATTGTCTGCCCAAGATGTGGCAGAACATTTCGTGCCCGTATAGGCCTTACCAGCCACCTGCAGCAGTGGTGAAATCTAAAATTTGTTACTACCAGTTCAGTGGGTGTGGCTTGGTGGTGGGGGTAATGTGAATGGGTGGGCGTGGCCTTTTTTTTTTTTTTTACTTTTAAAACCATTTTTTCTACAACCTCTTTGGCGAAGAGGTTGTAAAAAAATGCTTTCAAAAGGCTCTAACGATCCCAGCTGAGTTGCCTGACCGGCAGAGGCTTTTTTTAAAAGCCTCTGCCAATCAGGTAACTCAGCTGGGATCATCAGAGGCATTTAAAAGAAAAAAAGCATTTTTTTTCTTTTAAAAGCCTTTGAAGATCCCAGCTGAGCCGCGCGATCATCAGAGGCTTTTTTTTTTTTACTTTTAAAAGCATTTTTTTGGCCGAAGAGGTTGTAGAAAAAATGCTTTTAAAAGTAAAAAAAAAAAGCCTCTGATGATTGTGCGTCTCAGCTGGGCATGGGGTGGGGGGCAGGGATTTTTGCTACTGGTTCTCCGAACCACCCGTCTCCATCGCTACTGGATCGGGCAATCTGGTCCGAACCGGGAGATTTCACCCCTGACCTGCAGTCACATCATGGACAGTCCACAACCTGTTAGATGTCAAGGTCCTCTTCGAACACAATGGACGAACATCATTATCAAACAGAGATTAACACCAAACAGCAAGCAATATGAGAGGTCCTTGGTGCTCTCTGAGCTTGGTTGTTTTCTTTCTCTTGAGCGCGAATCCCACTCCTTACTAGCACTGATGATGTTACCTAGTTTGGGTAATGAAACGTCTGTAAGAAAACAACCAAACTCAGAGAGCACCAAGGACTCCTTATTTCAACCCTGAGCTACAGGTAGTCCTCGATTTACAACAATTCGTTTAGTGACCACTCAAAGCTACAATGGCACTGAAAAAAGTAATTTATGACCATTGCAGCACTCTCATGGTTTACATTCGGATGCTTGAAAGTATATATTTAGGATGCTTGCAGCATAATCACCTTTTGCAACCTTCTGACAAGCAAAGTCAGTGAGGAAGCCAGATTTACTTAATAACGGTGTTACTAATTTAACAGCTTCAGTGACTTACTTAAAATTCTTACTTAACAACATAAATTTTGGGGCTCAGTTGTGGATTATAAATTAAGGGACTAACTGCACAAATATTCTCATTTATTAGTAAATAATATCCCGTCAAGGAACTATCAACTCAGTAAACAACGGCTTAATCTAAGAACCATCAAGATTAATCTAGGAACCATCAAGAATGCGCCCACAATGAATGACAGGGCAACTTGTATATAAACAGAGAGAAAACCCCTCTCCCTTCAAGCACTGGTGATGTTACCTAGTTCGGTAATGAAATGTTTGCAAGAAAACAACCAAGCTCAGAGAGCAACGTAGACCCCACAGTTCAGCCCTGAACTATAAATATTCTTTTCCGTTGGTAACATATTTGTTCTATGCAGCATGTCTTGTGTCTATCTTGGCTGCAGTAGTTCTCTTAGACCCTTCCAATCTTCACGCTTCACGCCTCCTGCTTCATGTTACTCACTGCCTCTCACGTAGGATTCTGATTATAGCTCCTCTGGACAAGTTGACTTCACATCTGATCTACAATTTGGTTTCAGCTTATCTCATTTCTTCACTTCAATTTGATTGCTAATCTGGAAAAAAAAAAAGAACTCTGACCTTTATAACTGTTTGCCTCTTGGGGAAACTTTATTAAACATCTTCAGTTTCAGGCAGAATGATTATGTTGAACGGAATAATGGGTGAGTAGGTGAAAGCTGAAGAATTCTAGAGAAGCCTGACTGGGCTCACAAAGACAAGCTAAGGCCCAGTGTGATTTGCTAGGTTTTGGCTAAGCCTATTCTGCACAATTCTGGTTTGTAAACTAAGCATTATGTCAGCATGCAATGTGAGAACCCAGCCAATTATAATTTTAAAAAGTCAAGGTATATAATTTAATTTAATTAACCAAAGCGTGATGTATAAAGCCAGCCTTTTTATTCTAGCTGGAAAATTAATTCATTTTCAACTAATTTCCAAAGTTAAAGCAATCAGCTCTGCTGTAAGAGCTGTAAAAACTGTTAATTAAAACAAATTCTTGTATTCACCACATCCCACTTCTCTTCTGTTCTAAACCACAACTTTGGGATTTAGAAGGAGTATCACATTAGCTATCAGCAAATCCGTCTATAATTCAGAAATGCTTAACACACCTCAATGCAGGCAATCCAAAATGAAGACAAGGCTAACCAGTTGGGTATCAGAGTGATGGGTTTGTGTTTACTCCTAAGTCAAGAATGCAGATGTGGTTCTCCCTTTAAATGGATTATTTGCAGAATCAATATTAAAGCTGTTTGTCAGACAAAGACTTATCTTCCCAGGGGAAAGATAAAAGTCACAGCCGAAGTATTACCTGTGAATGGTATGCAGGCAGAACAAATGCAGCTACCTGATAAATCATTCATTTTTGTCTCAAGCAATCATCATGTACAAAGAGGTCAGCAAAAGAGCTACATGGCTACCTAATTTAGAAGTTATCATCCCTTTTTTAATGCGAAGAAGAATCAGAGCAAGGTGCATAGGCATTACAACAATTAATTACTTGGCACCCTGCCTGAAATGAAGCTCCATCAACCTTCATCTTGTGGTTACAGAAGAACAGCATGTACTTTTTATTTTCTTTTATAGCTAGGTGATGGTGGAAAATAAAGGTGCTGGAGAAAATGTAAGATTGGTCCAAGACATTTGGAAGGACAGCAGTCTCGCTTCTTAAGTAACTAGAATGGGCCTTCTCTGTTTTTATCAGTATCATCGGAAAGAGGTATGATAGTTCAGTGGCTTAATGAAGCTGGAGATGGTGCTTGCTCTGGCGGTTTGAGTCCTATCATTGCAGGGCGGGTGAGCTCCTGTCACTCACCTCAGCTTCTGCCTACCTGGCAGTTTGAAAGCATGTTATATGCAAGTAGATAAATAGGTACCACTTCGGTGGGGAGACAAACCGGTGCTTCGTGCGGACAGTTAGAATCCTACTGGTGCTGGCCTTTCCCAGATGCAACACCCATTCTGAGGTGGCTTTGGTGGAGGGAGAGGCCCGATGACATTGCAGAAAAGCCGTTCATCTTTCTTTCTGGTGTGGATCTAGCTCGCCCCCTGTGGCGCACCTTGGAAAATACGAGAGTGTAAACCAAACAAGGACTAGCCATCTTAGGCAGCCAAACTACTACTTTGCGTTAGCATTATAGTCATCTAGCTACATCATCACGAGCTAAATACATAAAAAAATACAACTGGAAAGGGAATCAGAGTAATTAAAATTGATGGGTGAAAGGATTTTGTTATTCACTGCTGATCACGTTAGCTGCACATAGGGATGAGCTGAAATATTTAGAGAGGCAGGAAAGGTCTTTCTGTAACTTGAGTTTTGCCAAACAGGCAATCGTGTATTAAATAAATGAACTGTGTTGGAAATGCTAACAACGTGAAATATCAAATAGTGACCAAGTACAGGAGCAAAACTCAATATTAAAAAAAAAACTTCTCCCAACAAGCCAGGTTACAAACAGGCATAGCAGACATTCAAGGACACAAGAGTTTCTGAGAGGTAGATGATCATAGAAAGGCTAATAAAAAGCATTATGAAAGAATTCTAACAACTTCTCAGTATCCAACAAAAGCCCTATTTTATAGTATAATAAAAGTTTAAATTCTTTTATAGTTTCCTCTGCTTGAGCAATGTAGTGGAATTGAGCCACTTCTATTTGTCACTTGTTTTGGCAATAGACTAATCTGGTTTCAGCCTTTTTCTTCCGATCTTGTGAGAACTATCATCCCCAAAAGTATTACTTGTTCTCTTTGTGTTAAATAGGTCTGGTTTCCCTATGCACATAAAGTGGGGGGAGGGAAAGTGATATTGAGATGTCAGCTGGCAGCACCTGATCTTTCTTTCCAAAGTAAGCTTTACTAAGAATTTCAAGTTATAACTACCTATCTACATGAGTTAACCAAAGTAAGAATCTCCTCTTCACTAGTATCTATATTTTAATGAGTAAAAAGTGAAGATGAAATACGACTACCTGACCAGAAAACAAAACAACTAAAGACAAATGAAGATATACAAAAAACATTTACAAAAACAAATACAAAAACATATGAAAAACGGTCGCACGAATTGGGTATGTCTAATCTAGTGAAAAAAAGGACTAGGAGTGATATGTTAATAGTGTTCCAATATCTCAGGGGCTGCCAGAAAGAAGAGGGAGTCAAGCTATTCTCCAAAGCACCGAAAGGCAAGACAAGAAACAATGGACAGAAACTAATCAAGAAGAGAACCAACCTAGAACTAAGGAGGAATTTCCTGACGGTTAGAAGACTTAATTAGCAGAATGAGTTGCCTCCAGAAGTTGTGATAGTTCCAACACGGGAGTTGTTAAAGAACAGATTGGACAGCCATTTGTCTGAAACGGTATAGTATTTCCTGCTTGAGCAGGGGGTTGGACCAGAAGACCTCCAAGGTTGCTTCCAACTCTGTTATTCTGTCACACAAAAGCAAGATGAGCTATTTGACAACTTCTAAGGAGGCTGCAAAAAGTTCCAGAGATCAATGTTAGCAATTTGGTTTCTAGTCAATGAGTATTTTGTGACTGGTCCTGGTCATGCCAAGTGGGATCATCATTTTATGAACAGGCTATCCCTCTAAAGCCCTTTCTGAGAGTGACCGTGCCATGCTCTCAAATTCTAAATGTACCCACTGAGCCCTTCTTGGCCTAGCAACTATTGTGCATTGCTGAAAGAATTGTATACATAACTTCCTCTGTAGAAATCAGCAGCACACACAGGAACAGGTCATCTCACTAAGATTAGATAAGGCATGATTTGGACAAGGCTAAGGGACAGCTGCATGCATAAATGCAGTGTGGTAAGATTCCATTTCCCCCAAGTGTGGCACCCAATTTTTATAAAATCGAACCATATATTTCAGAATAGATCCAAACCAAAAAAGGGCAAACTAGAGGAGATTCTTTGCTAGCAAGTCTCTTTTCTTCTTACTAGATTCAGAGGCCAGAAGCTTTCGAGTTGTTTGATGGCGTGCCCATATTCTGAAATATGAGGACTATGCAAATCAGAGCTTCACAGTGTTGGTTGGCATGAGTTAAGGTGGCTATATCCCCTGCCAGGATTGGCATGTCTGCTTCAAAGCTTTCCTAGGTTATCCCCACTAACTTTTCGTGCAGAGCCACCCTGGCTCCCCTTAAGACTCAGCAGAAGGGTTGTCTGTATCTCTGCCTATACATATAGACAACCTGGAAAAACCACTGGAGTACCATGCTAAATCTACAGAGTGCCTCATGCCTTGAACAGGAATATTGTACCTGGGCCAAGGTGTATCACAAAGTGCCTTTTCAAAGACAGGCACAGTCCTCTACTCTACAGATTCAACTATTGTTAATATCTTCATTAATCCTTTATGCCAATCTTAAATAAATCTCTCATTGTACTCCACCAGATTTATTTCACGTCCAGAATTATCAGGATTCTTATGGTGGATTGACATGTTTATTTAGAAGTGAAAGTCTGTTGCATTAGATTAGGTTTTTTTCCCCTTAGAAACTCGGTGTACAATTTAGTCATTTATTTTTCGACATTTTTTTTTGTTCACTTTGAGAACTAAAGTCTCCCTATCTCATATAAACACACATCTAACCAAGCACAACTTCCCAGGCTGGCTGTTAAAAGCAGAGAAATGTACTACTTACAAATATATTTTTAATAATTCTAAATTCAAAAAGATCTTATGGTGGAATCTGGCATTGAGTTGTGGGAGGGCAGAGTAAAGGCAAACATCACCCTTCAGTCATTGCTAAGCAGGAAGCATGCAGAAGGGTTCCTCCCTAATTTCTTTTCAGCATTTATCAGGTAGTTATGCAGAATGTGCTTTAGTCCGGGAAGATTCTGTCAATTGACGAAGAGCAATAAGGAAACTGCTTTGAGCATTGACATGTGTTGTTCATGGTTCCCTGTGCCTGATAGAAATAGCTTCAGTATGAAAGTATGTGTTTGATCACATAGGTATCAGGGAAGGCAGGTCCATTTCCATGAAAAGGGGGGGAATTGGGGGTTTGCACTAACATAGGCTTTCCCTGACATAGTCACAATCAGGCTTTGCCCTGACATAGTATTGTGCTGTACAATACCCAAGAACTTAATGCAATCTGCTGGGTTCTAGTTGAGCTTGACATATAAACCAGTGGTGAGATTAATTTATTTTTTTACTACCGGTTCTGTGGGCATGGCATGGCTTGGTGGGCGTGGCAGGGGAAGGATACTGCAAAATCTCCATTCCCTCCCCACTCCAGGGGAAGGTTACTGCAAAATCCCAATTTCCTCCTGATCAGCTGGGACTGGGAGGCAGAAAATAGATGGGGATGGGGCCAGTCAGAGGTGGTATTTACCGGTTCTCCGAACTACTCAAAATTTCCGCTACCAGTTCTCCAGAACTGGTCAGAACCTGCTGAATACCACCTCTGATATAAACCTATATTTATGGTTTAGCTCACTGTGTAAAAAAAAAAACAAATGTTATTTGTTTAAAC
The DNA here is from genome assembly GCF_059756535.1 of Pantherophis guttatus. Taxonomy (NCBI): domain Eukaryota; kingdom Metazoa; phylum Chordata; class Lepidosauria; order Squamata; family Colubridae; genus Pantherophis; species Pantherophis guttatus. Next base: position 244,943,169 of record NC_142064.1, read on the forward strand.
ATGGTTAAAATAAATTATGGCATAACAAAAGTTAAAAATTCAGGTGCGAGCCAATTTAATGTAGGGTATCAGTTTAGAAACCAGGAAGCCATGAGTTCTAGTCCCACCTTAGGCACAAAGTCAGCTGGGTGACCTTGAGCCAATCATTTTCTCTCAGCTGGGAAGGAGACCATGGCAAACCTCTACGAAAAACCTTCCCAAGAAAACTGCAAGGATTTGTATCTTAGCGACATCCTATCAGAACTAGTCATGACACATCATGGTTCAGAGTTCAGCTCTGATTTTTGAACTTTTTTTTAGACTCTCTTCACACATATAATGGAGAAATGGTTTCCTACTTTTAACTCCCAATTAAGTCTGCCTTTGTACAAAAAGGACACATGAATCTGTCAGTGTAAATAAGTAAAATGCCCCCAACAGTTACGTTTTGCTACTCTTTAATAAAGGGACAGAAATTTAAACACAAAAATGAAGAACAGAGGTAGAAAAACTCTTTTTCGCTTGTTCTCCCAGAGGATTCACTGAACATGGTAGGAGAACCTACCATCTGTACACATCCATCTGATCTCTCTACATTCACTGAATGCATGGAGATATACAAACAAAAAGTACTTTTTTTTTTTTTTGGTTGGATTGATATTCTTGCTTTCATTTGGGAACTTTAGGTGGCATATACCCAGATGCCTTCCTTCCATCCCTAACAAAAGACTTGGAATTTATGCACAAGGATTGTGGGCCAATCCAGGTTACAGCTAGAAGTCACTCAGATCCACAGAACAATTATTTTGTATTCATGCTTTGATTTTTCCAAAGGAAGAAATAATTTAACGAGCATCCAAAACTAAAATTAATGGCCATCCCTAAGGCAGAGAGACACTTGTATAGGATATTTTGAATTTCATGCCAGCCCTACTTTATGTGATAATGCCAATGCTGTTAGAAGTATAGGATTGTTTTGAATCTTGCAAAACTTGCCCAGGGCAGATGCCAAGATAGGAGGGCAATCCAGTGACAAGATGAAAAGAGACAAACAGCTTTTTGCCAGCAGCTAGCAATCCTGAAGCCAAACCTTCTGACATGAAGTTGGAAATTACATCATGAAAGATAAAGAAGACAGAAAAATATCAGAGACCGAGCAGTGTACTTTGAGAGAGTATTAGGATCAAAGGCTTAATAGATTCAGATCTTTGTATAGGAGAACATAGTGCCATATAAAGTTATTTGATTATTCAAATGGCCCATTGTACTGGCAGTTTAATGTTAAGTAAAGAAGCCATTTGTGAGATTAGGTGAGTTGCATCATGTCAGATTAGTAAATGAAACCTAATTTCAAAATAAGATGGCTATAGTCTTAATAATATTTCATTCTAAAATATTAATATTAAAAAGTAACATGAATGTAAAACATTCATTCATTAAAACAATATTAATCTGAAGAGCAAACAAATGTCTTACCTTAGTGCTACTTTTCAGATTGATTGTTTTAAAAGGTCATATATATATATATATATGTGTGTGTGTGTGTGTGTGTGTGTGTGTATGTGTGTGTGTGTGTGTGTGTATACACACCTGCATGCACACACAGTATCTATAAATCTAGACTTACATCTAGATATATTTTATTGTAGCTTATTTTATGTGTTTAAATAAAATAATTACTCAGAGATCACCTAGTGCACTTGTTGTGGTCCGTCAGCAGCCTGCAGAGCTGGCAGTGGAGTCAGACAATGAGGAAGCTGGGGAGGAACATGGGCCAGTCCTGGAGTCAGGGGAAGGCCCGGACAAGGGCTCTGCATCGGAGGCAGAGATGGGGCCAGGGCCATCTGGGAGTGATGCACAGACTCCAGAGCCCCCAGAGTCGGACAGCAGAGAGGCAGAGGAACAGGAGGAGCCTGTTCCTAGTGCATGCATGCGCAGAACTACCAGAAGGCAAGACCAGCTAAAGCAAAAGGGATGACTCGGGAGTAAGGCCAGGAGATGATTGGCCTCTCCCATAAGTCTTAAAACAGAAACAAAGGCACTTGGTGTTTTTTTTAGGAAAGCAACGTTGCTAACTCTGTTTCCAGTCGGCATCTCTTGTTTGTTTCCGAACTTTGTGGGGCTTTGCCAAGTAAGGCCTTTGGCAGGGTGTCAAAGAAGATAAACGCTGGTGATTATCCCAAAGGATTTCTTCCGAAGGACTTGTTTTGCAACTAATTGTGACTCAGATGGGAATGAACATAATTCTCAGCTGCTACAATAAAATAAGTTTTTTGGGACTAATTGTGTATTGTAATGACTTAGTAAGCCTAGGTCACAACAGCATTAAAAGAATAGAAATTTCCCAGTTTCACTATTTGACAAAAAAATAATTATCTTTGAAACTATCAGCATGAACAGGGACAGGGTGAGACCAGTTTACCAGTTACAGAAGATAAACATGATTTTAATGATAAAAGACCTATGTTCAGTTTCAGGACTATCTAGCAAAAGAAATTGATAGCATATAATAGTAAAGATGCTGCCAATAGACAGGTTTATACAACACCAACTATACTAAAATCAATGTTATAGCTTGCCAAGGTGTCTAATCAATATGTTTATAAGGTTACATGTCATAAACTGATCATTATCTTAAAATGATTAACTATATGTTAACAATTCCAACTTCATTTTATGCTTCTCATCCTTTCTTGTACAAAATTTACATATAGTGGTTGAGTGACCAGCCAATCTCATTCCTTAACTCATTCCTTGGATATGAGTTCCATCAGAATTTATGACCCCAAAACTGAAAACATGGGATTTGCTGATTTATTTTATTTGTTACGTAGATTTCTAAACTAGATTCAGGGCAGTTTAATACAATATCAAAAGGACTAAAAACTTAACATAGTCAACTCACAATTCAAAGCAACTTATTGATAATGAAGAAAAGCAAAACATTGACCAACAATCAGAACTAACTGCATACAAAGAGGGCAGTCAAGATAATAAAATTATCATTAGACTTATCATTAAAATTATCATTAGACTCTTAAAATTGTAACACCTGCTGAACACATAATAGCCTGAATGCAGAAGGACAATTAAGAGATGGATAGGAGGAACTCAGGGAAAAAATGATCCCACAGATCTAACCACCTACTCTTGACCTCACAGAGTCAGGATTCTAGGAAATCCCCTAAGGACATGCATAGCATAGACATCTCAGAAGAGAAGGATACATATTATTAGAAAGAACATACCTGTGTAAATTGCAAGCTTCTTTAGAGATGCATTTCCTCTTATCTACCAGATCCTATCTACCAAAAATATATTCATTTTCACTATTTAATTTGGTGATATTAACTGCAGCCCGAAGGGTTTTCAAAACAACTTACAACAATATATAGGGCAAGTGATATGGAGAGCAAAGAACTTAAGTTTTGCACTTGATGTTCTTATATTTCCTTCCAGCTCTAAACATCCTTAGCTTGTTTAAGACAAATTCCTATCGACATTTAGAAATTTTGTGCAACAAATAAGATATATTTGTCCATACTTTGTTTCTTCCGTTTTCTGTCCTCTTTCCCACCAACTAGGACAAATAGATTTGCACGACCTGGTCCCCAACCAGGAATTGACAATTCAAGTCACATCAATATGGCTAACATTATTTTTACATCAGTATCATTCACTTTTATGTAGATTAATAATAATAAATACATGCCATTATCAACAGACTTTCCATTATGGTCCATTTAACCTCATAAAATGTAATTGATTCGTATTTGCTCTGTATCTGATTTGTGCTCAGGGCTAATTTCTGAACTGTGCCATGAAAAGGATAACTAACTAAAACAGCACCATTATTTCTCTGTGGGATGGAGAAGCTTAATTTTAAAGTCTATTGCTTCTCTCAGTCACTTTTACATAATGCAGACTGTTAGGATCCTAATTCCTTCCTTCCTTCCTTCCTTCCTAACCCCCCCCCTTCCCTCCCTCATAGATTTTATCTTTTATCCCAATTGCACTCAAGGCAAGCCATTGCCTCACTCTCCCTCTCCCTCTCCCCCCCCCATCTCTCTCTCTCTGTGTTTGTGTTTGTGTAAAACAGCTTATTTCAAAAAGAAGAAATAGAACGTTTCAAGTTCTGGACCATGAGAATGTATTTGTTGGTTTGTTTATTTGCTGCTCAGTCAACCAAGCTAGACAAGTATATGAACTGAATTCTCACATACTATACTGAGGGGCAATCAATTTATGAATGGAAGTTGTCTTACGTTCCCTAAATACAGAAAACACCACTAAAAACAACGTATAACAAGGGGTTGTTTTTGTTGTTGAGGTTGTTGTGGGGAAAACAGGAGGAGGAAGGAGTATTACGTATGTTTGCTGCCTTGAGTTGTTTATAAAAATAATAAAGATCAATTTTTTTAAAAAAATAAAAATGATGGCAGGGCATCTTAGATAAAAAAAGATAAATTCCAGCCTTTTGGGATGCCTTGAATTGGCCATCTCTCAATTGTCTTTCCCTTACTGTCCATTGAGGGACTTGGTGGCTCAGTGGCTAAGACACTGAGCTTATCGATCAAAAGGTCGGCAGTTCAGCGGTTCGAATCCCTAGTGAACGGGGTGAGCTCCCTTTACTTGTCCCAGCTTCTGCCAACCTAGCAGTTCAAAAGCACGTAAAAATGCAAGTAGAAAAATAGGGACCACTTTTGGTGGGAAGATAACAGCGATCCATGCGCCTTTGGAGTTTAGTCATGCCGGCCACATGCCCACGGAGACATCTTTGGACAGCGCTGACTTTTCGGCTTTGAAACAGAGATGAGTACCGCCCCCTAGAGTTGGAAATGACTAGCACATATGTGCAAGGGGAACCTTTACCTTTACCACTGTTCATTTCTTCACCATCCAATTTTGGGCAGAATATTGTTGCTTCATTGCTCTTACTGCTACAAGGTGGGCCTTCATAGCGGCTCTCACCCATGTTTGATTGAGTTCGTCCCTTGTAATCACCAACGGTGCTTGAGACATCAGTTCCCATGTTTTATTTTCTTCAGCTCTTCCATCAAAGAGAGCGATGAAATCCACAGGAGAGCAGAGATCGCATGGACACGATCTGGTCTAAAGCAAAGTCACCCTCTCAATCCAAGCAACGATCAAGAACTCAGCTGGATCATGGAGCAGATCGCCAGGAGTATCCCCGAGTTCCCCCTGGAACCCTCTATGTACATTTATATACTAGATTGATAAGGCCACCCAACCAATATGACTCCGGGCAATATTCACCAAAAACAAATATTAAACAAAACCCACATAGAAGTACAACATATCCTACAAACAAATACAAAATCTAAAACGTAAAATGGCGATCAAGCTACGTTTGTCTCTAGATTAACTGGGAATAGTACAAATCTACATTTTTTTTGTAGTTAAACTTTACATGTTTAGAAAGGAGAACATTATGGAGAAAAGTCATGTTAATATTGATGTGCAAACATTGACCCTTTGTTTGGATAGTAAAATGATAAGGTTTAAGGTAGTTACTTTAAAAAAAAAAAGCTCTTGAAAAGAGCAGCTTCCATGCTAGCTGTTTTTGCAGAGGTCAAATTGATCAGCGTGTTCCCTCTCCATCTGTATTCTTCTTTATAAAGCTGATGCTTCGCATATGTGTAATTAGGGTACTTTGCTGAATTATCTGATTTTGTACAACCCTAAGCAAATCTGAATGTATGTAGATGGGAGCCTAATTAATTTTCTAAATGGGGTACCCTATTTTACAGGGAATTAATTTCAAACAATGAGCATTAATTACATCATTATTTTTCTCTTGGTCTGGCCTTTCTTTGGAAAGTGATTTTGGCCTATACACACACAAATACACACAGGGAGAGTTGGATCCCAGGCACACATTTATAGATAGTCCTCAACTTATAACCATAACTGGGAGCAAATTTTCCATTGCTAAACAAGGCATTCAATTTTAGAATCTTTTTTTGCCACAATTGTTAAGCAAATCACTGTAGTTATTAGGTGAATCATGAAGTCATTAAGCAAATCCAGCTTCCCCCATTAACTTTGCTCGTGGAAGCTGGCTGGGAAGGTCACACATGGTGATCACATGACCCCAGGACATTGCAACTATCGTAAATACATGACAGTTGTTCCTGAAGTTTGATCGCATGACTGTGGGGATGCTGCAAAGTTTGTAAGTAACAAATGTTCTCTCTCTCTCTCTCTCTCTCTCTCTCTCTCTCTCTCTCTCTCTCTCTCTCTCTCTCTCTCTCTGTGTGTGTGTGTGTGGTGTTTGTGTGTGAAAAATGGCTAAAATGGTTGAAAAAATTGTAAACTGCTCTGAGCTTTGTTCTCAAGCATCTGTATGCAAACTAGATTGTACTTCTGCCATAAAGAAGAGGGAGTCAAGCTATTCTCCAACGCACCTGTGGGCAGGATGAGAAGCAATGGGTGGAAACTAATCCAGGAGAGAAACAACTTAGAAATAAGAAGAAATTTCCTGAGAGTTTGAACAATTAATCAGTGGAACAACTTGCTTCCAGAAGTTTTGAATGCTCCAACACTGGAGGTTTTTAAGAAGAGATTGCACAACCATTTGTCTGAAATAGTATAGGGTTTCCTGTCTGAGAAGGGGTTGGACTAGAAGACCTCCAAGGTCCCTTCTAACTCTGTCATTCTCTTCTCTTCTCTTCTCTTCTCTTCTCTTCTCTTCTCTTCTCTTCTCTTCTCTTCTCTTCTCTTCTCTTCTCTCTTCTCCTCTCTCTTCTCTTTCCCACTACCGTATCTTTTCTTTTATGTACACTGAGAGCATACGCACCAAGACAAATTCCTTGTGTGTCCAATCACACTTGGTCAATTAAAATATATATATATTCTTCTCTTCTCTTTCTCCTTCAGGGCCTACTTTTTATTTATTCTTCAATTTATTTTGATTGGAGTCAAAAATAAGAATCCTAGTGAGGTTCATTTTTTGAAAAATTGCAGGTCATGAGGCCAATACTGACTCTAAAGAACAGGATACTGACCATCTGGCCACTATTCAATCTCTTAGCAAAAATAAAATAAAACAAATATTAATTAATACAGTGAACTAAATATCTAACATTAATCATAATGAGATCCAAAAGGTCCAGTGAACCCATTCATTGGAAAGTATAAGAATAGGGACTTCCTGTTTGCTGCTGGCCGCCGCCAGACGTTCCTTTGGGATCGTCAGCTTCCACTGCCTGTCAGAGCCGCCTTCACAACGGAACGGCGGCTCGAAAAAACTCCGTTTCCATGAGGAAACGGAGATAGAGCCGGCAGGGGTGGGTAGAACTCTCTGCAGAGTCCCAAAAGTTTTTCTTTTTCTTTTGGGACGGAGCGGATGAGATGCCCCATATCCCCAGCCGTTGCTCCGGGCTTTGGGAGACCTCTGCTAATGCAGAGCCAGGCGTCAAGAGCAAGCCTGTGAATCTAACAGATTACTCAAAGAAAATGTGAGCTGGATCTGTAATACTGAACCGCAAGTATTTTACTTATCTTTTAAAAAAATTACTTAAGAGAAAAGACGAAAGGAAAGGGGTGGGGAAAAAGTCTTTTAAAATGGCGCTTGCAGCAGCTGGAGAAGAGGCAGAAAGGAAAAGTCCTTCCGTTTTCTATTATTACAATGTAGCGGAATAAATACCACTGGTTACGTTTGTAGACAAAACTTCGCTCCTGTGTTTTTCTTTTCTTTTTTTTCCTGAAGACTTGATATTGTTGTTGATTGGAAAGAAGTTTTTTCTCTTGTTTTTTCTTTTCTTTTCTTTTTAACAAAGCCTGCCTGGGCGGAAACATGGCACTGAGATTTACAAAGTCAGATAAACAAGTAAGGGGGGGGGATTCCACCAACAATTTAAAGGAACAAGTTTTAACTCTTCAGTCTCAGAAACCTGATTTTAATATAATAGAATTTCTCTTAGAGGAGATTGAAAGAAGGGATGAGATTGTGAATCAGCATCTTGAAAAATTTAAGCAGGAAATTAAAGAATTGGTAAAATCTAAGTTTGATTTTTTGGAGCGAAAAATTTTAAAAGTGGTTAATGGATTTTCAGAATTTATGATACGGTTGGATACAAATACTAATTTACTAGAGTCTAAAATGGATGAAATTCAAGATAAATTGGACAATAGAATTCAAAAAATTGAAAATGATTTGATAAACACTCAGCATAATAGCTCAGAAGAAAAACCTAAAATGGATGCTGACCAAAAGTCTGGTAATGTAGAAAATCTGCAACAGAGGATTGAACAAGAGGTTCTAATGGTACAATATAATTTTACAGAATATGCGATAAGACTGCGAGGTTTGCAGGAAAATAATAGAGATGATTTAAGGAAAATATCTTCTGAATTTCTAGCTGGGATTCTAAAGGTTCAACCTGATGAAGTGTTTAGTAGGATTGACAGAGTTTTCAGAATAAATTCCTGGATTGCTAAGCAAAGGCAACTGCCTAGAGATGTGGTGATTTACTTTACGGACAAGGAAATTAGGAATAATATTGTGCAAAATTCCTTCAATTCTAATTTGCAATTGTATGGAAGAAAGATATGGATCTACAAGGAACTCCCACCTAAGATATTAACAGAAAGGAAGAAATTTGGTTTTCTGGTGTCTGAGTTAAAAAAGAGAAATATTCCATATAGGTGGAACACCCCAGTTGGTATTATACTGAGACATCAAGGAGAAAGATATCAGTTAAATACTATTGAAAGAGCGGAAGAATTTTATCAAAATAGGTTGAACATGAATTTAACATCTTCAGGTATAATACAGGACAAGCAGAAGGAGCTGGAAATAAAGGGAAAATATCGAATTACAGAGACTGTACCAGATAAATTGCCTTTGGATTTATCGGATACCCCAGCTGGATTATCTATAAATTTGAGAGAAGTGCCATCTGATTTTAATGTGATGACTTATCAAGGCAAGGATAAGCATGGAAACCAATTAGAGGATATACAAGGGATAAAAAAGAAACATGAGACACAAAAACAAAATCAACAAGACCAATCTACAAAGCAGAATGAAAACCGACCAGTTGACATACAATCTGTAGAAAGGAAACCAGGATGGAAGTCAAACCCACAAAAAGAAAACAAAAAAAGAAATAGGTTGTACAAAAATAGAAATTTTTAACCCAAGCAACAGTGAAGCCAGTGACTTTAAAATATGAATGATTATGTGAAAACATAGAGGAGGCGACATATTGGTCAATATTATCCTGAGGATAGTAGCAGATCTCTGCATTGCCGTAATTTTGGGACGTGGAAAGAGCCTCAAACTGATGGATTTGAATTATCTACTTTGAAATTTCTTTTTGTGTTGATAAATATATTATAATTATCTTGAATCATAAGGCAAGAGAATCATGCTGGGGCATGCAGAAGATCCGGTTGTTACCCACTACGATGATGGAAATCAATAATCCTGATGAAACCCACAATTATTATTATATGGAATATAATTATAATGTCACTCGGGTGGTTGTTTTTACTTTTATACATATAAGAAGATATTTACTATTGATGGGGGCAGATATGATTGAAGATCTTGAATAAACTGTTGCATCAGCAAGCTATGTTACCCTATTATGGATGTTGGTTTTAACAATCCAGTGGAAAGACCTCAAAGAAGATATTATATGGACTATAAAATTAAAGTTATTGTCTTTTTTTTTTTTTATTTAGATATAATGGAATATATATATATATATATTTAAGTAGTGTGGGCAGTGAATTAAAGATATTAAGAATTGTTGTGTATGGTAAATTTGCAGGACAGTGGGTGAATAAGCTAGCTACAGACTGATTAGTTTAAGAAAAGGGATTTTTAAGTGATACATTTAGGGGAGTGGAGGAAATGGATAGAGTGGAATAAATGTTAAATTAGATTTTATGGGGAGGCCGCTTTGAAATGTTATAGTAATATATATAGAAGATTAAATATTAAAGTAGGACTTATCGTATAGTTTTAAAGTGGAAGGTGGTTTTGAATTGTTGTAATAATATATAGATATAAAACATTATTATGTTAAATTAGAAGTTATTTTACAATAGTTATAGTATAATGTTTTTTTTTTCTTCTTCTTTTCTGAAAAGTATGGATAAAGGGGGATGTTATAATATTTATAATATTTTTAGTAAGTAAAGGTCAGTATTTTGAGGAGGGAGTAAGTAATCTGTTATGAATTAGGGTTTTTTTTGTTACGAAGAAGTCACAGGGGGGATGGGTGGGGAGGGGGGGTTAGGGAGGGGGAGGGGGAGGGGAAAAAAAAAGGGCGGAAAAATTTGTATTTGAAAACTTTTTCAATAAAAAAAAAAAGGAAAGTATAAGAATAAATCTTATTTTTTAAAGTGAAAAACTCTGCCCATTTGCATACACCTTGAAAATGCGGTATTTTCAATTGTCTGAAGGACAAGGATAGACATGAACATAGTGACAAAACAAATGGAAACTTCCCCAGTTGTGACAGCTCCTACGTTTGTCACATACTCTTGAACTAAAGGCAAAAAGAATCACAACCAGATGTCAGAAAAGCTATTTCTAGAAGCTAGCCTCTTTTGCCAAAAAACATGAGTAAGATTAATCACTTTAACCTGACAAGTTTAAGAGACTGTGTCAGCAAATCTGTGTTGCTCAGATTGTGGGTTATGGAAAACTACAAGGAAGACATTGGGATTTTGTGATTTCCAGTATTTTTTTTTCTAAACTAGAAAACCAAAACTTTTTAGTGAACAGAGCTTTATATAGGGGTGAGGACGAAAAGAAGTCACATTTCTCAAAGAAAAAAACATTCTTGTTAACCCTTCAGATCAGCACTAAATAGTCCCTGCTGATGTGAGTTTTCTCTATGAAAATCTAAGTTTGTTTATTTATTCATTTATTCATTCAATTTGTATGGCTGCCCATCTGAAACAAGTAACCTTGGGCGGCGAACAATCATAAAGTTTTATTTCCAATAGACTTTTTGTTTTCAGTATTAGTAGCAGGTCATTGTTCCTCTCCTGTTAGCTTATGTTCTAACAGCATCCTTGCCTTTTGAGTGGAAACATATCAAGTTATAGCCTCATATTGCAAATGCTGGGTAAATGTGTTATGAAACAAAAGGATTACTGATTTTCTGCTGAAGTCAATGGGTCCAAAATCTCCAAGAAATCCCGAGTCTTAATAATCATAAGCATGGTAATCATTAAAATATTTTGACTAGCTAGCAATTGCCAAATGCAAAAAGTATCATCAAAACTAGGTTCTTTTTTTAAATCTATTAACTTGCTCCTGGGGAGGAAAGCTATGGCAAAGTTAGACAGCATACTAAAAAGCAGAGACATCACCCTGCCAACAAAAGTGCATATAGACAAGGCTATGCTTTTCCCAGTTGTAATGTATGGTTGTGAAAGTTGGACCATAAGGAAGGCTGAGCGCCAAAGAATTGAGGCCTTTGAACTATGGTGCTGGAGAAGATTCCTGCGAGTCCCTTGGACTGCAAGGTGATCAAACCAGTCAGTCCCAGAGGAAATCAACCCTGACTGCTCTTTAGAAGGCCAGATCCTGAAGATGAAACTGAAATACTTTGGCCACTTAATGAGAAGGAAGGACTCACTGTAGAAGTGCCTAAAGTTGGGAAAGATTGAGGGCAAAGAAAAAGGAGATGACAGAGAATGAGGTGGCTGGATGGAGTCACTGAAGCAGTCGGCATAAGTTTAAAAGGACTCCAGAGGATGGTAGAGGACAGGAAGGCTTGGAGGAAAATTGTCTATGGGATCGCGATGGGTTGGACATGACTTCGCAACTAACAACAAGCAGAGAGATGGATTGTCCTTAAATGAGGATTCAGATTTATGATACTTTTGCCTTAATAGAAGCTTTAACTCTGGAATTTCTTGGCATTTTGTCACTTTAAACAGAACATTAGTTGGAAGACATGTGGACCCAATTCATAAATGTATAACATTACTTCTCAAAATGTGTTTTCTCTCTCTCTCTTTAAATTGCTACAAACAGGGTTTATTTGAATTTATAGTGAACTTGCATACTATATATTACTCTCCTAAACATTCTAAGCAAGCAAAAATCCACAATTCCCATTTTAAAAAAATGATAATGCCTTCCACCCTTTATAAAATGTGAACCACCAAGGAGATAGCCAGGATTTTATGTGTCTAGAAAATAATAAAAACGACCTATTCCATCAATCACATCAATAAATCTAAGGCCCCAAGGACCTTTATAGGATAGTCCTGTGAATCCAAAGGTCTCATCCACACCAATGTAGACTAAACAGATACTAAACTTGATAAGAAATGTAACATCCAGAACACAAACAAAAATTACTAGCCACTATTTTCTTGCCAAACCTAAAAGCAGTCAGTTCCCATCAACATAAATTCACCCGTTTAAATAATATACCATGTTTCCCCGAAAATAAGACAGGGCCTTATTTTCTTTTGACCCACAAAATAAGGGCTTGGCCTTATTATCAGAGTTTTTATTATTATTTCGGGGGTGCAAGAGGCGGTGAGCGTGGGACTGGATGTCCCATTGCTGCCGTCGCCTCCCCTCCCCATTCTTCACGTTGGCCACTGCCCTGGCGTGTCCCACCGCCACCGCTTCCTCGTGGAGCAGGACTCTGCAAGGCTTGTGCCATTGCATGCACGAACTGCAGCACCGCCACGAGTTTCATCATACCGGCACAGCTGGCATCCTGCCGCTCGCGGCTGTGCCAATATGTCGAACCTCGCTGCTTTGCTGCAGTTCCTGCATGCAACGGCACAAGCCTTGCAGAGTCCTGCTCTATGAGGCGGTGGCGGTGGTGTGATGAGTCTCACAAAGACTCATTTCTGGCAGGTGGGGCGGGGGAGAAGCGAGATGCGTGGAGTGAGACATGGCTCCCCTTGCCGTCTCTTCTTACCCCCCACCGGGCATGACAGGGCTCCTGCCCCTCGCTTAGCCACCCGCCCCCTTTAGGGTGCAATTTGGGGGTGGCAGGTGGGCAGGCAAGAAGCGGGACGCACGTCTTACTTTTCCAGCACCATCGCGTTCCTCGCCATTCTGTCCAGGGAAACACGTTGTAGAAAAAACTTTCTCGCCAGTTCAGCCAAACTCCTTGAACTCACGAGAAAGTTTTTTCTACAACGTGTCTCCCTGGACAGAATGGTGAGGAACGTGATGGTGCTGGAAAGATAAGATGCGTGTCTCGCGGTCCAACACATCCCGTCCCACCCCAATGGCAACAACAGCCTGGCTGCTTCCCTTCCCTTCTAACCATCTCTTTATTGAGAAGGGTGGCAGGTGGGGCGGGGGAGAAGCGGGATGCACGGCTTACCTTTCCAGCACTGTCGTGTTCCTCACCATTCAGTCCAGGGAGACACATTGTAAAAAAACCTTTCTTGCGAGTTCAAGGAGTTTGGCTGAACTCGCGAGAAAGGTTTTTTTACAATGTGTCTCCCTGGACAGAATGGCGAGGAACTCCCTGGAAAAGTAAGACATGTGTCCTGCTTCTTGCCTACCCCACCTGCCACCCCGAAATTGCACCCTAAAGGGGGCGGGTGGCTAAGCGAGGGGCAGGAGCCCTGTCATGCCTGGTGGGGGGAGTGGGGCATGTAGTTGGTGGGGGGGCTTATTTTGCGGGGGTGGCTTATATTATCACATGTCCTGAAAAGCCCAATTGGCCTTATTTTCAGGACATGTCTTATTTTTGGGGAAACACGGTACCTTCATTGAACTCCAAGTAGTAACATTGACTTGGATTATTTTACACTAGGGATGAAATTACAGATAATTTTTGATTTACGACAGCAAATGGGGCTGGAATTTCCACCAACTAATGATGCCGAATTCTGTAGCATGCTTGCCTCACTTAGTGACAACAATCCCTGAAGTCTTGGTTTCCATTGTTTTCATTATCATTAGAGCTGATGATTTGAATTGGGGTCTCTCCAGCTTTAATCCAATCTTTTACCCATTAGCTCTCTGCTTTTATCTTATAGCTTTTATTTCCAAGAAGGAATACTTGTGATCAAGTAAATGTTAAAACATTTTCCAAATGTTTGTCACAATTGTTTTGCAATGCAAATAATGGTTTGATATCAAAAATGGTATTATATCAAAGGGAATAGATTCTGACTAATTTTGTTGAATTCCATGATATATGAAACTGCCTTCCACCATATGGATCTGTTTGTTTATTTATTTATTAGTTTGTTAAACATGTACAAGATAGCTAGTATAAATATGAACATGGACATGAACAAAGGAAATGAATACAAATAAATGGGGACAATGGGACAGGGACGGTAGGCATGGGGTGAGGTCCATGGTAGACAGTTTAAGGTTAAAGTTATGGGGGTTTGAAGATGTAACAACGGAGTCGGGTAGAGCATTCCATATGGTGACCACTCTGTTGCTGAAGTCATATTTTCTGCGATCGAGTTTGGAGCAGTTTACCTTGAGTTTGTATCGATTGTTTGCCCGACTGTTTGAATCTGTCAAAATTCATTTCCTTCTAAGTTTGTGGAAGTCTCACTGTATGCAAAAGATCAGTTACTGATAGTAGAGGATCTTTTTGAGTGACCATTCCTTATCTGGAATGTCTTCAGAGAAATCTTTCTCTTTCTCAAAGTTTAATGTTTGTGAGGGACTTTTTTACTCTGTCCATGTATTCCAGAATTCCATAAACTAGATTTTAATTCTTTGAAGGTTCATGCGATTGTTGTTGTTTTTTTTCTACATGATGTTTCTCCCTTCGATGAACAAATCTATACTGTTTATTTTGTGCACTTTATGCTGTTCTGGGTATTTTTTCTAAAAAAACCTTCTAACAAATGTACTAAATCCAAATTAAAATAAACGTTTTGCTTAAAGCAGAATGATTCCACCTTTTCTATCATTCCACCTTTTTTTACCCAACCTTATAAAATACAATGTTACACATCAGCAGATCTAAGACAGAATTTTGATATTTTAGGCAGATAATGTGGTGCTACAAACATTTAAGATTGGGTGTAAATTTAGTCACTGAAAGAAAAACGCACATAGTAGGAAGCAAACTATATATATATGAATATCTCTCAACTTCAGGTTAGCTTGTGAACAACAAGACATCATGCTGGGACAAAGTGAGGCGAGAATTTAGTTCATTTGCCAATCCTGACTAATTCAACCATCACTACAGAATATTTTCTAACACTGAAAATTTTTGTGAGACAAGACAAATTTGGTTTCCCAAAATATATACTATGTCCAATAATCAGATAACAGGTTTTTACCGATTTTAACACACACAAATGAGAGTGTGTTCCAATTAGAGTTTCTACACCTCTACACAACATCATGTCTCCAGGGTATTAGTAAGCAACTTCATCAACAGTTGTTGATAATGATGTGTCACCTATCAAGATAACAGTCTGGATTCTGTAACAACATCTGTTACATTCCTGTATTAGGAAAAACTGGAGAAGGACACAGTTTGGAAAACATCTCATTTAACTTTTAATCACCCAGCTAGACCTTCTGTTGTTCAGTAAACCAGCATTAACCCAGAATATCACTGCCAAACAGGATCATGCGGAAATGACTTTCTGAAAGTTAGTATTTCCATTGGAACAAGACTGAAAATTGGAATTTCGTGCAAAGTCTTTTTTCCCTAGAAAACTAATAAAATATTTTCTGCAACTTTGGAGCCCAGTTCAAATGAATTCTCCTACTAATGTCTATAAAACCAAATGCATAATCTTGAGGCAAGGAGCTAGGGAGCAACTGGACTGAGAGCAAGTGGCCGACTGGCACATCTAATGCAAATGCAGTTGTGTTATTAAATAAATATGGTGGCTTGAATTTTGACAGAATTTTCTTTTAACCCGAACACAAAGCTTATAGCCAAATTCTAGAGATGGACATTGAGAAATGCTTTCATATAATTCCATTTGCTATCCCATCCCACAATATTCTAAACCAGAACCACCAATCTTTCTATTTGTGAACTTGATGTCATGGTTCCAAGTAAGGAACTCAGGGAGTCAGGACTCTGACATTTTTTTCAGGTTCAAGAGATCCTTTATTTGAGTACCTCATATCGGCACTTAGAAAGGTAAAGCTAGCTCTAACTTATTTCCGCACTCAGGGATAGTTAAAAGAATAAGACTTTCCCACCCCCCCTTTGTCCCTAAGGTCACGGGAGCCAATCAGTCCAGGGCTGGATTCCCGCTCAACTTCGACAAATGTCCGGTGAAATGACCTTGGTTCACACCCTGGCTGGGAGATGTTGTGACTAGCCGGCTGAGGCACCACATTCCTGATTTCCCCCCCCCCCACAATGCTCTCCCCCCCACCGCCCCTTAAATGGCAACCAAGAAATGAAGCAGGAGAAAGCATGACTTCAGCTCAAGTCGTTTTGCAGGTTGACACTTAAGAGTATGGCCTAATTTGAAACATCTGACATCTACGAAGCATTTTTTTTTCTCACTTTCCTACTCCTTCTTTTTGTAACAGGAAAACATAATGTCTTATTTAAATGGAGATGAGCCTAGAAATGGAAACTGGAGATAGATAGTTTTAGTCATCCTGTAGGAGAAGTGTGTGTGTGTGTGTGTGTGTGTGTGTGTGTGTGTGTGTGTGGATTAATTGGAGATGCAATAGGTCTGGCAGATCACTTCCTTTTCTGCACTTCTATCAAGGGACCATTCCCTCTGCTATACTTCATGTTAAATCTTGTTTTAAACAGTCCCAAGTGATTAAACTTTAACAGCCATAGATTTATTGACTTGGTTTCCACTTTTTTTGCTATTAATAAGGTTCTGAAAACACGACTGGGGTCTCAACGAGAGGCAATTTTGCACTGCTGAGCCACAGCTTTTCTTATTTATAAACTGATCGGGAAAAAGACTAAATAGCTTCTTTAATAAGCTGGTGCAACCTGAATTCAAGAGCTGGTATGAGTGATGGTTGAAATGTAGTGCTGGTTTTGAGGAAATCCAAGTTCCAGTCTGCCTTCACCAGGAAAACTGACCTGGAGATTTAGTTAATCTCCCCGGTTGTTACTACGAGGAAAAACTAGGAGCAATTTATACTATGCTTTGAGCTCTCCTGAAGGAAAAATGGGATATAAATCTAAGCAACAAATCAACAAACAATGAAAAATGGAAGTGATCGAGCAGACATCAACTTCTGGCAGGCCAGGATTCCAATTTTAAGAATTCTTACTTATTTGTTTGTTTAATCTATTTGCCATCTATCTCATCATGGCAATGCTCTCATATTCTAGGCAGCTTACAACAATAAAAAGGATGAAATGAAAAGAATGAAAATAGAGAAGTAAGATAATAGAACAATAAAATAAACAATGAAAATGAACACAATAAGAATACATCAATATGATAACCAAAAATATGGACAGGTGGAGAGCAGAGAATAAGGCAGGGAGGTGGAGTCTGCCATCAATCCAGCAGCCACCTCCAGAATCCATGATAGATGAAAGTTTTGCCACCAGTGGACTGCCTCTCCCCAAGTAATCAGTTCCACTGCCAAGCTGTTAGAAGGTTTTCACCCTTTCTTTAATTACAGTTTTACTGCCTTACATCAGTGGTGGGTTTCAAAATTTTTTACTACTGGTTCTGTGGGTGTGGCTTGGTGGGCATGGCAGGGGAAGGATACTGTAAAATCTCCATTCCCTCCCCAATCCAGGGGAAGGTTACTGCAAAATCCCCATTTCCTCCCAATCAGCTGGGACTTGGGAGGCAGAGAATAGATGGGAGCGGGGCCAGTCAGAATTTTTACTACCGGTTCTCCAAACTACTCAAAATTTCTGCTACCGGTTCTCCACAACTGGTCAGAACCTACTGAAACCCACCTCTGCCCTACATTATGCTGACCTATAGCTGTAATAAAGACTTGATTTGATGTTGTCCTACATTACATGGTTTTCTTCTGGAATGCACCTTCAAAGCACCTGAACATTCCTACATTTATCTTTTCTCAAAGCTAAGAATACTTCTCGGAGAACTTAGTTTTTTTCTTCACTGACGCCATTCCACTTTTCTAAACCATTCTTAATGTCTGGTGTTAAGATCCAGACAGAGAATACTTAGGAAAGAGCTTGATTAACGAAGAACCTAACTGAACTATGATTTCCATGATTTTGAATCAATGCTTCTATTGATTTAGCCAAAAACTGCATTACCTGTTTTGGGGGAAAATGTAACAGTGACATTCATCTTTTGATTAACTATAATCCAAAGCACCTTTCACACTTACTGTTACTGAACCACATATTCCACATTTCTTCCTGTATGTCTGGTTTTTGTTTCTCAAGTTAAACACTATTATATTTTATTCTGTTACTAAAGTTCTTTGCCATCTTCATATAGTTTTGAGTTTTGTTTCTTGTTCTAAAGTTTTAGCTATCCCACCTGTTATCTATCTATCTTTCTTTCTTTCTTTCTTTCTTTCTTTCTTTCTTTCTTTCTTTCTTTCTTTCTTTCTTTCTTTCTTTCTTTCTTTCTTTCTTTCTTTCTTCTATCATCTATCTCAGCCAGTTGAAAATAACAACTGATAATGGGCTGGTCTCAGGGGTCTAACTCTATAGTTCTATGAGAACTGTAGTTCTCCAGAAAGAATAGTTTATGGCTTTATGATACTGTAAAATCTTTCATGTTCCTAATTAATTAATTCATCAATCAATCTTGGGAATCCAAGCTGGTAACCATATGGAAGCAACAAGTCATATGAAGTTATCTTCTGGCTTCTGAAGAAACAAGAATGTAGAGTTTTGAATGTATTTTTCTCTAATGTACTGCTTTGCATCGGACTAGCATTTTACAAACTGAAAGCACTGATGTTCCCAGCATCATTTAGTGGCATGTGCGATGGCTCAGCGGTTAAAGATGTTGAGCTGGTTAGTTGGAAAGCTGACAGCCCGGGTTCGAGACCCGAGTGCTGCGCAAAGGGGTGAGCTCCCATTCTTGCCCCAGCTCCTGCCAAGCTAGAAGTTCAAAAGCATGCAATTGCGAGTAGTTAAATAGGTACCACTTTGGTGGCAAGGTAACTGCGTTCCATGCTCCTTTGGCATATAGCCATGCTGGCCACATGACCACAGAAAATGTCTTCGGAACAACACTGCTCCCTGGGCTAAGAAACAAAGATGAGCACCATGCCCTAGAGTTGGACATGACTGACAAGGAAACCTTAACCTTTTTACTCCCTCCGTTGTAGGGAGCTTTTATTTCTTCAGCTTTTATCATTTGCTAAAGGAACGTATATTTTTTTCTTTCATATGCTTTTAATGAAAGCATGCATGTCTCCACTACTTAGCATATTGCAAATTAGCAACAACTGCTGGAAATAGAATACATATTAATCTCCAAATCTATATGTTCACAAGAAAACAGCTGCCTTATTTTAAAAATAGCATTTCTGAATTTAAGGACATTCTGAATAACTGCCTAATATTAGACACACATATAACTTATATTTGAGGGTTAGAAATCCACAATTACTGGGTGGTTTATCAAATATGAGAGTGTTTTTTTTACATTAGCATTAAGTTGAAAGTTATTATTATCTTTCCATGATTATTATGTTGTAAAACACCTGAAAAACCCAATGTGGTGCAGAAGAGCATTTTAAACAAAATAAATATGTCAGCCAATCATAAACTGGCTGGAATAACACAAAATAATGTTTTAATGCAAAAACATTGACAGCCAAGCTGCATAAAAATAATTTAAAAAATTACTAAGCCTTCAAAATGTAAAAAAAAAAAAAGAATAATGAACATCTTTCGATAAAGCTGAGTTATGAAATCTTAAGGTCACATCTACTATCTGTAAATGGTTGTAAATTAAGAATAAATCATAGGAATGAACCAGGTTTAAATGACAGTCAATAATACAATAAATATCATCAACATCTTCTTTTAACAATCCCATAATCCCTTGCAGGGTGGAGTCTGGGCAACTGAGTAGAGCTAGCAGAGTGTTTACTGGCCGGATGTCCTTCCTGTCGCCAATGCAGAGTTTTGTTCAGCAGATATATTCTCATTGTGCCCAGAGAGAGAAATATCTACCTCTACCTAGGATTGAACTCACAGCCTCCTGACTGTGAGGTGAGAGTACCACCTCTAGGCCACCGTACCATTCCAATGATACAATAAATATATTTATACAATAATATGGACACAGGAAAGCCAATGTGGTTTAGTGATTAAGACATCAGGGTAGAAAGTGGGAGAGTATGAGTTCTAGTTTGGCCTTGAAGAGAAAGCCAATCGGGTGACCTTAGGCCCGTGATAGGCACGTGTGCCACAGGTGGCAAGCAGCACCTTCTCTGTGGGAACGCAAGCTGTCGCCCCAGTTCAGCTCCACCGCGCATGCGCGTGCTCCTCCCGCTGGCCACCTGGTCATATGGTTTCTGCCGCGCATGCATACACATTGCATTTTGGGGGTTTGAGCACATGCGCACATTTTCACACATGCACACATTTTCACGCACGTGGACACTTTCACGCATGCACGCTTTGGGCACTCAGTCCAGAAAAGGTTAGCCATCACTGCCTTAGGCCAATTACTTTCTCTCAGACCTAGGGAAGAGGCAATGGCAAATAACGTCTGAAAAACCTTGCTACGAAAACTGCAGGAACCTATCCAGGTAGTCTCTGAGAATTAGCCACGATTGAAGGGGGTGGGTGGGAATGACCCCTCCATGTGGGTCTGTTTCCAGAAGATTTGCTTTCATTATCTAAAACAGTAAAATGACAAAACAAGAATCTAAAGGAATGTACTATAAACTGATTTGTAAGGCAGCACATTAGAGGTATTGTTGGATCCAACATTTCAACGAGGATGGGGCTAACATGGTGATAAAGCTAAAGGCATGGAACTGGTGAAGAATTCACACTGGTTTGAAATCTGCTGATTTGGAAGTTGCATGACACAAATGCAACTCCATTTTTTCTAAATGGAGAAAAAATATTCCTCCTTTTTAAGAAAGGAAAAGAAAAGAAACCTACTTTCTATTTCAAAGTGAAGGACTCTGTACCACCTTCTCACAATATGTGAGAATACATATTGTGTTCTCAGCACAATATGTCTATGGAGATTCTCAGTCATCCAGGTCATGGTTGTCCCAAAGGTGCTTTTTCAAGAGGCAACTTTTTCCTTGAAAACGTTTCGCTTCTCATCGAAGAAGCATCTTCAGCTCTGAAGAAGCTTCTTGGATGAGAAGCGAAAAGTCTTCAAAGAAAACCCTGAAAAGTCCAGTTGCCTCTTGAAAAAGCACCTTTGGGAGTCTCAGCACAAAAGTGACACTGAATAGAATATACCAGCTTCAATTTTTCACACACACACAAACAAACACACACAAAACACTGTGTGATTCATGCCTGAAACACAATTTGTACATTTCTCAGTGTAAAGACAAAAAGGGTTACTTATACACATATAAAAGGAGAAAATATATACTTTAAGAACTAGGAGACATGCATATAAACAAAAACAATTTGAGGAAATTTATATTTAAAAGTGTTTTTGTTTTTTTTAGAATTCATGTTAAAAAACACCTACTTACCTTTTACCAGTGGTGGCATTCAGCCAGTTCTGTCCGGTTCGGGAGAACTGGTAGCGGCGGCTGCAGGAAGCTCCACCCACCCGCCCAGACGTCATCACATCCTGTTTTTGATGCTCTGAGCATGCACGGAAGGATCTGTGCATGCGCGCGCGCCAGGGGTGGGTTCTACTTACCTTTACTATCGATTCGCAACCTTTACTACCGGCTCGCTTCGTTCGCGCACATGCTCTTCTGCGCATGTGCGCATGTGTTCTGATGACATCGGGATCAGTGGGCGGAGCCTCCTGCTGGTTTTACTACTGGTTCTATAGAATCGGTGCGAACCGGGGGCAACCCACCACTGGCGCACGCTCACATTTGCAAACCGGTAGCGAAGGTAAGTGAATACCACCCCTGCCTCTTACCTACCTACCTACCTAAATTATATAAGATGTGCTGAGGATGATTAGAAAGACAATGGATATTTCTGAAACTTTTTAAAAGATAGAATATTGCTCTATTAACCGGAGAATAAAAATCTAAATATCTTTACATGTGATACAAGAAAAAAAAATCTTCCTGAGCTTGTGCTTGTAATCCTCTAAACTAGGTATTGAACATGACATCTTCCACATGTAAAATATCTACTCTGCCACTTAGCTATAAACCCTCCAACTGGGCTGGAATTAATTCAGTGGAATAATTTAGGAAATGCAATTTGCTAAATGAAGGATTAACTACTCCATCACAATGGTCTGTTTGCACATGGTGCTAAGCAATAATCTAGCTTGTTTGGTTTTGGCTTAGTGGGTAAACCACATGATTTAATTATATATGCAAACCAAGCCACTGAGATTTATTTTTAAAAATGATTTAAAAAATACCAAATAAGCACCATATATAAATGAATTCAATATAATCCTCAGGTATTGCTTAGCGTATCTGGGAAGTGCTTGATCTAAAGTGGGAATAACTTCTGCCATTCAGAATAGACAATAGTCTGCTACTCTGCTTCATAAATTAAAAGTTCACTAATAAGCTAAACTTTTCTAAGCTCTTTCAAAGGTGCTTTTTCAAAAGGCAACTGGGATGTCTTTTTCCCCTGAGGAGGAAGAAGAAGAAGAAAACGTTTTGCTTCTCACCCAAGAAGCTTCATCCATTGTAATTTAACAACCAGTTCGCCCAGGGTCAGGTTGGCTGTCGCGGGAGGCTCATCCCGCATATGTGGCGGAACTGGAGGATGGGGATGCGCCACGCCTCCCACAACAGCCAACCTGACCCTGGGCGAACTGGTTGTTAAAATTATTTGAATCCCACCACTGCCATGGGCTAATAAATAAAGTAAACTAACTAATTTTAATGATGAAAGTTGTGCAAGGGGCAAATAAGAGGTAATAAAAGGATAAGCAATACTATAGCTGCATTCTATGGGTTAATATCAGTGGTGGGTTGCCCCCGATTCGCACCGGTTCTATCGAACCGGTAGTAAAACCGGCAGGAGGCTCCGCCCACCGACCCTGACATCATCAGAATGCTTCTGCGCATGCGCGCGGCCCCGTTGCGAACTGGTAGTAAATGTAAGTAGAACCCACCCTGATTAATATCTAAAATTTGAAGCATATCTCTACGAAAGACAGATTCATTCAAAGTTTTGTTTTACTTTCAGAATTTCAAGTCTGACGTTTTACCATCTTGCATTGCCTAAAGTAAACATGAGACAGAATGAAGCCAATGAGTGGGTATTTCACAATGCAAATGAAGAATATCCATTTTAGTAATGAAGTCTGGAGTTAATCTGTTGTAGATATTATATTTTCCAGCATTCATCAGCATTTCCCATCTCAAACAGTCAACACTTCTGTAAACAATGCACAATATTTCTAGCACTGTGGTTTATATAAATATTCTGTCACTATAGTCTTTTATGGAAATTTGCAGCAGCTTTTTTTTAAAAAAATGCAGTATTTTGATCCTGTAACTACAGTCTGCCTGGTACGCTTCATTCTGTCACTTAAGATACTAATGTTATTTTGTTCTACTGAGTCGGCATTCTTCCCTCAGTATTAATCAAAGCTTTGCGTAATGCTGTGATTACTTCTATTTTATATTTTGTGATTTTTTTTTTATTTTAGCTGAAAACTTTCATACAGAATGACTGTTGTTTATGCATCTTTCTAGGCTTTATTCACCGAGACTGAATGTAAATGGAAATTCAGCGTATAAATAAAAGGAACTAAGATGATGAATTACTGAAATGCTGAGCCATTGACAAAGAAAACTCAATTACTTTTTTTAAAATTTTATTTTAATTTTGTTTACCTTAACTTAATTTACATTCCCCAAGCCCTTTAACAGTAAACCTGGGGGGGGGGGGGAATAGCAATCCCGTAGATGTCTACTCCTATACTTGAGACATTATTTAAAAGTAGCAAATACCCAACCAGAAAAACAGCCAAAAAGCCATGGCATAGCTGGAAGTCTCATGTAATAAATGAACTCAGATCTCTACCTTTTCAAACGTAGAGTTAACTTCAGCAAAAAAATATGGAAATGTCACACATATTTTTAAAGTGGTCTTCTTGCTATTTCAAATCCCACTCTCACCTGTGTTTCTGTTTGCCCAACACTGCAAAAACAACACCCTCATCTAAAATGCACAAGCAGTGAAACGTAATTTCTCTTTTTCTGAACGAGATTAATTTGGTTTAAACTACCTAAGACATCTATCTCCCACCTCTCTTTCTCTTTCTCTCTCTCTCTATAATGTAAAATGGAAATAAACAGGCAAGTTGCTCCAAGACGTGTCAGGCTATTTAAATGGAAAGTGTTATCATTCGTCTCAGCCTGGCAGTGTGAAATCTCAGAAGATGGGAAAATTCAGCACAAATAAATGACAAGGTATATATGTGCAGTCATTTTGTGTGCTACTTTGAAATGTCAGTCTAGCAATGAACAAATGGGCACACTATTTCTCTTCACTTTTTATGCACAGCCCATACAGCACGAATAGAAAGACCTGCCTTCTTAAGAGAAAAAAAATCAAATACAGGGAATCCTTGACTTATGACCATAACTGAGCCCAAACTTTATGTTGCTAAGCGAGGCAGTTAAGTGAATTTTGCCCCATTTTACTACCTTTCTTGCCACGGTTGTTAAGGGAATCGCTGGAGTTGCTAAGTTAGCAAAATGGTTGTTAAGTGAATCTGGCTTCCCCATTGATTTTGCTTGCCAGGAGGTCACAAAAGATGATCACATAGCATTAGCATTTAGACTTATATACCACTTCACAGTGCTTTACAGCCCTCTCTAAGCATTTTACAGAGTCAGCATATTGCCCCCAACAATCTGGGTCCTCATTTTACTGATCATGGAAGGATGGAAGGCTGAGGCAACCTTTAGCTGGTGAGAATCGAACTGCCAAATGGCAGGCAGCTGGTAGTCAGCAGAAATAACTTGCAGTACTGCATTGTAACCACTATACCACCATGGCTCATAACTGGCACATAATCCCAGGAACTGCAACCATCATAAATATGAGTCAGTTGCCAAGCGTTTGAATTTTGATCATGTGACTGTGGGAATGCTTAAATGGTCACAAGTGTGAAAAACGGTCGATAGTCACTTTTTTCAATGCCTTTGCAACTTTGAACAGTAACTCAGTGAAGTTGGACTACCTTCTTCGAGGACTACCTGTGGAAGAAAAGGGAGATTGATTTTTTTTTTCAATCACCCATATAACAACTGTAGTGTGCAAATAGTTTTAATTATTTAGAAACTGATTGTCTAGCCCAGGGGTCCCCAACCTTTGGACCGTGGCCCACTACTAGGTTGTGAGCCATTTGGAACCAGGCCGAAGAAGCGGCTGGGAAGCATGTGCTACACATCCCCACTTGTGCAAGCAGTGGGCGAGCACATGCGGACGTGCACCATTTGTGCATACAGAATGCAATTTACATAGACTTCTATAAAGCCTTTGATTCAGTGGTACATGACAAACTACTTCTAAAACTAAAATCCTACGGCATCTCCGGACCCGTACATAATTGGATAGCTGCGTTCTTGTCAAACAGACAACAAATGGTCAAAATAGGGAGCACCCTATCAAATCCTGCACCTGTTAATAGTGGTGTCCCCCAAGGCAGTGTTCTAGGACCAACACTCTTCATACTATACATAAATGACCTTTGCGATCATATTATAAGCATCTGTGTTCTCTTCACCGATGATGTAAAAATATTTAACACCACTGACAATGCTGCTATCCTTCAAAAAGACATTGACTTTGTGTTGGAATGGTCAAACAATTGGCAACTCCAAATCTCAACCAACAAATGCTCTGTCTTACACATTGGCAAAAAGAACCAGAACACAAAATACAAGCTGAGCGGACACAACCTTGCAAATGACCCTCACTCTGTCAAGGACCTTGGAGTATTCATATCTAATGATCTAAGTGCCAAAGCCCACTGTAACAACATTGCCAAAAAGGCATTATGAGTTGTAAACCTAATCTTGTGTAGCTTCTTCTCCGGTAATATCACACTACTTACCAGAGTATACACAACATTTGCTAGACCAATTCTCGAATACAGCTCATCTGTCTGGAACCCACACAACATATCGGACATTAATCCAATTGAACGTGTCCAGAAATATTTCACAAGAAGAGTCCTCCACTTCTCTGCTTGCAATAGAATACCTTATGCTACCAGAGTTGAAATTCTAGGTTTAGAAAACTTAGAACTACACTACCTTCAGTATGACCTAAGCATAGCTCATAAAATTATCTGCTACAATGTCCTACTTGTCAATGAGTACTTCAGTTTCAACCACAACAATACATGAGCACACAACAGATACAAACTTAAAGTGAACCGCTCCAAACTCGATTGCAGAAAATATGACTTCAGCAACAGAGTGATCAATGCCTGGAATGCACTACCTGACTCTGTGGTTTCATCCCCAAACCCCCAAAATTTTAACCTAAGTCTGTCTACTGTTGACCTCACCCAGGGGTGAAATCCTACCGGTTTGGACCGGTTCGGGTGAACCGCTAGGGATTATGGGCATCAGTTCACTGCACCTGTAGTAATTATCCCTCCTTGGCCCCACCCATGCCCGGTCAGTCACCGCTCACCTCTTCCGGCCACTCGATATTTCACAGAATTCAATGTGAAATGCAGCAGAGAGAATGCTAACTTTTCTCCCTCCATTCAGAACGGAGCTGCTGCAGCCTGTCCCTTTAAAGTAGTCCCCAGGAGGGAGGGGGCTAGGGGGAAGCAGCTGGAATGGAGCCATTTTTGTGAAAGGCAGGAAAATGGGGAAGGGGATTTTCCTGCCTGTCATCCATTCCTCAATCTCAGCACAGACTGAGGGAAGGATGATAGGCAGGAATATTCCCCTCCCCATTTTCCTGCCATTTGCAACAAGGAGTGGCTGAGACGGGAGGGGCCAGTAAGGAGCCCCTTGGTGTGAGTGATGTCGAGTTGGCCACGCCCACCCAGTCACATGATCTCCCCAACAAGCCACGCCCACAGAACTGGTAGGAGATTTTTTTTAATTTCACCCCTGACCTCACCCCATTCCTAAGAGATCTGTAAGGGGTGTGCATAAGAGCACCAGTGTGCCTTCTGTCCCTGTCCTAATGTTTCCTCTATTTGTATCTATTTTATGTATTCAAATCATGCTTATACTTATATATATTACCTAATACGTTCTTGACAAATTTAAAAAAAAATGGAGCTGCGCGTATGCGCACGCTTGCCAGTCCCTCTCCCCCATCCACCGTGACCGATTCACAAAACCAGAAAGGTTGTGGAACTCTGGTTTAGCTGTTGCATAATCCAAATATAAAGCTTAGATAAATAGAAATAATTTTTAAAAAACCAATATAAATCCTTACTAAGTGCAAACAAATGCAGCACAGTAAACACGGATTACAAACTCCTTAAAACATCAGGTTTAAGAATTAATAAATGCACGAAGCTTGCAGGTAGTAAAATAGCAGTTGAACTATAAAAAGAAATCAAATGCATGAATCCTTAAATTGTTTGCGCTTTATAGTCTCCTAGTTAGACTCCCGAAATGCATTGTTATGCAAAGGATGCCTCTGAAAGCAATCTTTTGGGAAATTCACAAAGCCTAAACAAGGTAGCTAGATTTGTTACCTGAAATTGCTCAATATTATACACTGCTAGGTCCAACTAGTAGGAAGGGGTCCCAATTGACAAGATATTCGCAACTTGCCACCTCCAGTATGATATCATTGGAAGGAGCAAATTGATAAAAGCTCAAACAGTGGACAAAAGAAGGTTATAGAATTTATTCTGTTGAATTTGAATTCTAACAAAACTAGAAGTTCAGATACTCAGATAAAGTGTTCTAAATAACTGCAAGTAGGAATTAAAAATTCTAACCGGTTAGATTACTACATTAGTTTTATTTCTAAATTATTCACATATGGTTGAAGAGCTATAAATCCATCCTGCACATCGGTGGTAAGCTTCCTCATCCGGAAGACCAGGTAAAAACAAAAACATCCACCCAGAAATGCTGAAGCAGAGCTAATCAAAGTCTAGGAAATTAGAAGCATGAGGAGTGAAAAATTAAACACAGAGAAATGTCATCCTTACAGATAGACCCCGTTCTATGCAATTAATCATGTGGATGTAAGCAATTTGCTGCTATCCTTGTATGTACTGTGAGAAAGAGATAAACAATACATAAGTACATTCATCCACTTTTCCTGGGAGATAGACTTTTTATTTCACTGCAAAAATAGATAATTATTTAGCATTTGGATTCCATATGGGTGTACAGCTGTCATGTACAAATTGAAGACTAAACTGAAGAACTCACTATTGTATTAGTGAAGAAAGGACAGTGTCTGTCTGTCTGTCTGCCTATCCTATCTATCCGTCCATCCATCCATCCATCCATCCATCCATCTATCTATCTATCTATCCATCCATCCATCCATCCATCCAGGGGTGGGCTACTGGGGGTTCGCAGGGGTTCAGGAGAACCTCTAGCTAAGATTCTGTGCAGTTCGGAGAACCCCCAAATCCCACTCCAGGCTGGCCCCTCCCCTCCCAGGAGTCCCCACATGGCCCGTTTTGGATGCAGGTAAGTGCAGGGTGCACACGGAGGTTCGGGGAGAGTGAAAAACAGGCCTACTGGAAGTTCGGGAGGGTCTCCAGAGTCTGGGGAGGCTGTTTTTGCCCTCCCGGAGGCTTGAGAAAAGCCTCTGAAGCCCGGGGAGGGCAAAAACGCTCCCCCCCACCGTGGTGCAGGAGACCAACTAGGCTACGCCCACCATGGCCACGCCTACCCAGCAACTGGGCAGAGAACCCCTTGCTAAAATTTTTGAAGCCTACCCCTCTATCTATCTATCGATCTATCGATCTATCGATCTATCGATCGTCTGACATGCAAAGCTCAAAGTGAAATATTTGGACGAATCCTGTGATACCTACTGCAATTCTCGTCCCCTCCCAACCCCCATCTCCTGCTTCTCCAGACTGAAATCCTAATTTTAACAACAGAAATCTTAGGAATTACTTCTGTAAGTTAATGAGCCCTGTCAGCCATTGAAATTAAGTACTCTATTGTGCAAGAAGCTAATTATGCTGAGATTAAACCCAGGAATGATGGGGACATTTACTGTATTTCTAGCAATTAGACTAGCTTTCCGTACCAAAGAATACAACTTGTATCTCATAATATTGAAAGAAACCACAGCTAATCTAATAAAAAACCTTGTATATGGAGAGTTCACGCATGTGCTTTCTTTCTAGAGTACTGTGTAATATTTTTTGTTCAGTTTTTTTACTCACAATATCTCATTACTAGTGTTAAATATAGCTGCTTTGGCATGATTCCCCCATATCAAAAGATTAAAGATTGTTAATACCACTTTATAATGCCTTCGTAAGACACTTGGAATATTGCATCCAGTTTCGGTTGCTACGATATAAAAAAGAAGTTGAGACTCTAAAAAAAGTGCAGAGAAGAGTAATACATAAGATAAGGAGACTGGAGGCTAAAACATATTGGGAACACAGGAATTGGGTATGTTTAGTCTAGTGAAAAGAAGGACTAAGGGCAACGTTATAGTAGTGTTCCAACATTTGAGAGGTTGCCACAAAGAACAGGGAGTCAAGCTATTCTCCAAAGCACCTGAAGGCAGGACAAGAAGCAATGGATGGAAATTAATCAAGGAGAGAACCAACCTAGAACTAATGAGAAATTTCCTGACAGTAAGAACAATTAATCAGTGGGACGAGTTGCCTCCAGAAGTTGTATATTTAAAAAACAGATTGGACAACCATTTGTCTGAAATCGTGTAGGGTATCCTGCTTCAGCGGGGGGTGGGGGTGGGGTTGGACTAGAAGACCTCCAAGGTCCCTTCCAACTCTGTTATTCTGTTGTTATTTAAAGGACTTAATACATACATGATTCACGGTCCTTTTTTTTTCCTTAGAAGTAATGGCGTAGCAACTTTCTCTTCCTTATGCCATCCCTACTTCCCTGAACTCATGGCTATAAACATTTTCTTCATTCTCTTTAATGCTGAACCAACAGTGGTATTCACTTAATGATCGTTGAAAAAAAATTGACATAAAGTCAAGTCACTTACGTAAGTGATCTGCTTTACAACCATCACAACTTATGACCATAATACTCTATGGGGCCTTTGGGATTGTCAGAAATCTTATGTTGTGGTCCGTCAGTGGCCTGTGCAGCTAGTAGCTGATTCCGACAGTGAGGCAGCTGGTATGGTGCTGCGCCAGCAACCTGTGCAGC
Source organism: Pantherophis guttatus (assembly GCF_059756535.1). Classification (NCBI taxonomy): domain Eukaryota; kingdom Metazoa; phylum Chordata; class Lepidosauria; order Squamata; family Colubridae; genus Pantherophis; species Pantherophis guttatus. The sequence continues at coordinate 244,973,515 of NC_142064.1, forward strand.
TGGCACTTGAGTCGGACAATGAGGAGGCTGGAGAAGATGTGGTGCCAGAGGCGGATTTTCAGCCAGGGCCTTCAGAACCTCCAGAAGCTCCCATAAGTGAAGAGGAAGAAGAGAAGGAGCCTCTTCTTGGTGCACGGGCGCGCAGAGCTGCCAAAAGGCAGGAGTGGCTCATCAGGAGGAGGTCTCCTTGAGAGTAAGAGTTTGGGGCTAATTGGCCACTCCCTTAGCCTATTTAAGGAAGGACGACAACTGAAGCAATTTGCAGGGAACAACTTCGTTCACTCTCCTTCATGTCTTGATCTTAGTTCTCTGCAAATTGCTTCTGGGCTTTTTGCCAACCATAGTAAGATTACGATTATTTATTCTTTGGATTCTTGTAGGCTGTTAAGAAAGTTAATTAACAGCCTTTGTTTCAAAAAGACTGACTTAATTTAGTAAACTAAGGTTTGTACAGACTTTGTGTGTGCTGCGTTCTTTGGGGTCCGTAGCTGGGGCAGAACATCTTTGACACTTAGAGGTGGTCCTGCAAAGAGCATAGTTCTTCTCCAGGTAGGGCTTTGCAGTTGTTAAAGGAGGGCGTTTGTTCAACTTTGAGTTGTGAACCAGTTTTGCCCTTTCTGGTTAGGGAGTCCAGTCACTCAGTCACACTCAGGCCCTGATCATCTCCTATTTGGACTATTGCAATGTGTTCTACATGGAGCTACCTTTGAAAAATATCCAAAACCTTTAGCTGCTACACAACATGTATGTCTACACAAGTTATCTTGCATTCTACAAGCAGAGGTGGTATTCAGCAGGTTCTGACCAGTTCTGGAGAACTGGTAGCGGAAATTTTGAGTAGTTCAGAAAACCACCTCTGACTGGCCCCACCCCCATCTATTCTCTGCCTCCCGAGTCCCTGCTGATTGGGAGGAAAAGGAGATTTTGCAGTAACCTTCCCCTGGAGTGGGGTGGGAATGGATGTTTTACAGTATCCTTCCCCTGCCATGCTCACCAAGCCATGCCCACCAAGCCACGCCCACAAAACCAGTAGTAAAAATTTTTGAATCCCACCACTAGCTACAAGGACAGCACATATAACATCACTGCTGTGCTAGCTGCATTTAGTGCTGGTTTACTTCCAGGTCTAATTCAAGATGCTGCTTCTTTAAAGTCCTACATGGCTTGAGGCCAAGTTATCTACAAACCATCTATTACACTAGCTTAGTATGTTGTGGACCCCGTGAGTTAAAAATTCTGATTGTCCATGGTCCAGGAAGAGGGTCTTCTCTGTCTGAGATAAAGGGATTTTTGTAGCCAAAACAAAACACTTTCTCCTGGGAACTAAGGACATTCTCATCTGGTTGGAAGAAGGTGGAGTGACGCCACCTGGTTGTCGCACTACATGGTGATTGAACCATGTGACTGATTGTTTTGAGAAAGTAGAAAAACTTCCACTTTTAATGAGGTGAAAACCGCTGGAGTTTCAGAATCGGTTTTCACCAGATATGCGCCAATATGATATTCCCAATAAAAGTAATCTTTCAGGAACTCAATTGCCTCGGAGTCTTGCTTGCAATGGATTTATTACTTGGAACCCTGACATTAAACCCTGACACTCTGCTGTTGCCCCCATCCTCTGGAACATTCTTCCCCCTAGTGGGGAGCCAGCCCTCTCTCCCATTCTTCTGGCCTTTTGGAAGTGTCTAAAGACCTGGCTCTGCCATCTTGTTTGGGGTTTACAAAGCATCACACAATCGTGAGGCTGGTTAGGGCTCTGAAGACCCAGCCCCCCATTTTAATTCTGAATTTTAACTATCCTTCTTTCTTATATAATTTTATGTTTTGATTTTCTATTTACACACCTACCTGTGTAGGTATCTGTGAGGAAGATTGGCTGTAGATAGATAGATAGATAGATAGATAGATAGATAGATAGATAGATAGATAGATCGATCCCAAATCTTGACCTTTGGGCACGTACATACACATACTTGTTGCCCTGAAAGCATCTTGTCTTTTTCATATACATCCCCATATACTTCTTTATTTAATTTTACTTTTTTTCATATCATATCCTGGATGCTTGTTTGCTTTTTATTTAAGATGCAATTCATTTTTTTTGTACTATTGACTGTCACATGGCTTTTTGTGAATAATGACAGGTATAGATACCACAAAACGAATGCGTGAGTGAGTGAATGAGTGGAGCAAGATTTTGTCTATAGCAATTTAAAATATATTCCAGGAACTGTTTGAAGAGAATTACCTTTTTTTAAAATCCTTCCTATTTTCCTCTGCCAAGATAGATAGACTATTAGTAAATAATAAGTGCACTCAGGTTGGACAGTTACAAGATTCAGATACGGTAAAGCATATTTTATATTTTATTAAATTTAGGGGAATGTTATTAGCAGCAATCTCAAGGAAAGTTCACTGAGTGCATTTTAAGCCTTTTGTTCCTTCATCTGACAAAAGAATCTTTCATGTGTTATCTCTACCTCTATTCATTATGCTTACACTTCAGCAAAATCCGATTCTTTCTTCTTTGACATTTCCCAGAATAGATTTCAACCTCCCAGTTAAGCATTATTTAAAGGAGTTCTCACATATGATAGGTATTGCATTATTATTTTTCCTCCCCCTATATTAAATAACACAACTTCTTTCTTTTGTATTTCACATATTATCATTTCAATCTGTGACCCCCATAAAATTAATTTTAGTAATCCCACAGGACCGTTACATTAGCATATCTCTTGCCTAATTTTCTCTCCTTTTCTCATTATATAAATGAGCTAATATTCTCTCTTATATTAATGTATTTGTATTAGTATATGTGGGTATATTATACCCACATTAGTATATGTGGGTATATGTGGGTGTATTAGTATACCATTGGGTATATATCTACCCAATGGTAGATTATGTGGATCAACTGATCCAAAATCATTTTTATAACTCTAACATTAACCTGGAAGTTAAAAATAAATGCACACTGTTATGACTTTATATTACATTACTACCGCATAAATTATATCATGGAAGAAAATTAACATTGGTAATCAATATGAACTCTATAGCTCTGAAAAATTCTACAGATATTTGGAGATACCAGATCAAAAAGTGTTTGAAATTGGAACATAAATAATTCACATATAGATAGTCCTTGATTTATGACAATTGGGACCAGATTGTCCATTGCTAATCAAGATGGCTGTTAAGTGAATTGTGCCTAATTTTACAATATTTTTGCCATGGTTCTTAAGTGAACCATGTGGTTGTTAAGCTTCCTTGACTTTTCCTGTCAGAAGCTAGCTGGGAAGGTGGAAATCCCATGATTATGAAACAATGCAACCACTGTAAATACATGCCAGTTGTCAAGCGTCCAAATTTTGATCACCCTGACTGTGGGGATGCTGCAACAATCATAAGTGCAAGGACTGATTGGAAGTCACTCTTTTCAGTGCCATTGTAACTTCGGATGGCCATGAAACAAATGGTTATAAGATGAGAACCACCTCTATAAGCAGTGTTTTTATTGAAATAATTAGGTATTTGATGTAATTTCTCCTTATTCCCCCAAATAAAGTAGGATTTTGATAAGGACTATTCTGTTGAGGACAACTATGACTACAGTGCTTAATGTAAGAATGACTGAAAACAAAGGACTGAGCTTTCTAGCCAATCTACCCAATGGTAGATTATGTCTATCTAAGACAGAGGTGTCAAATTCATTTTCATTGAGCATCAGGGTTGTGTTTGACCTGGGGGGGGGCAGGTGGGCGTGGCTGGTAGTGGGCGTGGCCAGGTCAACATCACTCATGTCGGGGGCATCTGTGGTGGCCTGGGCGGGGCTGGGGGGATCCATTGTCTCCAGCGGACGAAGGTGAGACCAGGGAGAGCACCAAATCCTTGTCCTCCAGAGGAAATTTCCATCTGCTGGTGGTCAAGTGTTAAGGCATGATTTCCCTCCCTCCCTCCCTCCCTCCCTCCCTTCCTTCCTTCCTTCCTTCCTTCCTTCCTTCCTTCCTTCCTTCCCTCCTTTTTCCTTTCCTCTTCATTCTCCTTTCTTCCTCTCTTTCCTTCTTTTTCCTTCCTTGCTCTCTTCCCATCTTTTTTTCTTTTTCATTTCCTTTTCTCTTTCCCTTTCTCCTTTCCTGTCCCTTCTTGGATGCAAAAGGGGAAACATTTCGCCTTTTGTTTTATTTTGCTTTTAGGGTTTTTTTTTTTTTGCTAGCCCTCTGCCAGCAAAAACAGAGCCCAGGGCAGCCATGCCCCCCCCGCCCCCATTTTTGGCCTCAACTAGCTATGGATTGGATCAAGGAGGGAATTCATAAGCATAAATACCTCTGCCCTCAATCTGAGTCTTCCATGCAGAGTTCTTGAGGTTATGATTAAATGTCAGTTCTTTGAACTCAAGTAAACTGCTTCTTTGATCTCAGAGAGACATTGCTGATACATTAATATGCGAACTGATCAATTGCTTTAATATTTCATTAAGTAAAAGCATATAATTTTCATGTGACATTTTACCACCAAAGGCTCCTTTATTAGCTCCTGGATATTTCTAGTGATCCTGGATATCAAAGTTTTATATCTGCTTATTAGAAACAGAAAGATTCCACTCCTTCTATACTACAAAAATGTCAAGGTAAATAGAATGGATCAAAAATAGTACACTGACTTCATCTCTTAGCCAGATGGGAAAGAGTAGGTGGACTATTTATAATCATGTGTGTTTGCACGTGTCCATTCACGAGTATGTGCACACGTGGGCGCATGTGAACGAAGACATAAGTTTTTTGTTTTGTCTTATAATGTATTCATTACTGATATAATACTATCAAAAGGCAGGAAACGTAAATCTTACATGCCTACATACATATATTTTAAAAGGAGAACAGCGCTATGGAGAATGAATAGGCACTGTAAACAAAGAGAAAAAAGCATTGTGATTTCCTTCTTTTGTAAAAACATACCTACTTCAATATTTTTTTCCTTGCATGCTGTTTATTTGTTCAGGTTTTAAGAATTGTTTTCCCCCCCATCATGTAACCATCAGCTCATGTCTTTTTAATTTTATTTTAAACCAGTCTAGTAGATCATAAATAGTTAATAGGATATTCAAGCAACGCTATAAAGCAAAGAAGTACATACGCTATCAAGATCCAACATTTTAAAAGGTAAACTAAAAAGGAGTTGTATTTTCTTAATCCAATCATTTTTTCCCCCAAATAAAGTATAAACACTTTTACTTATGACCTCTTTGTCTAAAAGTTGGAAGACGTTGGAATTCCCAGTCACAGTGACATTGGGTAGCACGTAAATTTAATGAATAAATAAATAAAAATACGTTTTTCAGATCAAGTTAGAATAATCCATGGATTCAGGGCCCCCCAAGTTTCTGAGACTAGAGAGCATATTTAACATCTCATGTGCTCCTTCACAAAATGGGAGTCATGGCACTTCCTTATGATTGATACGGCCACTCACCAAAATTTCTCTCTATATGAGAGGGTAAACTGATTGCTCCTCACCATTTATTCAACTTCCTTTGTCCCCATCCCCATGTTTTCCCTATCCCCTCAGTTTGTCTTGATCATTTTTTCTGCTCCAAAGACTTCAATTATTCTTTTCTCTAATCCGGGCTACTACTTTTTAAATATATTTTCTGAGGTGACTGATGGGCCTTTAGAATGATCCTAAGCATTTTTTTAAAGTAAAGGTCATTCTGGAGGGTGGTACTTTTCTTTGTCGGGTCTTTGAGGCTTTCTGAGCTTGGTTGTTTTCTTGTAGACGTTTCATAACCCAACTAGATAACATCAGCAGTGCACCCTGATGAATTTACCCAGTTGGTAATGAAACAGCTGCAAGTAAACAACCAAGCTCAGAAAGCATCAAGGACTGAAAAGTTCAACTCTGAGCTACAAACATTCTCTTCTATTGGTACTTTTCTTTGTATCACACAAAGTTCCTTGTTATATTAAAAATTAGAATGACCTTTAAAAGAAACGACAATAGAAGAACAGACTTGCAGATATCAACATGATGCCTACAAGTGCCATATCAATGAATTTTAGTGGAGTGGATTATAAATTGGGAAGTAGAGTGACTGTTGATAGTAACCAATTACTATGGTTAGAAAATTGCTTGCATAGATTAACCTTCAAACACCTTCATTATTGTGTTACGGACTCATAATCTTCCATCATACATTATAATCATAACCTATTAGTATAGTTAGAAGTTCTGAATTGATTTTATGTAATCTGAGCATTAGTTAAATTGTGTGTAAAGGATATAAAGTACTTGGTAGTGTCAAGATACCTTGTACAACGGAGATAAACGATATAAATTGATACTCATCCAATAGGTTTCAGCCACACTTATCTGTCATCATAAATCATCTATTCAATCACATTTATGCCAGTGCTGAATCTTGAGTATATTTTTTGGAGTGTATTAGCAATCCCTCTCTCTTTCCCCCATAAAGCCATTCAAGTACTTAAGCTTAAACAATTAAAAGAGCTATTTTTTTAGTTATCTACCTTTAATGGTGTGATTTGTTTCCCCTTTCATGAACTAATGATGAAGATATTTCTAACAAAAAAGGACAGCCAAACCTAAACATAGGTATAGGACTCATTAAATATTAACCAACTAGGTAGTATATTATTACTTAATTGGCAACATGAATAGTTTTAAGAAAGGAGATATGTCATAGACTGAACTCAGATGCTGGCTACAAATTAAAATACTCTAATTAAAATAAACAAGGATGAAAACAACCAAACATGAAAATCTCAGGCAAGAGAATATGTAGAAAATAAGTTGGGGGGGGGGGGAAAGCATATGCTCAATTGTGAAAATTTTGACCACAAACAATTCAAATGTAAATACAGGCAGTTCCCGACTTATAACCACAATTGATCTCAAAAGTTCCGTTGCTAAGTGAAAAATTTGTTAAGCAAGTCCCCCCCCTCCCGTTTTTTAAAGCTTTCTTGCCACCATTGTTAAGTGAATCACTGCAGTTCTTAAGTTAGTAACATGGTTGTTAAGTGAATCTGGCTTCCCCATTAACTCTGCTTGTGAGAAAGTTGCTAAAGAGGAGATCGCATGACCCTGGGATACTGCATATTGTCATAAATATAACTCAGTTGTCAAGCATTTGAATTTTGATCGCATGACCACAGAGATGCTACAGCGTTCGTAAGTGTGAAAAACGGTCATAGGTAGGGGTGAAATCCAGCAGGTTCTGACAGATTCTGGAGAACTGGTAGTGGAAATTTTGAGCAGTTTGGGGAACCGGTAGCGGATATTTTGAGTAGTTCAGAGAACTGGCAAATACCACTTCTGGCTGGCCCCAGAGTGGGGTGGGAATGGAGATTTTGCAATATCCTTCCCCTGGAATGGGGTGGGAATGGAGATTTTGCAGTAGCTTTCAGCTCCCACGCCCACAAAGCCACACCACGCCCATCAAGCCAAGCCCACAGAACCAGTAGTAAAAAAATTTGGATTTTACCACTGGTCATAGGTCACTTCTTTCAGTGCCATTGTGACTATGAATGGTCACTCAGTGAATGGTTGTAAGTCAAGGACTACCTGTATGTATGAATTCTGAAGCTTTCAGTGAGGTATCCATAAGACTGACGGTGTTTTTTCAGATCATGACATGGAAAGACTTGACATATCCGATATGCTAAAAGCTAAGCAAGACTGAACTTAGTTAATGGCCAGAATGAAACTGTAGTGGTTTAGGTTCAGAATTAAAAGAGATACTCAGAGGAGACCTAATGGAATCACCTTGGCTACTGAAATCTGTTGCATTTCAGGCATTTTTGGGGACCTTTACTTGTGATGGTTCCACACTGAATTTGATGAACTCTAAATGCAATTCAGATTTTATAGGATAGCTAAAACTAGAACAACATACATGTGTCATCATGGGGTCGTCATGTGACATATCATGACTCCCCCCCCACTTTGTTAAACTGGGCGTGGCCAGCATTTGACGCATCCGGCCCGCAGGCCAGGAATTTGACAGCCCTGATGTATGTTGTGTGTGTTTCTCTCTCTCTCTCTCTCTCTCTCTCTCTCTCTCTCTCTCTCTCTCTCTCTCTCTCTCTCTCTCTCTCTCTCTCTCTCTCTCTCTCTGTGTGTGTGATTGGAAGCCTAGAAAGCTATTTCTACACTCTAATATAAATGATGATGATGATGATGATGATGATGATGGATCAAAGTGAATGAATAACATTCACCGTCTCCAGTAACAATTTCCATCAACAATTAAAAATAAATATTTTATAATCTGAATTATTTAGATTGTTTGAGGCAAAGCATACAAACGGCATGCCAGCTATCGCACCTGTTTCTTCCTCCTTCAAGCTTCCTTAACCTTGCAGCTAAAAAAACCACCTTGGTTCTACTTGCAAAGCCACTGCATCACGAGTAAAATGAGAAGATGTTTCCCAACGGTAAAAATTTTACAACTGATTGTGCGATTGCAAATGAAACCCAATAAATTGCACCACTCTAAGAAAATTAGAGGGTTTTTTTTTTAAAAAAAAGACTCAGATTTATCACCAGAATATTCATCTGAGCACACCCGCTATCTCCTGCTACTTCTCATTCCATCCTATCGCAATGCAAAATTTAACACATGGAGATCAATCGAGGCTTAATAATTGAGAACACAGGGGAAAACCAGAAACACCAAATAAATAACTTAAAGAAAAACCCTGACACATTTCAGCATTTCAGGTCCAGAATCTTCCTTTGGAGGAGCCCTTTTCATGTAGGAAAACGTGGCAAAATGGAATCAAATATGCCAACTGTGTGTTTGTACCTTTTCTTTAGCCTACTATTGTACAGGTAGTCCTTGACTTACGGTCATAATTGTGTCCCAAATTTCTGTTGCTAAGCAAGATAGCTAAGTGAGTTGCACATCATTTAATGACCTTTATGCCACTGTTGTTAAGCGAACCACTGAAGTTTTTATGTGAATTTACTTACCACATACATAAACATTTGTGCTTTCTGAAGCTTCCTATACTTCAAAATCTTCTGGGAAACCCATGCCTTTGTTGCTAATACAAAGATTAGGCCTGTTGTTTCCTTCGTTTATGCTTTCAAAATAAAGACATGAAAACACTGACAACGGCAAGAAGTGAGTTCTTACTCTCAAACCACTTAACCATATCCCCTGAATTTTGTCTTACAGCTTCATCAATCCATCTCTAATTCATTTTACAGGTTTACTTCAACAGCTGTGCTAAAGCAAACTGCAATTACGGGTAAAATGAAAGCAATTAAAATTAGTTTATTTTCAAAGGCTTCAAATCCAGACAACTTTTGTTTTTCAACAAGGAAGACTTGAGGGTAATCATTTTACACAAAGTGAAAGGATTGAATCATGAGGTTTCTTGTAAAGATTTTAAAAAGTGTGGGTGTAAACTATTCATTTAATTGTGTTCAACATCAAATAGGTTTGGTGTGCTTCATAATGTAAAATGACAGCAAAAAACTTGGACTAATGTCATTGAACTTAAGTGTGGCCAATACTCTGACAATGAGAAAAACCATCCTTGAGTAAAAACACAAATGAATAAACAACATTCCCTAAATTTTAAAATCACAAGTAGAATAGAATATAATTCTTTATTGGCCAAGTGTGATTGGACATACAAGGAATTTGTCTTTGGTGTATATGCTCTCAGTGTACATAAAAAGACAAGATACATTCATCAAGAATCATAAGGTACAACACTTAATGATAGTCATAGGGTATACAATAAGCAATCAAATTATACTATGAAACAAAAACCATTTAAAACATAGCTAATAAAATAACCTGGCAATCCTGAAAAAATGACGTCATGCTATCCATACAGCTTCAAGGAAGGAAACAATCAGAAACAGTGGCTGAAGTTAGTACAAGCTTGTTTGTCCTTTTTAAAATTTCTTATTTAAAAATTTAGACTGTAATCCATTTCTCCCATAACACAGCCCTTTCAATGAACCGCATGGCTGTAAAACAGTTTTTAAAGGTAAAACATTTATTTTTAGAGAGACAAATCAAACGATAGATTAAAAAGTGTACAGTACATTGAAAAGGTTAATTATTTCAGAACCTCTCTAAAGGATGATGCCAATTTTTTAAAGTATGTTTTCTCATTAAGTCAAGTCTGCCTTTATCATGGGGGTTTTACTCCGAGCCTAGCTTTAGGCAGAATTACACTACTATAGTCAGCATGTAGCATGCTGCCATTCCTACTATTTTACAACATTTCTACTTCCAATAACGTATTCACTCCCAAGCTGTATACATTATACTCCCAAGAGTGCAGAGAAGAGCAACAAAGATGATTAGGGGACTGGAGGCTAAAACATATGAAGAACGGTTGCAGGAACTGGGTATGTCTAGTCTGATGAAAAGACGGAGTGGGGAGACACAATAGCAGTGTTCTAATATCTCAGGGGCTGCCACAAAGAAGAGGGAGTCAAGCTCTTCTCCAAAGCACCTGAGGGCAGGACAAGAAGCAATGGGTGGAAACTAATCAAGGAGAGAAGCAATTTAGAACTAAGGAGAAATTTCCTGACAGTTAGAACAATTAATCAGTGGAACAATTTGCCTCCAGAAGTTGTAAATGTTCCAACACTGAAAAATTTTAAGAAGATGTTGGATAACCATTTGTCTGAAGTGGTGTAGGGTTTCCTGCCTGGGCAGGGGGTTGGATTAGAAGACCTCCAATGTCCCTTCCAACTCTGTTATTCTATTCTGTATTCCTATTCTTGGCATTCATTGACAAGTTTTTCATATTAGCTTAAGTTGATTCTTTAGATGAATGCTTCAAGGCAAATTAGGAAAATAATTCTTTATGGCAAAAATTAGTGCTGGGCAGGGAAGGATCAGTTTTATGAAAGGCACATATTCAAGGTTAAAGCTTCAATGAAAGAGAAACAAGAGAGTCACGTACAGGTAGTCCTTGACTTACAACAGTTCATTTAGTGACCGTTCAAAGTTATAACAACCCTGAAAAAAGTGACTTATTACTGTTTTTCACATGACCGCTGCAGCATCCCCACGGTCATGTGATCAACATTCAGATGCTTGGCAAGTGGTTCATATTTATGACGGTTGCAGTGTGATCAGTTTTTGTGACCTTCTGACAAGCAAAGTCAATGGGGAATTCAGATTCATTTAACAACCATGTAACTAACTTAATAAATGCAATCATTCACTTAACAACTGTGGCAAGAAAAGTCATAAAATGGGGCAAGCTCACTTAACAAATGTTTCACTTAGCAACATAAATTTTGGGCTCACTTGTGCTCGTAACTTGAGGACTACCTGCAATTTCTATGCTATGAAGGAAATAGTAAAGAAGGAAAGTTCTAGTCCCTGAACAGAAAATATACGCCCACATGAAGGGAAAAAGGTTAAAGATCTTTTTTTAAAAAATCCCAGATAATGCTGATTGCATGACCTAAAACCAGGGGTGGTAGGCAACCATGGCAACTTTATGACCTATGGACTTCAACTCCCAGAGCTCCTGAGCCAGCTGTAGTTGCCCAACCTTGCCTAAAACCCATATCTTTTTCATGTGTAATGCCTGAGGCATGGACAAACATTTGTTTGAAATTGTATAAGATTTCCTGCTGGAGCAGGGGGTTGGACTAGAGGACGTCCGAGGTCCCTTCCAACTTTTTTTATTGTTTCAACTGCATGGCCATGCTCATTGTGGTGGTCTTCCGGGTGCGCTTCAAGGTGTTGGTGACCACCTTTAAAGCTCTCCATGGCTTAGGGTCAGGGTATTTACAAGACCGCCTTCTGCCACCAATAGCCTCCCACCGGCCAGTACGCTCGCACAGAGAGGGCCTCCTCAGGGTGCCGTCCGCCAGACAGTGTCGGCTGGCGACCCCCAGGGGGAGAGCCTTCTCTGTGGCGGCGCCCGCCCTCTGGAACAACCTCCCCCCAGAGATACGTACAATACCAGACCTCCGGACTTTTCGTCGGGCTCTGAAAACTTATTTATTTCACCTAGCCGGGCTGGCTTGATACCACTGTTTTTGGTTAAATTTAATTGATTTTAATTGGGTTGTTTTAAATTGCGGCCAAAAATATTTAATTATTTTTAAACTGTTTTTAAATTTTGTATGTTCTGTTTTATTCTGGCTGTTCGCCGTCTGAGTCCTGCTGGAGAAGGGCGGTATATAAATTAAAACAAACAAACAAACAAACAAACAAATAAATAATTGTCTTGGCGTTTTTGAATGCAGTATGCAGATGTCCCTGGGGAAGTGTGTGGATTGTGTAAACTAGTCAGGTGCTGTTATTCTCCTAGGTGATGAACTAACTTGTGTGTTGTGGCCCGTCAGCGGCCTGTGCAGCTAGTAGCTGATTCGGACACAAAGAAGCTGGTGTGGTGCTGCGCCAGCAGCCTATGCAGCTGCCACTCAAGTCAGACAATGAGGAGGCTGGAGAAGATGTGGTGCCAGAGGCGGGGATTCAGAACCTCCAGAAGCTCCCACAAGTGAAGAGGAAGAAGAGGAGGAGCCTCTTCTCAATGCACAGGCGCGCAGAGCTGCCAAAAGGCAGGAGTGGTTCCTCAGGAGGAGGTCTCCTTGAGAATAAGGCTTGGGGCTAATTGGCCACTCCCTTAGCTTATTTAAGGAAAGACGACAACTGAGGAAATTTGCAGGAAACAACTTCGTTCACTCTCCTTCATGTCCTGATCTTAGTTCTCTTATCAGTGTCCTGCAAATTGCTTCTGGGCTTTATGCCAACCATAGTAAGATTACGATTATTTATTCTTTGGATTCTTGTAGGCTGTTAAGAAAGTTAATTAATAGCCTTTATTTGAAAAAGACTGATTTAATTTAGTAAACTAAGGTTTGTACAGACTTTGTGTGTGCTGCATTCTTTGGGGTCCGTAGCTGGGGCAGAACATTGTGGCATGAGATGATTCAGTTAACGATATTGCATTAAATAAGAGATGTTCAACGTTCTTAATTCATCGAGTGCTGAAGGAGAAAAAGCCCATACAAATGATCAGGATTAAGCAGATAATCTATATCCTCCCGCTTTTCTTCCTACAATCACAATATTAAACGTATTAACATCTTAATTGAAAATAGGGCTTCTTTTAAAGCAGACTCTAAAAATGGGCTGGTCGGATCAACATAACCATTACTATTACTGGCAATTCTTAACTTACGATCAGAATGGGGTCTAGAATTTCTACTGCTAAGCATGGGAGTTGTTCAATCGCACCTGATTTTATGACCTTTTCCATCATGGATGTTAACTGAATCTCTGCAGTTGTTAAGTGAACGATGCTGTCATTAAGCAAATCCAGCAAAACCCAACCCCCCCATTGACTTTGTCAGAAGCCAGTTGGGAAGGTTGCAAATATGATCTGTGATGACCTGGGGCACGGCACAGAGGTAACACAGGCAGCTGGCAGTTCAAACCGCCCCTTTATTGCTCCAAAGTTCCCCAAACACTCCCACGTTTCTGGCAAGTCCCAGAGCAAAAGTGATGATACACACACACACATATATATATACCTCAAGCAGCCTCTGCCTGCAAATAGTCCAGCCCAACTCTGTGAGCACCACGGTTGCAAAGCAAGAAATCCAGCAGGGCAAGTGGAGGAATCCAGGAATCAAAGGAGCAAGGCATCCAGAAATCCAGAAAGAATGCAAGGAATTCAGGAAAGTTCAAACATCAGCACTTAACACTCCATGAATTTAGTGTTTGTTTCCAACAAATGCCCCTCCGCAAAGCGTCTCCTTACGTCTTAGTCCCCAGGTGTACCTTGTGAAGAGGGGTGGAGTGCTCTCCTCCCGAGTAGCTGGGTTAGTCTGTGCTGTTCTCGCCTTCTCTCCACTCTCCATGGTCGAGGATCAGGAGGGGGTGATCCCTGCTCATCGCCTGAGCTCTGTCTCTCATATTCACTGCTTAGCCTCTCTTGGTTATCCTGCCCCCACTCCTCCCTGCCTATAAACCATCCTAATCCTGAAAGGCCCTGGCCTGACTGGGCCTGCTCCTCCCCATTTTCCTCCGAACCAACAAAGCCTCCTCCTCAATTTCTGTAGGCTCCAGTTCCAGCTCGTCTTCCCCCACAGATTCAGGCTCCGATGGGGATATGACAGTGACCACATGATCCAGAGACCCTGCAACTGTCATAAATACATGCCAGTTTCCAAGCATACAAATTTTGATCACATGATTGTGGGGATGCTGGGACAGTCGTAAGTGCAAGGACCGGTCCTAATCTGTTTTTTTAGTGCCATTGTAACTTTGAATGGACACTAAATGAATGGCTATAAGTTGAGGCTGTAGTTTGATTACAAAATCAACAGCTCTTTAGGACAAAGAGATGACTAAAAATCCCCATGGAGTATACATCAAATTATCTCTGTAGTATTAGACTGCAAATGGCTTAGCAGGCGTCTTCTCAGTGATAATATATGATAAATACGTGTGTGAATCAATCATAGAACAAGTGGAAGAAATAACAGAATTAAAGGTTAAAAAGACCACTTTTTCTTAAGCAATGCCAAAGTCATACTCATTTATCTATCAACATCCAACTACCAGTATAGTTTACATGCAATCCAAAAATAAAATCTAGCAATATTTCCTGACGGTTTGTGAAATAAACTAAGCCATGAGTACTTAAGGTATGGATCATACACATTTTACATAAATGGGTACAAGACCTGATGGCAGAAGCCTGATAAAACTGTTGCAGGAAAAAAGAAATGTACTAATATGGAATGAAAGAAACATTTATTCTGTACAATATTTAAAGATATGCACACTATACCCGCAAATGTGGAATATATATCAAGCGTGGTCAATATTTGTATACATATGAAATTGTAGGAAAATTTAAATTTGTACTGATACACTTATGTTCATACAGAATCCACACAGAGCAATGTTCCATTTCTAAACGTTTTCTTTTTAGTGCTGGATTATTAAGATTTGCCTGTTCTCCAAGGAATTTAAAGAATTCAAATTTAAGCCTGGTGCTTTTGAGTGGTTTAGTTTTATTGGTTGCTTTTTAACACTAATCTGTACTGCATTCTATTGTGTTGACTTTAGCATTTCTGTATTTTAAAGTTAACATTTTTCCCCCTCGCATTATTGTTCTTTTAAAAATGATTATACTGTACAATCCTTAGGGAATTTGCCTTAGTTATTTGTAAATACTGAATAAATAGAAATAATAGTAAGGCTTAGATGTTGCATGGATTTTCTTGTAACATTAAATTGTCTTTCTTGGACACTATTATTTCAAAATTAAGATGATAATGTAAATTAGATAAATACAGAGAGAGAGAACCGATGGGAATTGCAACAGAAGAAAAACATATGATGATTAACAAGTGTTGCTCTACGAGTATAAAATGTAATACTAAATATATACACCTAACCACAAAAGTACACGCCCAGAGTTATGCCCAGTTTGGTTTTAAATCCTGCTCATTGGCATCTAATACGTTAAAAATAAGTCTGACATTCAAGCAAGAATGTAATGAAGTAATATAATTGGCATTAAAAATATGTCTCTGGCTATTGCAAATATTCCCTTTTCTCCCTAATTGACCTAATACATTCAGCAATGTATAATCTGAGCCAGATGCAGAAGGTACATTTTGTTTGCTGTTAAAATCCGTCTTCAACTTGCCTATTATTTGGTTTCAGAAGGTCCAAAGCTCATAATACAACCAACTCACTCAGCCAATAAGAAGGTGCCAAGATAGCATTTTGCCACAATTCCCTAGACTTCTCTTCTGTAGAACTGTGACATTCTAAGTAAGAAGATTAAATTAAACTGATTCCTTGAGTTTACTAGCTTGGCGTTACATGAACCCTCTCACTTCTTATCAGCATAAACCAGATATTTATTGTAACAATAAGGATGTTTTGGTCTGTTTCACTTTCACTGAAGCCTCCAGATATTAAATGAGATCACTTACTTTCCTACAATGCAATTTGAAGAGACACATTGGGGGGGGGGGGGGGAATGGTAGGTGTTAAAAGGTTAAGTTCCATTAATTCCAAGGAATGTTATTTCCTTCTTCCCCTTCAGTTCTGAGCCATAAATCTGCAAATTATAATATGATGGTCCAGTTAATTCCATAATCACATACAAGAAAAGGAAAAAAAAAAGAAAAACCCAAGGAGGAGATTATCTGGCTTACATTTTCTCTTACTCTTCTCTGGGTCCAGGAAAGTCCACCCTACACATATTGAAACATCAATTCCTTAGCACTCTAAGTACTGCATTATGCTATTTTTAAAATATATATATATATATTTATTTAAAACATTTATGTAGCCAGCCTTCTTACAACCAATTTTGGCGGATACTTAATCCAAGAAAAGACTGGGGGTGTGTGTCCCAATCAATGAATATGGTACAAAAGAATAATTTCTAATCAGGTAAACCCAATCCTCCTCTTTCTTTTACATCTAGTAACACTTTATATTTAACGCGTGGATTTTTTTTTTGCTCCCTGCAACACAAATTTAGATATATCTTTCTGCCATTGTTTAATTTACATATCAGTTGTCAAAACAGGTATTCTCTGTAACAGAAAAAAAACATTCTAGGCAAAACATTAATCTTAATCACACATTAATCTTCCCAACAATGACAGCTGTATTTTCGGCACAATTTCAGTATTTACAATAATGCTAGAGACATTGCAAGAGCTGCAGCAAGCTAGCACCGTGATGGTGACCCTATGGCACATGTGCCACACCGCACTCTCTCTGTGCGCACGTGAGCTGTTGCCCCAGTTCAGCTCCGTCACGCATGCGCGTCCCACCAGCCAGCTGGTCGACAGGTCTGGGCCGCCCATGCGAGGGGCCAAGCCCATGCGGGGGGTGCGTGCATGCATGGACGCACATGTGGTAGATGCACACACCTGCGTGGGGGCCTGTGCAGGGGGCTCGTGTGCATGCATGGGGGGGTAGGGTGCATGTGCGGGGGCTGCATGCACATTGCATTTTGGAGGTTTGGGCAACTGCACGCTTTGGGCACTGGGTCCGGAAAAGGTTCGCCATCATGGGCCTATAGCAATAGCACTTAGACTTATGCTTTACAGCCCTCTCTAAGCAGTTTACAGAGTCAGCATATTGACCCCAGCAATCTGGGTGGGTCTCCAGCATGGTTCCTGTGGGGTGCCAGTGAACTCAACATTCAATTGGATTTTACTTTTTAATTATTACTTAAATTTTAAACAATAAAGAAGATGCTAGCTCAGTGATTAACCTTTTCTGGACCGAGTGCCCAAAGCATGCGTGTGTGCACACAAAGGTGCACACGCACACTCAAACCCCAAAAATACAATGAGTGCGCAGGCCCCTGCATGCTACCCCTCACACTCCCCCACCCCCGCGTGCGTTCCCTACACGCACCCCCCACAATCACCTCACCCGCGGCAGAGCCCCGAAGACCAGCGGTCCGGCCGGAGGTGTGCGCACATGCACAGCGGAGTTGAACTGGGGTGATGGCTCACTTGCCCACAGAGAGGGTGCTGTGTGCCACCTCTGGCACGTGTGACATAGGTTCGCTATCAAGGCTCTAGAGTACTTTGCACAGCATGGTTTGAAAATGATTTAAAGGCCTTATAATACAGGTAGTCCTGAATTTACAAACATTGTTTAGTGACCGAAGTTATCACAGCACTGAAAAAAATGACTTCTGGCTGTTTTTCACACTTACGGCCATTACAGCATCCCCATGGTCAGGTGATCAAAATCTGGATGCTTGGCTTTGGCTCGCATTTATGATGGTTACAGTTTCCCAGGGTCATGTGACCACCTTCTTGTGACCTTCTGCCAAGCAAAGTAATGGGGGAATCGAGATTCACTTAACAACCGTGTTACTTACTTAACAGCTGCAGTGATTCGCTTAACTGTGAAGAGAAAGTTTGTAAAAGGGGGCATAATTCACTTAAGAACTGTCTCGCTTAGCAATGGAATTGTTGAGCTCAATTGGGGTCATAAGTTTAGGACTACATGTAACCCTATTACATTACATGGTACACCATATTTAAACGTTCAAGTACAGACAGAATAAGCAAACTCTAAAAGCATTACTTAAGGTTGCTGTTACAACTAGTATTTAATCCTGCATGATTCTGGGAGAACAGTGGTTTCCTGTTCTAGGGTGTTGTCCAGAATCTCCAAAAGGAAAGTCAGTAAAAATAACCTTTTGAATTTTGTTGCACGTTAAAATGTTTGGAATATTTCCCATTTGAGGAGGAAGTAGATTTGTCTGAACCACAGCCATTTTTACTCCTGAAACAATATAAACGTTCTAAAGTGCTTGAAACCTGTTTTCTTTTATAGGAAATACCGTAAAATTAAATGGCATTTTCTTTTCTTTTTTACCCAGTCACTATAAATTCGCTTTAAGAGTCTGTTTTAAATAAAACTTGTTTAAATTAGAGCTCAACCAAAGTAATTAGTCTAATATATAGTTGTAAAGAAAAGGAAGTCTCATTTTAAATAAAATAACACAGAGAATATTTCTGGAATAACAACGAACCTTTACGAGATAAAATCGCACTCTTTTGTTTCCTACGAACGGAATACAAATGCTTTTTTCCTCATGATTTGAAGGGAAGCAGCTATGCGCTAAAAAGATGTGCTAGAAAGAAGAACTGTTTAATATTTGCAGTAGCTTAATCTTTCTCGCTTGCTGTGTGATGTATTACCGGAGATCTTTACATTTTCTCTGCTTTATTTGACAAACACATTGCAAAAATGAACTGCAGAAAGACTAGGTACACAACATATGAATTGCAGGGGCCATCAAAAATGCTTGTTACTTGCGTGGTGTGCTCCATCATGTGGGCTTGCAAGCATTCAGTGTGTGTCCTCAACAGTCATCCTACATGACAGTGTTCATCAATCTGGATGCACCCCGGATGTGTGAGGTGCCACAATGGCTATGCTGGCTGGGGAATTCTGGGAGTTGAAGTCCAAATGCATCAGGAAAGTGTCCAGATTGGGAAAATACTTCAATACCTTGACAATAATAGTACAGGTAACCCTTGACTTAACAATCACAACTGAGTTTAAATAAGACAGTTCAGTAAGTTTGCCCCATATTATGACCTTTCCTACCACAGTTGATTAAGTGAATCACTGCAGTTGTTAAGTTAGTAACACGGTTGCTAAGTGGATTCCCCATTGACTTGTCAGAAAGTTGCAAAAAGTGATCACATGACAATGCAACTGTCATAAATACATGCTAGTTGCCAAGCGTCTGAATTTTGATTACCTGACCACAGGGATGCTGCATCGGTCATGTGAAAAATGTTCATTAAGTCATTATTTTCAGTGCCGTTCTAACTTCAAATGATCGCTGAACGAATGGTTGTAAGTTGAGGACTACCTGTATGCAAGTATTCCTGGTGGGAACAATGCTCTTCTTATAAAAAAGGGAAGAGCTGGAACATCTGGCCAAAAAAAACCCCCAAACTATACTAAGAGAGGACAAAGATAGGAACTACTCAGAGATGGTATTCAGCCGGTTCGGACCAATTCACTCAAACCAGTAGCATAAATAGCAGGTGGGCCCGCCCCCCCACCCCCACCCCGGCTCTATGCCATCCTATTTAGGCATGGTTTTGAGACCAGGAGCATGCGCGGAAGGCATGTGCACCACCAAATCGCATGAGTGGAAGGCTGGGCGCATGCGTGGACACGCGCACGCTAACATTTGTGAACTGGTAGGGAAAGTAAGTGAATACCACCCCTGGAACTAGTGAGGGCAAGCAAAAAAGGCAGGTAGGATGAGAAGAAGAGATGACAAGGCTGGGAAGAGAGATTGGTAAGACCCCCAGAGGATCAGAGCTAGACATGCAAGCAATCCATCCTTTACATTCCTACCTGTGATATATTACATATACAAGGTACGTATAAAAACTGCATACAATCCATTTGTGGATTGAAGGGAATGAAGAAGGGGGGGAAATCAGTTTCTTATCT
Organism: Pantherophis guttatus; assembly: GCF_059756535.1. NCBI lineage: Eukaryota > Metazoa > Chordata > Lepidosauria > Squamata > Colubridae > Pantherophis > Pantherophis guttatus. The sequence goes on from NC_142064.1 coordinate 244,993,520, forward strand.
TAGCCATTTGGGGTTAGGGATCATGTTTGCAATAAAAAAAAAGTGGTTCTTAATAAAGGAGAATATTTGTAGCTCGGGGTTAAAATGAGGGGTCCTTGATGCTCTCTAAGCTTGTCTGTTTTCTTGCAGATGTTTCATTACCCAAACTAGGCAACATCCACCTATTCTATTTCTAGAAATAAAAATAGTGCAGTCTACCAAAAAAAAAAAAAAAAAAACAAGCGCAGAGAGCACCAAGGACCCCACAAAATGGTTCTCTCCAAATATTTTTATGTATTTGTACCCTGCCTTTATTATGTTTGCAAATAAATCAAGGCGGAAAACACATCCAACACACTTTCCTCTTCCTATTTTCCCAACAACAACCCTGTGAGGCGAGTTGGGCTGAGAGAAACTGACAGGTCCCAAAATCACCCAGCAGGCTTTAGCGGCAAAGGCGGGACTTGAACTCACAGTCTCCCGCTTAAGAAGGGAAGCTTCTGAATTCACAAAATGGTAGGAGAGGCGACTCACAAAACATCCACTGATCAGAAAGCAAATTGATTAAGAAATTTTCTTGCCATGCCCTTCAACTTTTTGCTCTCTCCTAGACCCAAGATATATTCTTAAAAAAGGACTATAAGGCTAAAATCTGATTTGATTGTTAACCTTCAGGAGTTATTCTTGATTAAAGAATTATGCAAGTGGAATAAACACATACATTCATATGCACTTATTACACTTGCATAATTCTTTAATCAAGTACAATTTCTTGATTGCTTTTGGAAAGAAACAGCTGGAGCAAGAGATTTGTGAATTCTAAAGAATCACATTCTTATGAAGGTGAACCTCCAGAAAGAGTCTCCAGAATAAAGCTACAGGTAGTCCTCCACTTACGACCATTCATTTAACAACAATAGTCTCTAAGTGATTTATAACCAATTCTCAGTTATAACCATCCTATTACCTCTACGGTCACATGAGTTCAATTAGGGAGCTTAGCAACCGGCTTGCATTTATGATGTTGCAGCATCTTATGGTCACATGATCACGATCCCCAACTTTCCCAGCCAGCTTCCAACAAAAATAGCCAATTGGGGAAATCGCATTTGCTTAATGGCTGTGTGATTCACTTAACAACCAAGTGATTTACTTATAGCCGGGATAAAAAAAAATGGCTTGTTAGTGAGACAGGTGGCATATTAATTTAATTAATAAATAAATATATGAACACCAATAAAAATGATCATAAAATTGGGTCCATACCACATCACTTAGTGATTGAAATTCCGGTCCTAACTGTGGACGTAAGTCAAGGACTACCTACATAAAGAACTAGGAAAATTTATCAGCATACAAACTAAGTTCTAATTTCCCAAAGGACCCCATTCCCCCGAGTTTCTTCACTATCTAAGGCAGCCTGCAAGCTCTCTTAGCTTGCGGAAGCTTTTTAAACAATCATCTACTTTACTTTTGAATAGAGCACAGTCCGGGTACTCATCTGTTGGTTTTTCGTTTTTGTTTTTAAATTTCGTTTTGATCTGCCTCTCTTTTCTAAAATCGTTTTTCCGTCTGGAATTCTCCTTTGCTACACTGTTCCTCCCCCATCATTTTCCTTTTTGAAAAAAAGCTTTTTAAATTTACCTTGGTTTTTCCTGCAAGCATTTATTTGGCAAAAGTAAGCCAACAACACAAAAAGGAGAACTCATATTTCTCACAGACATGGTACAATAGTTTTTTTTTTTTTTATGAAGTGCAGTACATTATAAATAATGTACTCCCTTTGCATCTTCTAATTACTTACTTCTCTCTAGTGCAGGGGTCTCCAACCTTGTCAACTTTAAGACCTGTGGACTTCAACTCCCAGAATTCCTCAGCCAGCAAAGGAAAACTGGCTGAGGAATTCTAGGAGTTGAAGTCCACAAGTCTTAAAGTTGACACGGTTGGAGATCCCTGCTCTAGTGTTTGGTCAATACTGAAGCCCAAAAATTTCAATTGGGATTGTTAGGAAATGGTTATTTGTCTAACTAGTTGGTCAGACAATATATAAACCAACAATGTATGTTTGCAGTCAGAAAGGTATTATATTGCTTTAAGACTGTATTGCATCATCCTGTATCCTGATTGGCTAAGCTCTGTAGCCAATGTACTTAAGGGAAGTCAGAATTCTGGTTTGGGTGGATACTACACCATTTTACCTGCTTATTTGCTGTAACTCTCTACCTGATCTCTCTGCATGATCACTGTTTGATCATAGCTACATGTTGCTTTCTACTATTTATTTAATGTTTTGATATTGAACTTGTTCCTGTTTTGAAACTCAAGAAGAACTGTTTTATTGTGTATGACTACAATTGGTAAGAAGACTTTGTACTTGAAATATCCCTGGATTGATCTTTTAACTCTCGTCTTATCTATGTATGCCTTGGATTGTTTTTGGACTTTGCTTTACTTTTTCTAAAAGTAAAAGACTACAACAACTCAGTGTGTTCGTATGTTAACTGTGATTGTTCACAACCACTCCCTGTCGCTTTTCATGCATTTACTCAAAGGGTACTCTGCTCAATAACCCACAACATCCGTTATGAGCCAAGAATATCCTTAACAGGGATGTCTATTAATTTTTTTTTCTGAGCAGCACTTCTACCATTTTAGATATCCGTATTATTACATTCTTCCCCAAAAGCTGAGGGAAGGAGGGAAAGAGAGTCACACATGTAGATACTCACTTGCTGTATTAACACAGTACATGAATACTTGTAGCGGAAATAAAATCTATAAAACCACGGCCTGCAGACAAGAGGGTACTCAAAGAAAGATTGTCACAATGAGGCTTCTACAGGTTGAAAATATTTAAACAAAGAAATAAATGTAATGCTATTCATCTACTGCAGGGGTGTCAAACTCAAGGCAGGCAGGCTGGATATGGCCCGCGGGGTGCTTAGATCTGGGCCACAGGGCCACCCTAGAAACAGCAAAGGACCAGCACGCAGTGCCTCTGCTAACAAAAATGGAGGGCTGCATGCTGGCAGAGGGTTGCAAGAGGCCGTCACAGTCAAAAACAGAGCTTGCATGGACTGCACACGACCCTCCTGAGCTCTGTTTTCACTGGTGGAACACTTAGGCCACCACAGGCACCCCTGACACAAGTGACGTCAATCTGACCACGCCCACCCTGGCCACGCCCACCCTGGCCCCCCGAAGGTCAAACACAACCCTGATGCTGCCATTAATGAAATCAAGTTTGATATACCTGATCGAATGGGACCAAAGCCAATCACCACTGAAGACCAGGGTGTATAAAAATCAATGATTTTTTTAAAAAAATCAAAAAAATCAGATTTTTTTTATTTAAATCGGATTTTTTTGATTTTTATCGAATTTATTTTAATAAAAAACTTGGGGTAAAAATCTATCGTAAGATAGTTTTCTATTTAAGATACATAAATAATTTAGTTTATTCAGCATGAAATGGAGCTTAGTTATGTAGCATGAGGCTGTATATTCTGCAACACTGGGACTATCGGTGGGGTCAAAGGAGTAGCAGAGATGACAGTTGCTCTTTAAAAATTATGATTTAAATCGAGTTGATTTAAATCAAGCCTTTTTACTAGTGATTTAAATCATGATTTAAATTGTGATTTAAATCAACTCGATTTAAATCAAATCCACCCTGCTGAAGACTACACGCAGTTTCCAGATATTAAAATGCAAAATGAGCATGTGAACAATAACATTTTAATCTGTAAGGATGCTATGCAAGTAGTCCTCAATTTGCCACTGTAATGCCACTGCCCATCATGATCATTAGTGAGGATGCTAGCAAAACTGATCAGTTGCATTGCCAGCATGATTTTAAAACATTTTTTATGACTGTTAAGTGAATTTGATGGTCATTAAATGAACCAATGGCTTGCTCTGGATGCAGTTTTACCAAAAACTGGAACTAAATGCCAATTTTGGTCAAAACTGTTGTAAAACATGATCCTGTGACCACAGGATCCTAAAAATAGTAAGTAAGTAAGTAAGTAAGTAAGTAAGTAAGTAAGTAAGTAAGAAAGTAAGAAAGAAAGAAAGAAAGAAAGAAAGAAAGAAAGCCCAGTTGCCAACTGCTTGAAGTTTAGTCATATGACTGTGGGAGGGAAGACTCAACCACTGGAATTTCAAATTCAGATAGGACATAGCCCCCTGATAGATCCATTGTAACTTCAAATGACTATAAGTTGGGGACTACCTGTAATATATTTTGTATCCCTTTTTTTAACAAAGAAAGTACAGTGGTACCTCAATACTCATCGTTAATTGGTTCCTGGAGGTGTGATGAGCACCAAAAATGATGAATACCAAACAATTTTTTCCCATAAGGAATAATATAGTGAGTCACAAGGCAGCCAATACCAACAAGGACTAGGAGTGACATGATAGCAGTCTTCCAATATCTCAGGGGCTGCCACAAAGGAGAGTTAGTCAGTCTATTCTCCAAAGCAACTGAAGACAGGACAAGAAGCAATGGATGGAAACTAATCAAGGAGAGAAGCAACCTAGAACTAAGGAGAAATTTTCTGACAGTTAGAACAATTAACCAGTGGAACACCTTGCCTCCAGAAGTTGGGGTGCTCTAACACTGGAGGTTTTTAAGAAGAAGTGGAGAACCATTTATCTGAAATGGTATTGAGTATCCTGCCTGAGCAGGGGGTTGGACTAGAAGACCTCCAAGGTCCCTTCCAACTCTGTTGTTCTTGTTGTTATGTTCCAGCTTGTGCATCGTGTACCAAATAAATGATGAGTACCAGGAAAAATTTTCATGTCAAAATGTGTTGAGTATCAAATTCAATGAGTTTCCAAGCAGTTCAGTACCAAGATAATAAAGTTGGTGCAATTTTTTCGCCTCCTTATTGTTCCTCTATTGGAAGTTTCAATGTGTACAAACATTTAGGAGTCATGGTCTTTACCCCAATTCATCAAATGCTAACAGGCAAGGAAAGTATAAAACTTTTAGTTGTTGCTCAAAAACAAAATCTTTCTTGTCAAGGAAGAGAACAAAAAATGGCGCATATGTTTATCAGTTATTTGGGATATAAATAGGAGTATTTGTAATCAAACCTGATGAATAATGTCTCAAATTCTGAGTGAATTCATCAGTAGGACAGCCCTAAGAAGGAACTGTGAAAATTAACAGACAGAAGAAACGTATTTATTCATGTTTGTATTATTTGTTCATGGCTAAACAGTCCTCAAGAATAAATTTTCTAGTAGTATACAATATCTGGAAGATTAGTTCACTCTACAATTATATAGTAATTGCATTGAAAATATGTTTTAAAAATTTCTATTCGTCCTTGAATACAAAAAGCTGTAGAGGTCTCTTCTTTTTTTCTTTATTCTCTTTGAAGAGAGAACAGCTAAAAGTGCAGTGGGCAGAGAAGAAGCAACTTACAAACATAGCATTTTCTTCATCTGAGCCTTGATTATGAATGACCACTGCCTCACTATCTCTTTGCCACCCATCCACCAGATGGTAGGGTAGACAGAACCTGGAGGACAATCACAATCTAGCAAAAAAACCAAAAAAACCAAAACCGAGGTAGCACAAGTTCCCTGTATTTCCTTTTCAACCACATTTATACAGCACTGGAATTCTGTGTTAAGTCATTGAAGGCTTACATGTAGAACAACCTTCTCCAAACTGATGACCTTCAAACACAAGGGGAAGGTTGTTCTATATGACCTCACAGGCCATGCAAAGGCCAAAACTTTGTGGCTCAGATGTAAGCGTCATTTGTTCAGTGCTGCCATAACTTCAGTCACTGAATGAATGGTCTAAAGTCAAGGACTACCTATACTAGTTTAGAGGCTGAATGCCAACTCACGAATGGATTGAAACAAGCAGTGAGGAAGCTCTGATTAAATGTGGCTATAAGTTTTTCCTTGTTTCTGATCCACTTTTCGCTCTTTTGTTTCTGATTTTCTCTTCTCTCTTTCTGTCTCTTTAGGTAGCACACTGCCACAGAAACAGATCTCAAGGTCAAAACTTCTAGAAGATGAACAGAATAACAATAATCACCCACGCTAAAGATCCAGTATTCTCTATCATTTCAAGACAACGCAACAAGCCAACTGCCATTTACCTGTAAAAAAATAACAGATAAATGGTAAAATACTATTTTCCTCAAAATTATTAGATGAATATTATATTTTACACAACTGTTGTGTAAAATTGAAATAGAGAACTCTGATGTTTAAGACCAGTTTACTTATTTGTCATTAAATATTTGAAATACATATTCAGCTTTATGTCTCTTTTATTAATTGAGCCTGTTGTGTGCTTTCCTTTCACCTTACGAAATTACAAAACTATGATAGGCATAGTTCATGTTTTGCATCACACACAATAAACAATAAGAAAATTCCTACTCCTGAACTGATTACACAGCTAAGAATAACTAATCTTGACCGTTTCAGATATTGAATGATGGAAAGATAGAAGCTCTTTTCTATTCACGGGATTGTTAATAACCTTGAAAATCCAGTAATTGAAAACTCAGTCATATTTTTAAGAAGTTGGGTGTAAAGATAAGAACCAGATATTGTAAAAATAATAGGAGAAACAATAATGCATACATAAATGCTCTGTGGGGTATGTTAAGGATTGGGTGTAAAGCAGAGGTGTTAAACCCGCGGCCCGCGGGCCAGTTGTGTCACATGCAGTCCCCACACCCGCCTGGTTTAGCAAAGGGAAAAAAATTGTGGCTCAATTGTGGCCGTATGTCGAGGACTACCTGTACCTATATAAAAATGTTAAGTTTTATATTGCTCAGATCAATGGAATGTAAGTTACTTGTGATTAAGTGAAATCATGCTGTTTTATTGGTCTTATGCTAAGCAAGACTAACTGCGAATCCACCTCATTGATTTAAACAGCATAGTTAAGCAACGACTTACATTTCTCTCACTTTATTTAATAGAACTCGAAACTGATCAACGTTAAATGGACTCTTCCTAACCGGTCTAATAGCTGAAACAACAGCTAAAATGTAAACAAGTGGTAAGGAAGTTAATTAATTTGTTGCTTCTTGAGCTGTAGGCAAAATCATAGTCTCTAAATAATGGAAACACACCATTTGTGGCAATTAGCCTGGCATCAATCATACATACTTTTTCTCCACTTGAATGCCTTACTTGTTGTCTGCAAGGCCATATAAAGTAATGTGAGTTTGACACAGCCTGAGACCAGTAGTGGGTTGCAAAATCCGTTGCTATCAGTTCACTCGTGTGTGCTTGCTTGCATGCATGCGCAGAAGCGTCCGGCACGGGTCAACAGAGCCCCCCACTGCCACTGCTACTGGTTCGCCGATCTGGGTAGAACCGGTATCAACCCACCACTGGCTGAGACCATCGCTCTTTAACCAACTTCTTACAATATCATACCCAATAGTACAGCTCGCAGGTTTGCCTCTTCTCAAATACTTTCAAATTTTGTGTTACATTTCTCATTTGTGCCTTCTGTTAAGTGTGACCACCAAGATTACTACATTTCTTGGGGACACTGAGCCTGAATACTTTCTTCCTAGTGCTATACTTGAGGAATTTCTAATAAGAAGTTAAGGAGGAAACAGTTTCACACATAAAATGCCTAGGGTTAGTTCAATGCCCCATTAGGCCATTTAATAGCTTCTTTGTCAGCAAGCTTTTCTCTGTGAGCAAAAATCCAGAGGAATCACAGATGCAACTGGAAATGTTATTAGTACCCTTCTGTTTTATCCCATTTCTGCACAAAGTACATTTTGATAGTACTGAGGAGAAAGTACAATAACTTTTAACTCTCTCACACACAAATACAAGGTTGTATTTCCCGCCCCCCCGAATGCGTGATTTCATTTTTTCAGTTTTTAATCTAGTTTTTCTGATCTTTAGAGATTTTATATGAATGAAGCGAGTAAAAAAAACAGAAAAAAAGAAGGCAAAAGATATATTTAGTTTGAAAATTATTGCCAAATAGTTTGCCTCCAATAATGAGGAGGATCGGCAGGAGTAAAAATAATATATATATACACACATACATATACTCTTATGACCCTATAATCCCTTAATTCGGCATATTTATTTAACATATGGCAAATATATGGATTTATAGTAGTTCAAATGTTAATCTCCAATCCACCCAGCCATTCAGGGACAGGTGGGGCTATGTTGAAAAAAATCAGACACTGGGCCGGTGTAAGCTCTTGATGGATATTCGGACACAATGTGGTGGATATTTTGTTGGGGAGCACCACAGGTACACTAAGGGGTAGAGACAAGACCCCACTTAAACAATGAGTCCTGGCAAACACCATGTTGGGTACGGATCAGTGGTGGTTTGCTCCCGGTTCTGTCCGGTTCTGTAGAACCAGTAGTAAAACTGGTGGGAGGCTCTGCCCACCCACCACGATGTCATCATGGGTGATCTGCGCATGTGCAGAAGCTTCTGCACATGCACAGAAGCGTGCGTCCATGAGCGAAGCAAGTGTGCACGCTCCCACTGCGAACCAGTAGTAAAGGTAAGGAGAACCCACCCCTGGTACGGATCCTGTTCAGAGTTGACCAAAGCTGGCAAGGAAGGTTAAAACCTAGCACCTTTTGTGTAGGGTCATCTACGAAACTGCCTGTACCTGGGCGTTCAGCAGCTCATTTGGTTTTCCACTGTGTGTTGACAGCTGTTGAGTGAGTGCCAGAGAGGGCTTTCTGGATTTAAGCCTGCCAATTGATAGATGAGGAAGATCAGCATGCACAGGAAGAAGTAGGTTTCTCATAATTTCATTGTGCTCCTTCACTAAGCCTTCCTGCCTTCGTAGGACTGGTGGTGCAATGTGGCTCAAGAAGGGGAGCCAGCAAGTAGGAGTAGATTTTATGAAACCGCATAATCCGCAATGATTCTCATTGCATCATTTAGTCTAGCATCTATCTTGCTGGTGTGACAGCCATTAAGCCAAACAGGGGCGCAGTATTCAGCTCCACAGCTGTGTTCATTGACCTTACTGCAGCATACGATACTGTGGGGAAGAAGGGTCTGCTCTACAAACTGAGTCACATCACCCCCTGTAAATTCGGGATCATCAGGATGATTGGATGGAGTTGAGTGTTTACTGGCCAGATTCCCTTCCTGACACAACACAGAGCTCGCAGCAGGTATTTTTTTCTTTACACCCTGGGAGAGAAACATCTGTCGCTACCTAGGATTGAACTCTACATGTATATCAGTGGTGAGTTGCTCCTGGTTTGGCCCGATTCGGGCGAGCCGGTAGTGGTGATGATGTGATGTCAGCGAAACAGTTCTCTATAACTTTGAGCTGGGCCCTCCCGCCCGCTCCCGAGTTATACCTTTATTTGTCATTTTTTAGCCCAGCTGATAGGCGTGGCAGAGTGTATTATTGTGCCTCAGCTGGGCAGAAATCTAAGGCGCTTGCATGTGCGAGCGAAGTGAGAATGTGTGCTGATTGCATGCAAAGCATGTGCGCGAAGAGAACCGGTGCTAACACCGGTTGGAACCCACCACTGATGTATATGTATATGTATATACCTAAAACTTAAGAAAACATAGATTAGCATTTCTTAAAGATTTTTTCTCTCTGGTTTTCCCTATATTGTACAAGTAATACAATTTCTTCTTTATAAGAAAGATCAAAGATGGAGGAAACATTATTCATACCATCCCAATTTCTTGTCCATGGAGATTTTCAGTGTAAAGTCAATACAAGTGAATTAATTACCCAATTCCATTCAAGCAGCACTTTTATGAGTCAGCACTGTGTTTCCATCTTTTTCATTGTTTTCTATCAGACAAACTCACAAAAAAAAATGTGTAGCAGAAAACACGAGCACAGCAAAACAGTAGGAAACTGTCTTATAGCTACTGGTAGTACACAACAAGTATGTGTGATTTGACAGATGGTACTCATTCAATCAAAGTGGTAAGGAAATTAAGACTTCTAATTGTGAACTGAAGAAGTGCCACAGTGCAATTATACATAGTTATTGATGGTTTGCACTATATCTTTTATGCTAAAAGAAAATCCATTCCTTCCAAAGGAAATATTACGTTCCAAATTAAAGCCCATTATGAAATGTGATGTTCAAAGCCAGAACCACCTAAAGTAGCGGCCGATTAGATTTCTATAACCTCTACTGATTTATTATCTACCGTAATCTATCAATAACAACAGTTAGAAAACTTATACTATTTTGGATAATTAGAGACTCAATGTTCCATGCTCATTTAGGAGCAATCAGAGAATGAATAAAAGAGTTTTGATTAAAGAAAAATGTTGCATTCTTTTTTCAGGAAACAAATAATTCTGTTTGATAAGTGTAAAAAAAAATTAAATTACTAACAATACAAACAATACAAACATTAGATAACAATACTTTATTGTTATCTACTTGATAGATTTAAAATAATAATCAAATATATATACCTGGCTAAAGAAAAAGACACATAAAACCTACGAAAAAGAAAGAAAAACAAATATTGTACCTTTACAGGGAGGATACATGAGATGAGGGTGTGGCTAACTGATGAGGCCTTATAAGGCCAAAATAGATCTATCTTAGTCTCCCAATGGTATATATATATAAAAAGTGATGATTTGAGATATCATCCCACTATGGCCATTTAACAACTTGATCTACATAGAAAAAACCCTGACTACAAAAATATCATACATTTGAACCTATGAATTAAAAAGAATAAATATTTGACCTTTACAGGGAGGAGTCATAAAATATGGGTGTGGCTGGCCGATGAAGTCCAAAAAGACAGAAATAGTGCTATCCCAGTCTCCCATAAGTCTCAGAACAAACAACACAAAATGTCTGACAAGCCTGAAAGTGATGATTTGAGATATCATCCCACTATGGCCATTTAACAACTTGATCTACATAGGAAAAAACCCTGACTACAAAAATATCATATATATATATACACACACACACACACACACACACAATCCAGTGGCATTTCATCAGTTTTCCAAGGTTGAGAAAATTGGAACATTTTTATGTGTTGCAGAATGAACTGTCAACAACCAGCATTTCACCAAATTAAAACAGGAGTCTTCTTGTGTACTTTCAGTAGTTAAAAAAAACAAAACCCAGTCTTTCGAACCCTCTGGAAGTATCCATATTGCTATATGATTTACAATGTAATTAGAACTCTATTTAACCCCTACTTATGAATAAAAATATTCTGGTTGAACAAACACTTAAAACAGCCACTGTCAACATTCCCTGTCTTTGTGGGTAGGTGTAGGATAACCACAGTGGTGGGTTGCCCCCAGTTCGCACCGGTTCTATAGAACCGGTAGTAAAACTGGCGGGAGGCTCCGCCCACCGACCCTTATGTCATCAGAATGCTTCTGCGCATGCGCGCGACCCCGTTGCGAACCGGTAGTAAAAGTAAGTAGAACCCACCCTTGGATAACCGGCTAAGTTAAGCAGGAATGTTGAGTCAGACATGTCAATTAATGAGATGACAGGTGTGAATTTGTGGGGCCAAACAAATTTAAAGGCACCAGTTCTCATCATCACAGTTTACTCTGTACAACACAGGTTTGTGGAAATGAACTGGAAATGTGGCATCCATAGTGTTCTCTGAACTTGGTTGTTTGCTTGCAGATGTTATCAAGTCATCGTCTTCATCATCCCAGCGTAAGTTGGGTAATGAAGGATCTGCAAGAAAACCACTAAGCATATAGCTTTAAAGACTCCACAGTTCAACTCTGAACTAAGTATATCATTTTGTATCAAGATGAACTGGAAAGGAATACCATGAATTCTGGATTGTACCAGTACAGAAGAATGTAAGAGTTTGTGCTTCTAAGCTAAAACTCAAATGCTTTGATCGTAAACTCAGACCTAAATCTATAGTGGAATGGCTAAAGCAGAAGACACGTGCTTTGAACGGGGTGAGTCAAAGATCTAATCTTTGCCCATCAGACTGTTTTGGCATGACCTGAAGCAAGATTGCTTGGTAACTGGCATGTATTTATGACATGTATTATATCCCGGGGTCATGTGATCACCGTTTGTAACCTTCTCTGCTGTCTTCCAACAAGCAAAGTCAATGGGGGAAGCCTGATTCACTTAACAACTATCTTGTTTAGCAACAGAAGTGCCATAAATTGAGGACTGCCTGTATTTAGAAAAAAGTGAAGGTTGTCTACAAATGTAATCAAGGCTCCATAGAAGGGAGTTGTTAAAACAAATATCCACTAAGCAGGGGTGTCAAACTCGATTTCATTGAGGGCTGCATCAAGGTTGTGTTTGATTTCGGGGGGCCGGGGTGGGCATGGCCAGCTGAACATCACTCAGGTCGGCACCTGTGGTGGCCTGAGTACTCTGCCAGTGAAAATGGGCTCCTGAGCTCCGTTTTCGGCTGCGATGACCTCCTGCAACCCTCTGCCAATGAAAATGGAGCTCGCTGAGCTCCATTTTCATTGGTAGAGGGTTGCTGGAGGCTGTCACAGCCGAAAACAGAGCTCAGGAGCCCGTTTTCACTGGCAGAGGCAACACAGGCCGGCCCTTCACTGTTTCCAGGATGGCTCCATAGGCCACATCTAACCACCCCACGGGCCGCATCTGGCCCATGGACCTTGAGTTTGACACCCGTGCACTACTGCAAAGGAAACTCCTCTCTTTTTGTATGCTTATCACATCACATACACTGTATGTATGCAAAAGGGTACATGCATGATGAAACATGCTATTCTACCAAACAAATCACATATAAAAGGAGCTATTCTACCAAACAAGTCACATATAAAAGGAGAAGTTGAATTTGTGGATTTCAAGAAATGGACCAAATGACAGCTGGCCTGTGCTCTTTTAATGTTTAAGATCAATCTTAGAATTTCAAGATGACCTTGATTGTGAAAGATCACATTGCATTAAATTAATTAAGCTAACTGGAACTGTGGACAATCAATGCTGAATGTAAGGGGCCAGTATCAAGGAATATGATCTTGTTTCAGATAAAAGATGTATTTAATTAATTGGGAAGGGAGACAGCAACTTTTCTTATTGAATGCACTGATGAGCGTTTATTTACTACAAATAAATACATTTGTTTCATACGGAGATGTTTAATTTCAAAACATAAATTAAAAAATAGCATTTTTTATTTGTTTTGGAAAAGTCTTTGAGTGAATCTATCTTGCAACTCTTGCTGTGAAGATCTACAGCTGAAATCATGCAATTGTATTTGTTCCTATAATTCATTCATTATAGCTGGTGTTAAACCAGGCCACTATTATTTCTTCAACAAATATAGTTTTAAAAGTGCTGGCATAGCGGTATGTGTAAACTATATGATATGTTAAAGCATGCCATCTAGAAATGCAGATTGCATTTCATGGGTATGATCTCAATATTGATGTACCCAAACAGCCACAGTTCAATTAGACTTCCCTAATTGTTTTCTCTAATCAAAGGATACCTGACTTACACAGACAGCTTTAACAATCAAATTGGACAATGAAGTTTACCTAAGGGACACAGCATGAAAAGTTTTTACTGCTAGCTGGATTACAGAAACTAGCAATTTATCTCTGAAAAGGGAACAATGAAAAGGAAAATCAACACAATCTTCAATCTGCTGGCTTGCCTTTCTTTCTTATCTGCTACACACATAGTGAATTTTTCATGGCATGGTTTGAAAATTATGAAATTACAGCCATTTCCTATTATTTTCTCCTTCCCAGACATTATATCTGTTATTAATAGACACACCACAGGTATAGAAAACAATTATCATTCCTGATTCAAAAATCAAGCTATAGTCGGGTAGATAATGTTAAACTTCAACATCATGACTAAAAGTCATTATATTGGGACACATGACTGAGTTTTGTTATGTTTTGATACTGAAGATTACTTACTAAATAAGATTTTTTTTTTTATTGGCCAAGTGTGATTGGACACACAAGGAATTTGCCTTGGTATATATGCTCTCAGTGTACATAAAAGAAAAGATACATTCATCAAGAACGTAAATGAATGGGCAAAGAACTGTGAAGAATTTACGGCAAAGAATTTACAAAGAACTGTGGCTAAGATTCATGTTTCTATTTCACAATGTTGTATAGTTTATGATGCAAGTGAAACTTCCAAGTTTGCCAAATTTTGAAGTTAAAAAAATTACAAAATTAGTTCCTGCAATTTGAGAAGGCAAGAAACCGTCGTTTTAGAGTTGGGTGGTGTCTAAATCAAATTGAATATGTGAAAAGAAGGGCAGGGAGAAAAAATGAAAGAGGAGGAGAAAAAAAAACATTCTAAGGTCCATAGTTGGCTAACAAGCTGTGTTGGAATTTGGGAGTCCTGACATCCTAAAGACAACAGCTTTGGAAAGACTATTGCACTAATACAGCTGCATTTTAAAACTACCTAAATCCTAAATACAAAATTTGGGCTGATTCAAATAGGTAGAGGAATGGTTTTGGATGGAACAAAATCTACTTTTTTTTTTTTTTTTTGCTCTGATAAAAGGATTATAATATTGAACACAGCACAGGAATGACAAACAAGGACAAACATACCAGTGTCTGAAATCTCAGTGTCAAGAGTTGGAGCTAGTTAGTTCTGCCCTATTTTATGAATGCCTTTCTTAACAGATTAGTAAAGGTAAAGGTTCCCCTCACACATGTGGTGGTGCTCATCTCCATTTCAAAGCCAAAGAGCCAGCGCTGTCCGAAGACGTCTCCGTGGTCATGTGGCCGGCATGACTAAATCCCAAAGGTGCACGGGACGCTGTTATCTTCCCACCAAAGGTGGTCCCTATTTTTCTACTTGCATTTTTTACGTGCTTTCGAACTGCTAGGTTGGCAGAAGCTGGGACAAGTAACGGGAGCTCATCCCGTTACCCGGCACTAGGGATTCAAACCGCTGAACTGCCGACCTTTCGATCGACAAGCTCAGCATCTTAGCCATTGAGCCATTGAGTCCCTCTTAACAGATTAGAAGGATCTGTAATTAATGTGAGATTTACCAGGAATCATTCCTGAATTTCTTTTCATTCCTGGTAACAGTCTGGTTAATGAAGCAACGGCCAAGAAATATGTAGCACTCAGTTTTGCGGATGTGACTTGTTAGATGACTACAAGGTTTTTTCCCAGCATTTTAATCACCCCAGAAAGGAGGACTGTGAGATGTATGAGCTGAAGGTTTTTTCTCTGCTACGGGTTCCAAGATCATGACTGGGGGAAAAAAACATGTAAGCATTTGTTTTTTGAACTTTGTTCAAGAGTTTGTTTGAACCCTGGTAGTGCAGTGGTTAGAAGGCAGTATTGCAGACTAACTCTGCCCACAGTCTAGAGTTCGATTCTGACGGTCTCAAGGTTGACTCAGCCTTCCATCCTTCTGAAGTTGGTATAATGAAAATCCAGATTGTTGGAGGCAATATGCTGAACTTCATTATATGCCCCTGTAAAACACAATGGCGTGGTATATAAGCCCAAGTGTCATTGCTATTATTATTTGCGTGTCAGGCAATACTAATCTTTATACAGGGGTTCCCTGAGACTTGCAGATTATTTTAAGGGTTCCTACAAGGTAATAAAATTGAGAAAGGCTGCTTTAGAGAGTTACTATTAAGCAAAAGAGAGCCAGATCTCATTAGCCAACGATTACCAAGATCTTCTGAGGACTATAGGACTGCATCTCCTGAATCCTCCTCAAGTGTTTACAGTGATGGGAACATAAGGACACAGATTTCTCTGTGGTGGCAGTTTAGCTTTGAAGCTTTGCTTTCAAAGGCATTAGGCTGGGTCTTTCTCTACTTACTCTTCAATGAACTGTGAAGATGTTTTGATTGGTTGAGATCTTTCATCAAAACATTTTAAAAAGTATTTTGATTAGCAAGCTAGTTAAGCATGGAGCGGATGACATTAGCAAGTGGGTATCTAACTGGCTTTAAAATCATACTCAAATGGTTCTCAATGATTCCTCATCAAATTGGACAGATGTATTAAGTGGGTACTACAAGACTCAACTCTTGATCTTTTCACTCCTCAGAATTTTTATTAATAATTTGGATGAAAATGTGGAAGTAATATTTATAAAAGTTTGCGGATAAGACAAAATTGGTGGGTTAGGTAAAAGAGAAAAGTGTAAAAATCTTCACTTTAGAAAAAAAGGAAATCTTATGCACCAGTTCAGGATAAGAATAACTCTCTTGGTAATGGTACTAATGGTTTTAAAGGTTGTATCTATACATTTATTTTTAATGTACATTGCTTTGAATAGAATAGAATAACAGAGTTGGAAGGGACCTTGGAGGTCTTCTAGTCCAACCCCCTGTCCAGGCAGGAAACCCTACACCACTTCAGACAAATCTTCTTAAAAACTTCCAGTGTCGGGGCATTCACAACTTCTGCAGGCAAGTTGTTCCACTTACTAATTGTTCTAACTCTAAGAACCCATTAGCTGAATGAAGGTATCAAAAATCTTTTTGCTACTGGGAGTTGCTACTGGGCGGACAACAGCAACTTTACCTACATTACATGGTGTAGATACATGGTGACCCAGTGGTTAGAGTATTCCAGGCTAATTCTGCCCACTGCCAGGAGTTCGATCCTGACTGCCTCAAGGTTGACTCAGCCTTCCACTCTTCCAAGTTCGGTTAAATGAGGACCCAGATTGTTGGGGGCCATATGCTGATTCTATAACCGCTTAGAGAGGGCTGTAAAGCATGATGAAGCAGTATATAAATCTAAGTGCTGCTGCTATTACTGAACCCTCACAGCTGCTCCTAGGTTTGAGGTAAGAAATCTCAGCTCAGCGGGTGTAAGTTTCTGAGAAGCTTCAGCTCTGCAGCCAGTCAAACTAAGTCCATAAATAGATTTGACTCTTAATATTGCCAGCAGTGGAGCAGTGCTAATGCTATTGTCCTATTTTATAAGGCAATAATGTCCTTCTCTCATGGAGAGAAACTATTAGGATGAACAAGGACTAAGTTATGGGCTTGTATAACAGCACAACAACTTCAGTCTTGCAGAAATTGATGACACTTAACATTCTTCGCCATACATACACATCCCGTGGTGCATGAAGACCGCGCTTTGCATTCTCCACTTATTTTACAGCAGGTGCAGGAGAGAAGGAGAGATGGAGAGAGGTCAGCAATTTCTTCAGTAATGATCTGCAGTGTTATGGAGCCCTGGCTGATTAAGGTTGTTCTTTCTTTTCTCAAAAAGGCTAAAGAGCAAGTTGCTGGCAAGCAGACCTGAAGGAGAACTTAAGGATTTTTTTTCTAATTTCATTTCAAAGGAGCGGGTGAGAGACACAACTACTACTAATCTGTCAAGTGATTTGGAGGATCACACCTGCAGCAACCTCTGAATAAGAAATCACTGACTGCACAGGGCTCGTAAGCCATGCCTTCAACGTGGCATTTAATGCGGAGTTCAGTTTTGCTCATGTTCACTTAACCAGCCCATTTAAGCGAACCACTTCCTCGCTGGCAGCTTTCAGCTTCTTTTATTTCAGCCTAAACTTTCCGTGAATAAACTCTGTTTTAACCATTTTCGGTGTTTTCGTGTTTGAAAAAACCAACCGATGACCTCTTGTTTTAAAGAGCACTGTTATTTCATTTGTGCATTCTGCCATATTTATCTATTTTAATCATGCTTCTCAAAGCATCATTTGAAGATTCGGCCAATCAGGACCGGGCATTGCCAAGTCCCCGATGGATAAATTTGCTCCGATTCTGAAAAGTTAACTTTCAATTATGGCAAGCGGGGAACCGAAAGGCAGGATTTCTCCAATGTTCACCCACGAAAACATCAATGCTTATGTGTGTGCAAGCGAGCGAGCCTCATAAGGCAAGGTCAAGATATTTCCCCCAGTGGGACTGTTTAGAGTCAGTGATTAATATAAGTGAAGCATGACAAATAGCTATCACTCTGTATCTCCAGCAAACAAGACCTATGCAGGTCTGTTGGAGGAATCGAAAGGTCATTCATTAGTCAGAGGGAAGAAACACATGGCAGATCTGTGATAAATAACAGTCATTACGGCATTACAATGCTCCCTGGGCTTCCTTGCTCCAAGCATGTACAAAGCGTGACATTAGCCATCTTTCTCCTTTAAAAGAGCTTTGAAGAATATTGCACGCATACCGGTTCATATTGTACCAAGATCTGTCCTGCAATTTTGGCAAAGCTTGCTTCCTCTGTAAAATAGGCTGCTTTTCCTAAACATTTCAAGTACACAGGTAGTCTTCGACTTGCAAGAGTTCATTTCGTGACCATTTAAAGTTACAACGGCACTGGGAAAAGTGACTTATGACCGTTTTTCACACTTACGACCACGGCAGCAGCATCTCCACGATCGCGTGATCAAAATTCAGACTCGTGGAAGCTGACTCATGTTTATGATGGTTGCAATACCCTGGGCAATCGTGTGACCTTCTGATAAGCAAAGTCAACGGGGAAGCCAGATTCAATTAACAATCATCTTACTAACTTGACATCGGCAGTGATTCACTTAACAGCTGTGGCAGGGGAGGCTGAAAGCCCTAATAAGCAGGTGTATATATATAAAAGTATGCAGGCTATTGCTATAATGCATTGTTATCCGCCCTGAGTCTACGGAGAAGGGCGGCATATAAATTCGACTAATAAATAAATAAGTAAATAAATAAATAAAATAAACAAACAGCTGTGGCAAGAAAGGTGGCTCACTTAACAAATGTCTGACTTAGCAACAGGGCTAAATTGGGGCTCAATTGTGATCGTAAGTCGAGGACTACCTGAACTGAATTGTAAGGTTATACAAATGTTGGATTATTCATCTGTGTGTGTGTGTCTGTGTGTGTGTGTTCCATATCTTTTCATCTCTTTGCAGCCTCCCCAGTTGGCTGTATTTGTGGATTTGAGTTTGACATCCCTGTCATAGACTCAGAGAGCTGGAAGGGACCTTGGAAGTCTTCTAGTCCGACTCTTTGCCCAAGGCAGGAGTCCTGATACCATCCAAAACAAATGGTCGTTCAATCTTTCCTTGAAAACCTCCAGCGAATGGAGCATCCACAACTTCAGGAGGGAAGCTGTCCAATTGATTAATTGTTCTGTCAGGAAATTCCTCCTTATTCTCAAATTGGATCTCCTTCTGATGCTTAGAATGATTGATTGATTGATTGATTGATTATTGATTGATTGATTCATTCGATTTATATGCCGCCCTTCTCCGGAGACTCAGGGCGGCTTACAATGCGTTAAGCAAAAGCCTTCATACTTTTGTATATACTGCTTAGTAGGGCTTTCGGCCCCCCCAAGCGGTGTTCTTTTTTATACAAAGTCAGCTTATTGCCCCCACAATTCGGCTCCTCATTTTACCTACCTCAGAAGGATGGAAGACTGAGTCAACCTTGAGCCTGGTGAGCTTTGAACTTGCAGTAATTGCAGGCAGCTGGTGTTACTTAACAGTACTTTAGTCTGCTGCGCCACCAAGGCTTTTTATAAATTTCCCTTATATGTTTATTAGTTTCCCTTCCAAACTAATCATCTTATTAGGGCATCAGCTTCTGTAAACTGGCTAGCAATCCTTGAAGATGCTATCACACTCAGTAATCTGCTCACGAGGTCACAAGGGCATGAGTGACTCCAATCAGTCTTTTGTCCCAGGAAGTGAATTTGCAAAGACCACAACCTAGCAAAGACCACAATTCCCAACTACTATTCCAGCACAAGTTAAGAATTCAGAAATGTCCCCATACAGTATTGAGTACCAGCTCTTCCCTAGTGAGCTCTATCCAATTCTGAGATGAAGTATATTCATAAACAATTTTTCCTCACATATATATTTTGAGTACATTTTTGTCCAAAATCCTCTCCAACCTTTTTGTATGTGTGTTTGTATAAAACTTTTTCGAACAGAAATATTGTTTCCAAATACAGGAAGCTATGTGCACAACCTTTCCAAATCTCTGTATTAATTTGAAATAAACATTAGCAGACTCCCTGACATGCCACAAGAGCTTTGAGAAAATAAAAGCTGGATCAAACTCAGTCTTGTAAAAGGATTTAAGCTCAATAAATCTTACAAACACTTTGTATTATGAGCAGGGCCAGATTCTTAATTCTTGCCATTTACTATTTGCCAGTGAACTCAACATTTTTACTGCAAGGACAGTGGTGGAAAGGGAATTTCTATGGTGAAAGAAGTTAGCCATGTGACTCCATCCTAAGAATTAATATCTTAAGATTAGTTCCATTCTTTTGGATGTCAACATCAGAGAAATTAAAGGAAATATTTTGCCAAAAGAAGAAAAAAACCCCAAACCACCCATATCCATGGATATTATGCTTAAGAAGTTCTAAGCAGATTTTCTTCCTTGGAAAAGATTTCAATATCATTTTAAGATGGGTGGATGGATGGACAGACAGATGGTGTGTTAAATCAAAGAATACATTTACAGTATAATTTTATAATATAAATTTGAATTTTAATAGAAATTCTAAGGACTTCAGTAATCCTATGCATTTAAGCATAGGATTATAGCCTTAGCATGTAACCCTCCCTGTATTATCCAAAAAAAACCAGACATTCTTTTTCTTATACTCATGTTTCACTACATAAACAGAAAAGCTTTTTTTCCCAGTTTTCTGAAGAGATTGGTTCTCAATAGGTTTCTGATTAATAAGTATTTGTGGACTGCTGCTACATCTACCCAAAAAGGAATGATGCTGAATTTAACCCTCATCTACCAAGGGGAATATTAACAAAATAATATTAACTTTTTGAATATTAACAAAAAGGTGTGGAAGATTTCATTACTATATTCTCAAAGAATCCACTCTCATCCCTTCCTTATCGTACATTCCTTACAAAAGATGCAAGTTTTATTTCAGACAAATGCAGCATTTATTCAAGCCCTGAATTTTGTCACATCCAAACAAGAGTTTTTGTAGAGAAAATTGGAGAAGGAAGCTGTATTGGATATGTTCTCCACCTTCAGTTATTTGTAAAAATAATAAAGGCGGAATACAAATGAATACATAAAATTGCAGTTGTGTTGATAGTTTTAGTATTAATATTTGTCTACTGGGCTCAGAACAAATCTTATTGGATTGATTAGTAATTATTGTGATTTTTCTGTTATTATTTATTTTGTACCATATCTTGGAGGTTAAAAAAAATTAACCTTTTATGCTGACGATATCTAACTCTGTTTTTCAGTATCTAATGAATCAGAAGAAACTATGAAGATGATGAATCAGTATTGTACTTGATAAGAGGTAGGATGGGGATGGGGGGCAATACACTGAGACTGAATCTTAATGAGATGGAACTTGTGTTAGATAGATGGTAATTGAGAATCTCTTCTTCAATGGGTTGCATTGTGCTTGAAAGGGGCAAGTATGGAAACTGCAACTGTTATTTTGTCCAACTGGAGACCAGATTGCCTTAGTCACATGAAACACTTTTTATTTATTTCGATTTGTCCTTGGATAGGCAGAGCATTGGGGAAAAAATAATTATCTTAATCTATAAGAAATGAGTATGCCTTGAGGAGAGAACTAATAACAATAACCCTTTTGGAATACAATATCCAATGATTCAATTTATGTAATATTAAAATATGAGAAACATGAGTGAAGAAGGACTAGGTCCAACATCTTCTTATTGCTAGGTAGTGTTGGAAGAAATGTCCTTCTGGGTTCAGTTCCAAGTGGGGAAAAAGACATGGTGACTGCTTGGAAAGATGGTTTTAATGGTGGACATGCCTTGAAGATCGTGGGTGAAGAAAAAAAAGGGAAAAGATGTTGAGAGTGCCTGAGTTTTATACTCTCTCTGGGTTTTTGAATTTGAGCTTGTATTCTGGTTGGTGGTCAGACTCCCAGGGGGCGGGGGTCTTAGCTAACTTAGCTAACTTTGTAGGCTGTCTGTGTCCCAGGCTTGGTTGAGCCTTGCTGGGTGATGAAATCTTCCCAGGTGCCATGTGGTGAGATGGGTAGAGGGCTAATCCTATCATGTCCTGAGAGCCATGTCTTAATCCCATCACCCTGGAGCTGAAGGTGGGGGGTAGGGAACTGCAGGAAACTGCTTTGTCTTTAAAAATATGTTTCTCCTTTTCTCATCCAGGGAAATATAATATTCTGCCTTTTTAATATTTCCCAGAATATTTCATTCTTCTAGGAAGTGGGCGGATGCTAACTTCCTACAGTAGAAACCAAGAGACAGTAAATCCCTGGGTGACTTTCTCTGCCCTAGAAAGCAAGAAATGGCTTCTGAAGTATTACCAAAAAACTGCAGAGACTTGTCCAGGCAGTTGCCAGGATTCAAGATTGACTTGAAGGCACATATTTCTTTTTCTCTTTAAGAGGAAACTTTGAGTCTGTACTGCCAGAGCCTCATTTAAAATATAAGCCTCTGGAAAAACTCAATTTAAACTTGGCTGATATACACTGTGACAATATGTTCTATACTGCCAGCTTCACAATTTCACCAGGGATACTTTGAACCCATTCAGAAAATCATCTTTATTTCTTGAATGAAATAAACAGACTTGGCTGCTAGAAGTATATTATATGGAGGATAACACAGTAACCTTAACCAAGTTTTTACAATAGGTTTGGCTTTACATACTTCACTCCGCTGGTACAGATTTGAAGCCTTGGACTCTAGAATTCTGCTTGGATACTGGGAAAAACAGATTAGCCACGATAGCCAGTTGCAACGTGGGTAATGAAAGGTATGAAAGAAAACAATCAAGCTCAGAGAGCACCCAGGACTCCTCAATCATTGTAGTAAGGCTGGCCAATTGTAGTGGTGTAGGAAGTTAGCATCCATCCCTCTCCTAGGAAAATGAGATATTTTAGGAAATATTAAAAGAGCAGAATATTTCCCCTAAAAGGGAGGCAGAAACTTAACCCTCCCACCTTTGTCAATGGGCCATTAAGGCCCGGGCCAGTCTATTCTACATAACAAAGATCTACCTTCTTCAGGCAGAGCCATAGTAGGAATTACCCAAAGCCCTTTCATTACATCATCACCCAGCAAGAGTCAACCAAGCCTGGGACTCAAAAGACAACCTACAAAGTTATAACAGGGACTAGCTCTTAAAACAAAACCATCAGTTCTTCTTTTCTCTGGATTGAGCTCCTAATGATAGTCAAGACAAATGTCTCCCGTAAAACTTTCTAACAGAACAGAGGGGGAAAAAACATTTAAATATTTTGTTTCATTTGTTAATTCCAAACCTGTTGGCCGATGGTGCACCATTTTGCTGAAGTGAGGGTTACAAACAATCAAACAGACCTGAAAGTTTTAGTAGTATGTAGATGGATTGTTTTCCTTACACTTTTATTCTAAAAATGTTGTCTTATTAAGCAGAATTCATGGTTGAAAAAATGCAAATTGAGGCAGTTAAAGCTGCTTCTTAGAGTGCCTGGAAGCAGAGAAAGCAACAATTATTCTGACTTGACTTTGCTATTCATTAAAAACATGCTGAAATCTCATTAAGTATTAGAAAGTCTGAAAAGATGAAACAAATCTATGCATTTTTTAAAAACACATACACAATAACATGTATGTTGATATAGTTTGCTTTCCTACTAGATAATTTTCTTGTTATGTTTTTACCCATAACATTGTAGTTTTTATTTCATTTCCGTGAGTCTATGATAGCAAATGAAATGATAAAATCGGAACCAAAGTGTAGACTAGCAAGATGAGTTCTGATCTCATCTCATGCATCTATCCTATAAATGAGAGGCAGTTTGGTGCAGTAGTTAAGTTACCAGGTTAGAAACAGGCCTGCCTTAGGCACAAGGCCAGCTGAATGACCCAGGGCCATTCCTCTCTCTTAGCCATTCCTCTCTCTCAGCCCTAGGAAGGAAGCAATGGTAAGCCACTTCCCAAACACCTGCCAATAAAACCTGCCAAGTCATCAGGAGTCAACATTGAGTCAAAGGCACCTCCAGTGGTGGTTTGCTCCCAGTTTGCCCCGGTTCGGGCAAACCGGTAGTGGAGGTGGGAGGCTCCGCCCACCTGCCCAGATGTCGTTAAAAATGCTCTGTGCAGAAGTGTTGTGTGCTTGCAAAGCGAGTGGTTGTGCCTGCACGCTACCGATAGCGAACCGGTAGCACCAGGATTTGAAACCCACTACTGGTCACCTCCCCTCCACCAGCAAAATGAATGACTGACTGAATGAATGAATGGATGGTAGGCAAATCAATAAGACTGGGAATATATTACTGGTTCAACATATTGGAATAGTGAACATTAATTGTC
Source organism: Pantherophis guttatus (assembly GCF_059756535.1). Classification (NCBI taxonomy): domain Eukaryota; kingdom Metazoa; phylum Chordata; class Lepidosauria; order Squamata; family Colubridae; genus Pantherophis; species Pantherophis guttatus. The sequence goes on from NC_142064.1 coordinate 245,017,763, forward strand.
TTCAAAGATGAAGTGTTAGAGTAGGGGTGTCAAACTCAAGTCCCGGGGGCTGAATCTGGCCTGTGGGCTGCTTATATCTGGCAGAGTGCTCGGGTCACTACAGGCACCCCCGATACAAGTGATGTCGAGCTGCTCACGCCCACCCTGGCCTTGGCCCCCCAAGGTCAAACGCAACCCTGATGCGGCCCTCAATGAAATCGAGTTTGACAACCCTGTGTTAGAGGATTGCTTTCTTAATAGCACAGCATCTTCCAATTCCTAAAAGCTTTTATTCTAGAACACAGAACAACTTCAGAGTTGGAAGAGATCTTGAAGGTCTTCTAGTCCAGACTTCTGCTCTAGCAGGAGATCCTATACCATTTCAGACAAATTGCTGTCCAGCCTCTTCTTAAAAGCCTCCTGTGAACAGAACACTCACAACTTCTGACAACAAGCTGTTCCATTGGTTGAATGTCTTCACTGTTAAGAAATTGTTCCTTAGTTCTAGGTTGCTTCTCTCTTTGGCTAGTTTCCATCCATTACTTCTTGTCTGGCCTTCCGGTGCTTTGGAAAATAAATTGACTCTCTCTTTTTTGTGGCAGCCCCTGAGATATTATCATGTCACCTCTAGTCCTTCTTTTCATTAGACTAGACATACTCAATTCCTGCAATCATTCTTCATTATGTTATAGCCTCCAGCCCCCGAATCATCTTTCTTACTCTTCTCTGCACTCTTTCCAGAGTCTCAAACTCTTTTCCAGAATCTTTTCCCAGAGTCTCAACATTCTACATCAGAAACAGAGGGAAACAGAGGGAATGTGGGGACTGTTTCACAAGTGATCCTCTCAATTTTCCCTACAGTAAAAGGAAAGGAGGGGAAGAATACTTTCAAACTTTGCAAAATTCTGTTAACGTAACCTTACAATAATTAGTTATTTATTGTTGTATTTCTTCTCTGGACTTTCCCCAAACTCTAAACATGGGTGTCTTTTGGCTTGCCTGCGCCACATTGAGTGAAGAGGAATTATCTTGGTCTATGTATAAATGTATATATATTATATTTAAAGATATAAATCACATAATAATGTTAAAAGGTTACAATCTTGTGAGGGTTGCATTAGTACCTATCCCGAAACGCAAGTGGTCCATTGGCCGTGGGTTGGACATACCCGGTCTAACAAATGTTTTGTTAATTTAAGGTTTATTACACAAATTCTAATCCTAGATACTCCAGAATGAAATCTCCCACCATTTTTATGCTTATAAATATGGTTGACTGCTTAAGACAAACAACAATCAGATGATAGAATAAAAGATACATTTGACCTTCATATTTCTTGTGAGTATTTAAACATCATAATATGAGTGCTAATTATATTTTCTGGTAACCCAAACATTGCTTTCTGTTCTAAAAGATACAGCTTTTTTGCCGGTCTGCATTTCAGTGTTAAAGACGTATAAACTCTTTCTGAAACCTGGTGGTAATAAACTAATTAAAGAAAGAAAAAAACCTACTGTTATTCAGAATGGGCTGGCTTTATATTCAGAAGGTCGCATCACGTGATTCCCTAATTGTACCTCAGAAGAAAAACAATTAATGCTAGGGCGAATAAAAGCTGTCCATCATTCTCATGTTTATTTACACAGGATTAAAAGATCTCACCAGTTCATAGAACTGCCTGAGTTCTAAAATACAAGAACATATCTTTGTGGGGTTTTTTTAAGCATTTGTTGTCAATTTGACTCAGTGGGTGATTCTTCTGACAGAAATCTGATGCGAAATGTTGCTCAAAACATTGTTTAGCTAGTGCAGCTTGCTTTTTCTGTAAACTATACAATACTCCATTTTCTAATTTAATATGGGTGAAAAGCGCTACATTTTGTTGACTCAAAATCGCTAACTCTCCTGTTTCCTTCCCCCCCCCAATAATTTGGACCAAACTTCAGAACATTAGATACTATTCTACTCTATTTACTAAAGCAATGCTGACATTATTTCATTTTTTTTTATTTCTAGCTTCTATTACATTCTCAGTTTCATCTCTGGCTATGAAGCTATATCTTTTTCTATAGAGGGGCTTGACCATTGAGTTCAACTATATTTTAATCAGTGGAGTGCTCTCTGAGCTGAGCTGTTTTCTTTCAGAAGTTTCATTACCCAAACTCGGTAACATCAGGAGTGGGCTGCTGGGGGTTCGGGACAAACTCTAGCTAAGATTTTGTGCAGTTCAGAGAACCCCCAAATCCCACTCCTGGCTGGCCCCGCCCCTCCCAGGAGTCCCCAAGCAACCCGTTTTGGATGCAGATAAATGCAGGGTGCGCACAGAGGCTTGGGGAGGACGAAAAACAGGCCTACCGGAAGTTTGGGAAGGCCAGAAATGGGCATGTTTCCGGCCTCCAGAGGGCCTACGGAGCCTGGGGAGGCCGTTTTTGCCCTCCTGGAGGCTTGAGGAAAGCCTCCGAAGTCCGGGGAGGGCAAAAACGCCCTCCCCCCCTGTGGTTCAGGATGCCGAGGCCATGCCCACCATGGCCACGCCCACCCAGCAACCGGATAGAGAACCCCTTGCTAAAATTTTTGAAGCCCACCCCTTGGGTAACATCATCAGTGCTAGTAGGGAGGGAGGTTTTCTCTGTTTATATACAAGTGGCTTGCCCTGTCAGTGTTGGTGGGAATATTCTTGGTGGTTCCTTGATTAAGCTATTGTTGACTGTTTGATTGTCGGAGTTTGAAGTTTCTTGATTGGGGTGTTATTTATCGTTGGAGTTCTTGGTGGTCTCTGAGCGTGGTAGTGTTCTTTCTTACCCAAATAGGTAACACCATCGGTGCTAGAAGGGTTAATGTAACCTTACAATAACAACCCCTTTTAGCACTGATGATGTTAATCTAGTTGGGTAATAAACATCTGCAAGAAAACAAGCAAGCCAAAAAGCACCACTGACTCCACATTTCAACTTTGAGAGACAAGCCTTCTTGTCTATTGGTATGCTTGATTGTTGGTCTGCTATTAATCTTAGTGTTACTCTCTGATTATCTGGGTGTTGATTGCTGGTGCGAAAGAGGTGTTTTAATCTTTTTGCTTCCTTTTTAGCTTTCCCCCCCCTTTTTGTTTCCTTTTCATGTGTTAATCACTTTTAAATAATTCATTTATTTCACCCAGCATGATAAGCCAAAACCAAACAGCTCCCATTCCGCTGTGTGAATTCAGCCCATATCTGTATCTTTTCACATCTCTCCTTCTGCATAAGTATCCAGAACACATATTTCCAAACAAAAGAGAGTTCTACTCACATTTCCCCCCCCAAACTATAACTCTCTCTTCTTCCCTTTATTTGCTTTAAAAAAAAAAACCAGCTAGTACACAAGGGCTGCCTAAGAAGGCGATCTGAGCAGCAAAGGAGATGGCATTTTCTCCTGTCAACTGGCAGCTATCAAAGACAGCGGTTTCTCAAACAATCCCTGGAGGCAACTTAAGGTGAAGTGGAGAAAGCAACAGAGCTGCAGCTGTTTTGCCTATCAAGGCACTGCAGACAAAGGCCTTATCAGAGGAAGCAGATCTTCTGGCAAATGGGTGGCTATTCCTCAGGTACGGGATGATGGTGAGGAACAAGCAGAGGAAGATGAAGGAAAACCATCCGCTGTTAACTGGCTCAGGAAATAAGATCGCCCCACTTGAACTGCTGACTATGTGGCATTGCATGACATAAGTCAACCTTGTGTCTAAAGCCAAGGGGAGGATGCATCTCCTGTTGTGATGTAGGCATCAGAACAGTTAATGAGCCACAGTGGCGCAGTGGTTAGAGTGCAGTACTGCAGGCTACTTCTGCTGATCACTGGCTGCAAGCAGTTTGGCAGTTCAAATCTCACCAGGCTCAAGGCTGGTGACTCAGCCTTCCATCCTTCTGAGGTCAGTAAAATGAGGACTCAGATTGTTGGGAGCAATAGGCTGACTCTGTAAAACACTTAGAGAGGACTGGAAAGCACTGTGAAGTGGTATATAAGTCTAAGTGCTATTGCTATAGATGTGGTGTCGCCACCAGCTGAAGGAGAGGGGCCTCCTCTTCAGGAAGTAAAGAGTCATTCCCTTTCGGAGTTGACACAGGAGACGAAACATCTGAGGTCAAACCCATAGGTCTATCTGCCATTTCCCAAGAGAAGACAGACAGTGTGGCAAGATTCTTGTAATATAGGTGATCAACAATAAAGTATCTACCTGGCCTACTCACCAGTGTTTCTGATTGCTTGCGCCTGACATACCACTCTGACCAACATCCAAAGGACTAAATTTTTGCAGGTAGTCAGACAACCGTCTTTCCTTCTTCTTTTTATGACAATATTGTGAAGTTACAAAGAAACATTGTCGACAATCTATTATTTAGATAGCTTAGAGTAGCGGATATAAAGAAGAAGAAAAAACTATTCTATCAATATTAACTTCAATTTTAGATATCAATATTATGATAACGTTATTTAGCCTTTCCATCCAAAGTTGAATATAACATTAAGAAAAGAACCGCTGTGACTCACATCAAACTATTTGTTATATGACAAAAGGCTTTGAGCTGAAGCTAATTATTTAATATTAACATCTCTGTTGCATTGCTGAGTGGGGTGTGTGTGTGTGTGTGTGTGTAAATGGAGCAAATTTAACAAGAATTGAAATATTCAAAAATAGAAAAAATAAAAACAAGAACAAAAAGAAATCACAGGCTTTCTGCCCTTCCCCTTTTTATATATCTGTTAATTTGCAATATTTGTAAACATTTAAACCCCTTAGAAACTAAGCTGTAAGTGATTATATTTGATGCGTTGTATCTATGGGAACCATTCCTGCGTAAATGTAGTTAAACTTCTGTTGTGTACATATATTATTAATTTTGCCACCGTTATGTGCTTTCTTAAGTTTAACTTCCCAATCAATATTGTCAGAGTTGTGTCTTTCTTCCATTGTTTGAGAAAAGTTTATTATTGCAGCTATAAGCATACCATCTCATAACATTTTCTCTTGATTTTTTCTGAGGTTAGATCTAGTACGAAGAAATTGTAGTTTCATTTCAGACTTAAATTCCAACATGTTCTACATTACACTGTATGTCTTTCCAATAATGTTGAGTTTTTTTACATATTTACCACATGTGATAAATTGTTCCTTTTGCTTCCAATATGTATTACGTTACGATGATGAAGAGCCATGGTAGCACAGTGGTTATAATGCAGTATTGCAGGCTAACTTACTCCAGGAGTTCGATACTGACCGGTTCAAGGTTGATTCAGCTTTCCATCCTTCCGAGATTGGTAAAATGAGGACCCAGATTGTTGGGGGCAATATGTAAACCGCTTAGAGAGGGCTATAAAGTACTATGACGCGGTATACAAGTCTAAGTGCTACTGCTATTTCTCTAGTTTAGATATTATTGAGGTAGTATCTGTAAAATGCTTTGTGCTGAGTTTCCTTTAGGTTATAACTTGGTATAAAGTTACAGATTTGTGCAAGTAATATTTGAATTGTGAAAAAAATGGAGTCTGTCCATTACGGTCATTAAGTTGTGACAGTTGTAAAACTGACAGTTGTCAGTTACATCACTGATCTGATTTTATGGTTTTGCGGTTGTTAAGTGAGCACTGCAGTCGTTAAGTGAATTATTTGCTTTGAGGAAGTGCCATTTTTTTGGCAAATCCATTGTAAAAGATAGGTACATGATTGTGGGCCACTGCAAGTGATCATAAATGCAGCTGTGTGGCAGAGTGCCTGAAGTGTGATCACATGATCACCTCTACCCCAACTGTCGGAACTTCGAAACTGGGTCATAAGTACCATTTTTCAGGTAGATCACAACTTCAACTGGTTGCTAAGTGATTGGCCAGAAGTTGAGAATTACTTGTAATTCTTCCCATCGTCATGTTGCAATTATTTTTTAACGTTTTGCATCCATTTTATCGTACAGATATTTTGTTTGATGTCTCTACGTTATATTTGAGTAAAAGTTTATATATGCATCCCGATAAGGGGCATTGATTTTGTAAAAGCTTTTCAATTCCTTTTTAAAAATATCCCTCCCTTCCTTCTTGAGATCTGATTTTATCCTTCCAGCTAATACATCAATCATGATATATTTCAGACTTCACTAAATAGTTTTTTTTCCTATGTTTTTAGTCTATTTGTAAAATCTGAGTGGCCCATATCTGCATATGTAATTACATTTTTCTTGCTGTAATTATCTGCAACATGAAAGAGAAGCTAGAGGTAAAATTGTTGGGTTTATTATCTCCTTTGTAGAATTCCGTATTTTTATCAAAACTTATGTCAGTATGTCCTTCTAAATTTTTATCCTCCTCTATATCTCTGTACTCTAATTATCTGTGAAGTTCATGGGCTCAGTCATTGCCTTCCATAATTGTCATTTTTTATTAGGGGACTTTATCTACTTTGTTATCCATGACAGGCAATTTTTTTAATGATACAGTTTAAAATTTGGAAGGCAGAGACCACCTCTCTCTTCGGAAACTTGTAGAATTTTTTCTTTGACCCTAGGTCAAAGAGCAAATCCATATGAGTTTACAGACCATATTGTATCATTCTTGGAGAGCAGGGGTGTCAAACTTGATTTCATTGAGGGTCGCATCATGGTTACGTTTGACCTCGGAGGGCCGGGGTGGGTGTGGCCAGCTTGATGTCACTCGTGTCTGTGGCACCTGTGGTGGCCCAAGCACTCTGCCAGCGAAAACGGGCTCCCGAGCTCCGTTTTCGGTTCCATGGCCTCCTACAACCCTCTGCCAGTGAAAACGGAGCTCGGAAGGCAGAAGCACCACAGGCCGGTCTTTTGCCGTTTCCAGGGTGGCCCCATGGGCCAGATCTAAGTACCCCGTGGGCCAGATCCAGCCCCCAGGCCTTGAGTTTGACACCCCTGTTGTAGAGATCTCTCTGAAATTCTGATCGGTACCATTTGGAATAAATAATAAAACATTGACAATATATTTATTTTGATACAGGTAATCCTCACAACCTTCCATTTAATGATTGTTCAAAGTTACAAAGGCACTGAAAACGTGACATGACCGTTTTTCACACTTAGGACCATTGTAGCATTCCCATGGTCATGTGATCAAAATTCAGATGCTTGGCAACTGGCTCATATTGATGACCGTTGCAGTATCCCGAGGTCATGTGATCATCTTTTGCTACCTTTTGACAAGCAAAGTCAATGGGGAAGCTAGATTCACTTTACTAACTTAACAACTGCAGGGATTCACTTAACAACTGTGGCAAGAAAGGTTGTAAAATGGGGCAAAATTCACTTAACAACTGTCTCGCTTAGCAATAGAAATTTTGAGTTCAACTTTAGTCGTAAATTGAGGACTATCTGATTGCAATAGATCCTAGCCAGTTCAATGCCACCGTTCAATGTCTTGTCATAGTTTGATCAAAGTTATTTTGATATATTTCTTGATTGCTATCAACCTGTCAAGTGCAAATATTTCACTGAAAACCAGATTCTTTATTACAAAACACTGATTTCTTTTATCTTGAAAGGTGGGGGGGGGCTGAAAGATTTCCTGCCCCCAATTATTTTCGAGAAGGTGATTTGGGAAGGTGACAAAGCTCTTAAAATCTTAATGATGCTATTACCCATGGCAGCCAGCAGCATATGAGAAAAAGGGAGAGAAGAATTAAAATATTATTTTTATTAGTAAAAATAATAACCTTTGATTTCCAATTGAGAAAGTAATTTTTTGAAAGGACACAATAAATTCAGTGAACCATCTCTGAGAGCTTAAGGGAAAGAGGACTGTATATATCATTTCCACAAGTTCTATATATTCCTTACTGCAACACCAGTGAGTGACAGGACCCAGATAACGCCTAAAGGTAATGTACTACAGGTGAAACTCGAAAAATTAGAATATCGTGCAAAAGTTCATTTATTTCAGTAATGCAACTTAAAAGGTGAAACTAATATATGAGATAGACTCATTACATGTAAAGCGAGATTGTTCAAGCCTTGATTTATCATAATTTTGATGATTATGGTTTACAGTTCATGAAAACCCCAAATTCACAATCTCAGAAAATTAGAATATTGTGAAAAGGTTCAATATTCTAGGCTCAAAGTGTCCCACTCTAATCAGCTAAGTAAGCCATAACACCTGCAAAGGGTTCCTGAGCCTTTAAATGGTCTCTCAGTCTGGTTCAGTAGGAATCACAATCATGGGAAAGACTGCTGACCTGACAGTTGTGCAGAAAACCATCATTGGCACCCTCCATAAGGAGGGAAAGCCTCAAAAGGTAATTGCAAAAGAAGTTGGATGTTCTCAAAGTGCTGTATCAAAGCACATTAATAGAAAGTTATGTGGAAGGGAAAAGTGTGGGAGAAAAAGGTGCACAAGCAGAAGGGATGACCACAGCCTGGAGAGGATTGTCAGGAAAAGGCCGTTCAAAAGTGTTGGGGACTTTCACAAGGAGTGGACTGAGGCTGGAGTCAGTGCATCAAGAGCCACCACATACAGACGGATCCTGGACATGGGCTTCAAATGTCGTATTCCTCTTGTCAAGCCGCTCCTAAACAGCAAACAATGTCAGAACCATCTTACCTGGGCTAAAGACAAAAAGAACTGGTCTGTTGCTCAGTGGTCCAAAGTCCTCTTTTCTGCTGAGAGCAACTTTTGCATCTCATTTGGAAACCAAGGACCCAGAGTCTGGAGGAAGAATGGAGAGGCACACACTGCAAGATGCTTGAAGTCCAGTGTGAAGTTTCCAGTCTGTGTTGATTTGGGGAGCCATGTCATCTGCTGGTGTTGGTCCACTGTGCTTCATTAAGTCCAGGGTCAACGCAGCCGTCTCCCAGGAGATTTTGGAAGCACTTCATGCTTCCTTCCACAGACGAGTTTTATGGGGATGCTGACTTCATTTTCCAGCAGGATTTGGCACCTGCCCACACTGCCAAAAGTACCAAAACCTGGTTCAATGACCATGGGATTACTGTGCTTGATTGGCCAGCAAACTCGCCTGACCTGAACCCCATAGAGAATCTATGGGGCATTGCCAAGAGAAAGATGAGAGACGTGAAACCGAACAATGCAGAAGAGCTGAAGGCCGCTGTTGAAGCATCCTGGTCTTCCATAACACCTCAGCAGTGCCACAGGCTGATAGCATCCATGCCACGCCGCATTGAGGCAGTAATTGATGCAAAAGGGGCCCAAACCAAGTACTGAGCACATATGCATGCTTATACTTTTCAGAGGTCCAATATTGTTCTATGTACAATCCTTGTTTTATTGATTTTATATAATATTCTAATTTTCTGAGATTGTGAATTTGGGGTTTTCATGAGCTGTAAGCCATAATCATCAAAATTATGACAAATCAAGGCTTGAACTATCTCGCTTTGCGTGTAATGAGTCTATCTCATATATTAGTTTCACCTTTTAAGTTGCATTACTGAAATAAATGAACTTTTGCACAATATTCTAATTTTTCGAGTTTCACCTGTATATACAGTATAGATGTCTAAAGAGCAAGGATCCATGAGTTCAATTCCCAGTGGAGGGTTTGAACCCCCAAAACAGTATCTGGCTACACCTAGCAAACCGCAACAGGACAAAACCAATCACAGTGCCTGTTTCTTAAAGGTCAATATAACATAAATCTTTTGGATTTTTAAAGGTGATTTTCACAGTTACCTTGCATATCTTAAAAGCTACAATGACAAAGATATCCACAAATGGTTTACAATTTTACAAGAAGTTCGGAGCAGAAAGAAATATAATTCACCCCTCACCCCTAATTTTTCACTAGGTGGAACGGGGCCTTGCCCTATAAAAGGATCTTTTACAGTTAACATCCTGTAGGTGCATTCATGAAAGAATATGATAGCAAAACCCTAATCTTTTTAATGTTCAACCTTCTTTGTCTTCTTTGTGGCCCATGTCCTAACATTCTGGTTTTATATTTATCCATCGATTCATCACTCAATCTGAAAAGGAACACTATTATAACAGAGTGTTAACCAAAACAAAACAGAAATATTTGTGTTGGGTGCCAGACTCATTCCTCTCACAATATTTCCAATCTGCCATAATCAGATGTCCTCCAGAGGGTGTTGGATTATCAGATTACCCTATCCAGCATGCTTACTGGGGATGATGGGACTTGTAGTGAAGTACTGCTGGACTATTTTGTGAACTTCCATTCTTCAGTTGACGCTTTCCAAAAAGTCAGAAAGCAAAATTGGAATTGATGCAAAGCACTTTTTCCAAGGTTAGGAAGGGGGACCTCCTTCAGATTTGATGCCAGTTACCAATACAGAATTCTCCAATTCAGTTTTAATTATCATTAATTCTCCATCTTAAATACAATTCTACAAGAGAAGCCAAGCAAGGGATGAGTGTCTTCAGAAAACAAGGAAAAAAAGAGACTACTCTTAATCTTTTTTTTCCCTTTTGTTTATGCAAATTTTTGTGATTCATAGAAAGCTTTTGTTGCTGTTGTTGTTTTGTTTCTTTCCTACTGCTTGTCATTTCTCACAGCATTTCAGAGGGAAAAAACTAGTCTACATAAATTGGTACTTGGAAGCTTCCAAAGTACTTGGAAGCAAAGAGAGATATTCTGCAATTCTATCAAATTAATATGTCTAAGAGAAGTAAGGTATTCAAAGCAGTGTTAAGTTCAGATCTCAGAAGAAATTAACAAATGTAACAACGCATTCACTTTCTGATCAAGTCATCCACTCAACTATGTGAAGTTCCCGGTTAACAATCACTCATTCAGTGGCCATTCAAAGTTACAATGGCACTGAACAAGTGGTACTTACAGCCAGTCCTTAAAATTCCAGCCATACCAATATTGCCATGGTCATAATTTGGATGGCTATCAACTACTTTGCACTAATTACATTTGAAGTGTCCTGCAATCAAATGTTCACATTTGTGATCTTCCTTGAAACTTCCAACAAGCAAAGTCAATCAGGGATCTCGTACACAGTAATGTGTGAATGCCTGCAGCTCACACTCTGTGAGCACATACGCACACACCTGTGCTTCAGCAGCCACCTGCACACCATCCTGCACCCAGCAGCCGCCACTGCTGCCCAGCTATGCCTCAACAACCACTTACCTACTCGCTGGCCTATTTGTGAGCTGCCTACAACTTTCTGCTGGCTTCCCCATTGACTTTGCATGTTGGAAGCAGGCAGGAAGCTGTGAGGGGATCCTTGCTTAATAAACTCTACAATTTGCTTAATAGCAATTAGGATTGTCAAGATTGCCATTGCTAAGTGACTGACTTTCAGTGAGCAAATAGGAAGTGACTTCTCATTGGGAATGGGGAGACATTATGGCTGAAAACAGCACCTGAATGCTATGTTTTGGACCATCAAAATCTCTCTGGAGAAAGGATGCATCTTGAGATCACCCATACATACTCTGGACAGCTATTTTTCATGAGTAGACAGCAAGGCTGAGATTTTTGATATTGGTTTGTGTACAGCAGGAGTTGTGGGATTCCATCAAGCTCATAGCTGAACTTCATACCTGTTCATCACTGGGGACGAAGGGGGAAGTTACTTCTTTTTCTTTCTTTCTTTTCTTTCTTTCTTTCTTTCTTTCTTTCTTTCTTTCTTTCTTTCTTTCTTTCTTTCTTTCTTTCTTTCTTTCTTTCTTTCTTCTCTTTTTTTTTGCAATTTTTTATATTTTCATCCTTTGTAGTTTATATTAATTTTTTTTTTGTTTAATTGCCAATGGCACTTTAATACTTTGGCTAAATGTAATATTTGTAATATAGATTAAATTTACTACGGTAACTACAAATTGATTAGTGCTTAAGTAGAAATTCATGGTGATGCAATGTCATTATTGGGTCTGCAAAAGTTAAAAGAGTTTGTTTCTCTATAAAATAAAATGTGGACAAAGAGACCTGTGGATCTTGTTAAGATGGTAAGAAAAACCATCATTTTCAATGATGGAAATATAAAAAAAAGTTATCCACTTAATATGAAGTAGCATTATCCATTGTTCTAAAGCTCCCTAGTAAAATTATCTTCAGTGATCTTACATACTGTAAGAGTTTAGTTATTTTTTTTATTTTCACTGCAATTTATCACAGTTATTTTTAATTAAAGAGAACAATTTTAAAATTACTTTCTGCACAAAAAGATTTTCACATTCCTAAGAAAGTTACACATTATCATACTGAACCGAAGAACAGATTTGAACTTCTCTGTGTTGATAAGGGAAAAGATGTTTCAGCAAATCGCCCACTTTTCTTCTGCCTGAGTCAATAAATAAGAGTTTATTCATCCTTAAATGCTGACCAGATAATTCAATCAATAAAAAAAATACAGGTGATAGAGAAGAACAAGATAATCTTATGAGATGTTCTTGAGTGTGCTTTTTATTCTGGCTGTCAAAAAGGACCTCAGCGGGAATTGGTTTCTATTTACATGGCTTCTACATCAATAAAAAAAAGTTTGAAAGACAATACTGATTGATAGATGCTTGCATTTTATTTCTCAGCCAACACTGTCCTTGTGATCAGAATATCACAATTCAGAATACATGTGAATTATCAAAGGACTCAATCAATACACTGGATATTTTCTATAGAAAAAAGCCTGCATCCTAAATCCATCCAAATAATACAAAATATTAGCATATAGAAGCTTCTCTCAACTTTGTATTTTCAGATGTATAGATTTTGCTAACTGGGGAATACAGTGAATAAAATATAGGAAGAGCATCAAGTTCGAGAAAAACAGTATATGCTATAATTAGATCAACATTTTGCTGGCTTGGCTATCCAGGACACAGCAATAAACATTTTTCTAGAAACAAAATCACCACTCAGGAATTAGCCATAGAAGAACCAAGCCTAAAACTTAGATAGATAAGTTGCTTTTATTGTAGATACAAAAAGTCTTACCATGAACAGATGATTACTACAGGATCTAGCAATCCAAGGTTGCCTATATAATGATTCCTGGGTTTAAATATTATATCTCTTTCTCCTACCCTTATAGAACTTTTTCTCCTAATAGAGAAACAGATTTCTTGAGCTCATTTCCCAAAATATCCACTGTTTTGATAACTGTCCTGCCTGGATTCAGCCTCTTTCCATCTTTCCTAAGCAACTTCGATCCACACATCAGCAATTGGCAAAAGATTGGGAAAATGTCAGTCTGCATGTTGACTTGCTATAAATGAAGGCTTTATGTACTGAGACACCATAAACATACTGGGTGCAATGTGATTTATTTTTTTTTTAATAGTTTTTATTAATAATAAAAAGAAAAAAAACAAAACCAACATAGATACATTGAAACAACATACAAAACGAACACACATCAATTCAGTCCAATGACTGATTCTTAGAAGATATTACAACGGTGGGTTATTTTTCATATTTCTATTTGTATCAATATTTACAGTCACCTAATTACTTAGTTATATATGTACATATATAATTGACTCCTTATTTACTTCTATACATTTCTATTGAGTACTCGAAAATCATCTTTATATTTCTATTTTTGCCTCCAGCCAGTTGTACCATCTTTGCCATATTAAATAGTAATCAGTATCATCTTTCTCTTGTATTTCTTTTGTGAGCTTATCCAATTCTGCACATTCTGTAATTTTAGCTATTATTTTGTCTTCTGTGGGTAACTGTTCAGATTTCCAATGTTGGGCAAAGAGTATACGTGCTGCTGTGAGGATATGGATGATCAAATATTTTATTTCTTTGGTATATTGTGTTGTGATTATTCCCAATAAAAAGGTTTCCGGCCTCATTTCCAGTTTTTGTTTCGTGATTTCTTCAATCATTGTTTTAATTTGTTGCCAGTATTGTTTTGCCCTTCGGCATAGCCACCAGAGATGATAATATGTCCCTTTCTGTGATTTACATTTCCAGCACATCGGAGATGTATTTGGGAACATCTTGGCTAGGCGCGCCGGTGGGAGGTGCCATCGGTGGAACATTTTGTAAAGGTTTTCCTTATAGGGTATAGACAATGTCATCTTGTAATTTATCTTCCACAGATTCTCCCACTTATCCAATTCAATAGTATGTCCTATATTTTTGGCCCATATTATCATATTCTCTTTGACAACTTCCTCTTCTAATTTGTATTTTAATAGGTACCTATAAATTTTGGTAATCATTTTCTCATCTGTACTTTGTAATATTTTATCCAATTCATTTGGTTCATTTTGAAATCTGAATTGTGCCCGATCAGTTTTATATCTTGATTCTATTTGCATGTATGGCCACCAATCAATGTCTATACCCTGATTTTGTAATTCTTGTCTTGTTTGTAATTCTCCTTCACTGTTCAGTAATTCTTTGTAAGTCCTCATTTTCTCTATATCCATGGCGTTGGGATATATTAGTGCTTCCATTGTCGATAGCCATCGTGGGATCTTAGTATAATGTTTCCTAATCTCTTGCCATGATTTGTACATTGATTCTCTGATAATGGGTGCAATGTGATTTAATGCTAGCCTGATGGGTTTGGTTTTGACAAGAGCATAGATTTGAAAATCAGTGTATCACAGTCCAAGGTCATTGGGTAAGGAAGTTAAGTTTTCCCATGGTCGAAAGTAAGCAATACCTTAACTTACAACCATAACTGAACCCAATCTTTTCCTTGCTCAGCGATGTTAAGTGAGTTTGACCCATTTTACGATCTTTTTCCCCAGAGTTGTTAAGCGAATCATTGCACTTGTTAAGTAAATCATGCTCTCATTGAGCAAATCTCTCTCTCCACCCACCCACCCCTTGATTTGCTTTTTGGCAGCTGGCTGAGAAGGTTACAAGTGGTGATCATATGACCCTGGGACCTATTATAAATACACCCCAGTTGCTAGGCGCCCAAATTCTGATCATTGTGACTGTGAGGATGCTTCAATGATTGTAAATGTGGGGAAAAAACGGTCAGAAGTCAACTTTTTCCAGTGTTATTGCAACTTTGAACAGTCACTAAACAGATGGCTGTAAGCCAAGGTCTAGCTGCAGTACATTAAGCTGTTCCAAAAAGAAGAAAGTTGTAAAATTGTATATATCTGTTGTTAGTATTGTATTTTAACGTCTGATGTGCGTGTGTTTTTGTTTTTTGTTTTTGTCTCTTGACTTCTTTTGCTATTGTGTGTTTGGTTTTAAAATGTAAAATATTCAATAAAAATTATTTTTAAAAAAATAAGCTGTTCCCAAAAGAAGGCTAAATAAGAGAAAAAGCTTTAAAAAATTTGAACAGATTGTTATACACAGAGCTCCCATTTGTTGTTCAGCAACACAGCAGTCACTGATTTTTTTTTCCTAATGGGTATATATATTTACAGTAAAAAAAAAATCTACTTATTTGAACCTTCTGGGAAATATATTCCTAAAGTATTTTGACTTGTTGGGCTTTTCATGCCCAACAAGTCAAAATATTTTAGGAATATATTTCCCAGAAGATTCAAATAAGTAGATTTTTTTTTACTGTAAACATATATACATGTACTGTAAACATATATACATATATTGTGAATGATGGAAAAGATAAAGCAGATGAATTAATGTTATACATGAATGAGAAAAAAACTAGAGCAAATACATGAATTTCTGTATTTTAGTAGGGTGTTTGTTAAAGATAAGAAATTGGATAAATTTTAAGATGTAAATGCTGGTAATGGATGATCTGTTGCAAGGAATATGTAGTTGTTGAAAGAAGGAAAATGGCTAGGTTTAAGAGTAGTGCTTATGCCCATTTTGTACCATGAAACATTTGAAAAAAATCTGGAAAGCAAAGATTATAAATACAAAGATTGAAAAGTACTGTGAGATACCATGAATAGTTGGTACAAAATACATTTAGCTGTTTCTTTTTTCTTATCTCAATACTTTAAATTTTTTTAGCTTACTTCTTGTCTGTGTTGTACATAACACTGCTTATTCCAAAAGAGAATATGAGTTGCATTATAATAATTTTCCCTAGGAGGCTTTTAAAAAAACAATAGATTTATTTCTATTTAAATCATGCTGAACTCATTTCCAACAACACCAGTCAAGACAATTAAACATATAATCTCAATAGAAGCAAGATAAACAATATTTAATCTCTCTCTCTCTCTCTCTCTCTCTCTGTGTGTGTGTGTGTGTGTGTCTGTGTGTATTCCACTCCTTTGATATGGAAATTATTGTTTCATTTTGGCTCGCCTAGAATTTATACAAAAATCAATCTCCTATAGGTTTTCCTTGAATAAACTTCATGAGACTTCATGTCTCATCCAATTTAACGTACTACTCTAAAACAAACATACATGACTCCATTCCCTTCCGACAAAAGTTTAAGGACATATTTATTTTGTGCCCTTGATCGTAATAACTTTTTCCTTGTCCACTCACAAGCATCCCTCAACCCATCTCACAAAGGACATGTAATCCTTTACCTATAAATAAAAGATATGCCTATTTCAACTTCCCATTTTCGTTGTAATTCCTAGTTCAATATATAAAGCGGTCTACCTGGACTTTGGCCACAGGTCCTTCTTAGCAATAGCACTTAAGACTTATATACCGCTTCATAGTGCTTTACAGCACTGTCTAAGTGGTTTGCAGAGTCAGCATATTTACCCCAACAATCTGGGTCTTCATGTTACCGACCTTGGAAAGATGGAAGCCTGGGTCAAGCTTGAGCCAGTCAAGATCGAACTCCAGGCAGTGGGTAGAGTTAGGTCAGAATATTCATGACTGGGAAGACATGGTAACAAGATCAGCCAATGAATAGGCATAGCAACTGAGTCAGCCAATTGGGAGCTGAGACAGACTGGAGCCAGGGTGTGTCTTAGTCTGCAGCTTCTGATTCTGTGCAGAGAATTGAAACTGAAACCAAGCAGTCTGTGCATGCTGTCTGCTCTGCTGAAATGAAACTGTGAATCTGCTGTTGGTATTGTAAACGTACTTAATGTATTATTGTGTATATAAAGAAGTTAATGAATCCTGCTGCATCAGTTTACCTGTGTGTGCTTTTGGATTTGATTTTTGCAAGAAACTCTGACAAATTAGCCTGCAATACTGCATTCTAACCACTACCCTTCTTATGTAGATCTGGGGCTACCAGAGGTCATCTAGCTCAATAGAAGCTGTGATGTAAATAAAGACTCCAAGGATATTACATTTTTGGTAGAAACATAGACTCCACGCTTGAGCTATTGTCCATTCCCAGAGCTATTTTCTTAATTGATTTCATTATTATAATACCTATTACCAAGAGATGGTTTTATATGCATAACCCCTGCACCACCTCTCCAATAAGAAAAAAATCAGAATTAAAACTAGAGGTATTAAAAACTATGAAAATCAACAGAAATCCTATTTTGAAAAGAAGCCAATAAAGCTTAAACAGCTGATAAAGCTAATAAAGAGGTTAAGCCTCTCAACTCAACAGGGATTGCATGCCAAAGAATGGGGTGATTATAGAAAACTTGATCCTGAGTTGACAGGAGACAAGCTACAACACTTGTGAACTCTACTCAGACGACCTTAGCGAGCAGGAAGAAGAATCATACACATAAAGCCATCTTTGTGAAAATAGCTTGGTTTCGAATGACAAAGATCTTGATGGTAATATTCAGCATTTTGTATTTTCACCTGGGAAAAAAACTGTAGCCAATGCATTGTTTTTAGCACAATTGTCACATGGTCTCTGAGTACTCTTAGAATCAAGCTGCCTACCGATTTCTAAACTGAAATAAGTTAAAGTTTTAGATCTAGACCAGGAGTGTCAAACTTGATTTCATTGAGGGCCGCATCAGGGTTGTTTTTGACCTGGGGGGGGGGGAATGGCCAGAGTGGGTGTGGCCAGCTCGACATCACTCGTGTGATTAAATACCACTTTTGCTAGTAGTTTGTTTTGCCAGCACTCTGCCAGTGAAAATGGAGGTCATGAGGGCAGCATGCAGCCCTCCCAGGCTCTGTTTTCGGCTTCAACGGGCTCCTACAGCCCTCTGCCAGCAAAAATGGTGCCTGTGAGGGCCGTTTGCGGCCTTCACGAGCTCCATTTTCACTGGCAGAGACACCACGGGCTGGTCCTTCACTGTTTCCAGGTCAGCCCCATTGACCAGATCTAAGCACCCTGTGGGCCGGATGCGGCCCACGGGCTTTGAGTTTGACACCCCTGATCTAGACACAAACCAACTCTCATAGGCAGTCATACTAATCAAGTTAGAAGTTATCAGCATCCATGTGAACAATGTTAAGGTTACTTCTCTCTCGACTAAGAATCTGGTAATTCTTACACTTAGAGGTTAACAGAAGATTAACAAAATATATAAACCACTTCTGTTTCTTTCATCAGTCTGGGAAAATAGGGAGATTTGGACCCAAATCTCCCTATTTTTGGAACGTGCTGGAATTTCTAGCATGTATACACTATTGAAACAGCGACGTCTATGCTGACTGGGACATGTTGTGAGAATGGCTGATGGTCGGAGAGGGACCTAAAGGCCCTGGGAATGGACATTAACAACTGGGAAACCTTGACCTCCGATCGTTCAGCTTAAGGCTAAAGACACAGCATGGCCTTCTCCAATTCGAAGAGACACTTGTTCGGCAGGCTGAGGCAAAGAGGCAGTCCCAGAACCAGTGAAATCTGGCAGGGGACAGAATGTATCTGTCCTCAGTGTGGAAGGGATTGCCACTCTCGAATTGGCTTTTTTAGTCACACTAGGTGCTGTTTTAGGACCTCTTTCCAGAGCACGATACCATAGTCTCTTGAGACTGAAGGTTGCCAATGTGGACCCAAATTCTCATACTAACATATTTTTCCTGGAAAAAAATTACAAAAAAAAAAAAAAAAAAGACACCCCCCCCCTTTCCAGAATTGTAACCCTTCATAACAAGCATTTCAGTTTTGTCTGGCTAAGCCTCAATTTATTAATTTCCTTCCAACCCATTATCACCTCCAGGCAGACCAGGAGAGAAATCATATTATTAGAAAATATATTGCTGAAGGAATCTGGCAACATTTCAATGTTTTTTAAATACTTATTTTATTTGTATGCCACCTTTATTATTTTACTTGCGTACTGATACCAACTAGTCCTGATCCTTCTGATGATTTGTCCCATCAGATTCTTGTTGGTACTGTAAAGCAATGGAGGCAGAATGGAATCTTAAGGGACATTATATCATCACATAAAAATTGTTTCAAGGAGCAATTTTTTTTCCAAGCAACACTATCTGAAATTCACATAAGAGAAGCAGAATCACTGCAAAGCAGGTCTCTTATTCCCAGATCTCATGAACAATCCAGAAGGATACCATGGTTGAGAGTACCAGAGCTTGCCAAGTGATGAAAAAAAAGTTTAAAAAACCCCCTCACATTTCTTTTTGTAAATCTCCTAAGAAGATGGTACGCTAGGTCACAAATAGACCCTAAATCCCAAAGCCTACTCTGAAGCCATTCTGAAATAGGTCAAAATAATTTGATTTTTCAAAGTTGTATTTACATACTCTGGCAAAGCCACCTGCTTCCTCCTGGTTTGTATGTAGTTAAGAAGCCACTACTATTCTCTTCCAACCACAGATTAAAGACTGGGCTATAGGAAGACTTCTTAGAAATATAGGTAGTTCTCATCAGTTCGCGGCAAAGTTCAGGTCAACAGGACAGAAGCAGCATAAATAACTGGTAGAGCTCTGAATGTGTTCATCTGTGTGGTGGACAGCAGTAGGTTTCACATTTTGTTGCTACTGGTTCGCGCCACGCGCGCTCACTTTGCTCTTGAGTGTGCCTTCCATGCATGCACCCGGCCTCAAAACTGTGCCTAAATAGGACGGCAT
The DNA here is from genome assembly GCF_059756535.1 of Pantherophis guttatus. Classification (NCBI taxonomy): domain Eukaryota; kingdom Metazoa; phylum Chordata; class Lepidosauria; order Squamata; family Colubridae; genus Pantherophis; species Pantherophis guttatus. The sequence continues at coordinate 245,037,553 of NC_142064.1, forward strand.
AGAGCCGGGGCAGGTGGGCAGGCCGACCAGGTTTGCCTGAACCGGCTGAATACCACCTCTGGTGGTGGACTGATGTTGTGGAGGTCAGCAATGGAATGCAACTGCAATTTCATCATGGACTATGGTTCCTGGTTGTGGAAAACCTTCTGGAAGCCACTGCTGGTCTGGGAATCAGCTGTTTTTTACTCTATTGAAAAGCAACATCTGGCTGGAAATTGAAGGTTTATCAGTTCCATGGAGGAAGCAGCTAGACAACTGTGGTACTGATGCATCCTCCATTTTGAGCTGACACTTGGGACAGAGAGGTGGCTAACTGGACTAGACTGAAACACTGGACTAAAGTTCCAGTGGCATCCTGGAAAAGGGGACCCTGGTGAAATGGAGGATTTGGATGTCCAGTTGGAAACACAAGTGGGAAAAGGTTGGTAGCCCTGTGAAAAGACCAACCCGCTGTTTAACCAACCCTCAAGCTGCCTTGAGTCTTCGGAGAAAGGCGGCATACAAGTTGAACAAACAAACAAACAAACAAACAAACAAACAAACAAACAATTGGATCCAGGGTGCAGCAACGATTTCTGCAGGGTCTTTGTCTTCCTCTTGGGACTCCAAACTTGGAAGGATGAAAAATTTGAGTGCTCCTACCAATGCAAATGGACGCAAAGAACAACAAAACTCCTGTCCCTTCAACATCTCCCACACAGAGGGTAAGCAGACAGCAATATTTCAAGTCACCTCAGTTCCACAACCAACATCACCACAGTCCTATTTGGACACTGTTCTTGAATTACTAGGCATCACCATAATTGATTCTGTGTCATTGTTGACATCCAAAATAGGCTGCATGTGAAAAAATTTTCTACCTGTGAAAAAAACTACAGTCCTAAATTACAAGAAGACACCATAATTGAAGAGTCTGATAACAGAAGGAAGCAGAGGTTTGGGGCAGTTCCCTCACCACCGAAAACATCACAGTAAATTAAGCTTGCAATCAGAATATGTCTAGGGAACATACTTTTTCTGCTTCACAGAACAAAACTTTAAATGGGCTATGTGATCTACCATATGAGATTTGAGTCAAATTTTCCTCCACCTGCACTTGGGCTTCTAAAGTTCATTTGTCTACTCTAGGACCATTTCTGATCAGAAAGGAAGCTTAGGTATGCCAAGTGTCTTATCAAGTCCCCAGTTCCTGTTATGAAACAGCAATGGCTAGAGACACTGGTGGGACAAAAGTTGGCTTCTAGAAATCCATAAGGATTCAATAATCGTTTGGAGCAAATTATGCACCAGATCCATTGCCCCAGCAGAGATTAGATGTAAGCACTAATCTTTTCACAATAATGGGAAAACTTAAAACATTGCCTTCTTCTTAATCAGAAGAAAAGATCAAATAAAGTATTTGATCTTCTGTATCATACAATATATTGATCCTGTGACCCATTGTTTTGATGACTGCTATCTAATATTGTCATGGCACTATGTGATAGCAGACACTGGCCAATGAAAAAGTTGATTATAAATACTAATAATGATATTTTCTAACTTCATTCATTTTTAATACGGTTATTTCAAAAGGCCACTCTTCTCCACCCAGATTACAGCACATCGTTCTTTATTAACAGTTATAACAGAAGGTGGAAGAAAGAACCCAAAAAAGTTCTCTGCAAACTCAGAATTAAAAAGAAAGTGAATAATAATATATTAAATTACCTTTTCCCCTTTTAAAAAAATCTCAGTGCCAATGGATGATAAGCATATAAAATTCCATTAATATCTAAGCTTTTTCACAGTAATTAACAACTTCACAATCACCTTAACAAGGATAAGTCGATATGCTTCAACACAACTCAGCAAGGTGTTATTTACTCTGGAGGAAGAAAGGAATTATATGAAAGAAAATGGCCTATTATAGCTGTTGGCATCCTTGAATCTTAACTGAAAGTGATTAATTTATTTTCAAAGTATATGGCTCTTTTTTCTTTTCTTTTTTAAAAGAATATCTGTGTGATTGAGGTTATTAATTGAGCACAGTTTCTCTTTCATGGGTTCCCAAAGTTTCACTATATACAGTAAGTAAATGGCTGTGCCAATTCTGGGTGCCAAATTGAGAATGGGTTGATAGAACAGAGACTTGAAACTAAGCCCCACAAGGTTAAATTTGGCAAACTCATATGTTGAGTCTTGGAGTTGAGAATAGAGGGATATATAAGAGTACCTGAAGGGAGACCATGAATCATTGATCATTGTCAAGTTACAACTGAATATTAGGGAAAAAATACTAAATAGTAAGAATAGTTTGGCAGTGTGTCAATATGTGATAAGGTCCCCTAATAGAATAACAGAGTTGGAAGGGACCTTTGAGATCTTCTAGTCCAACCCCCTGCTCAGGCAGGAAACCCTATACCATTTCAGAAAAATGATTGTCCAATGTCTTCTTAACATTTTCCAGTGTTGGAGCACTCACAATTTCTGGAGGCAAGTTATTCCTCTGGTTAATTGTTCTTACTATCCGGAAATTGTTTCTTAATTCTTGGTTCTCTCCTTGATTAGTTTCCACCAGTGGTAGGTTGCCCCCGGTTCAGACCGGTTCTCAAGAACCGGTAGTAAAACCGGCGGAAGGCTCTGCCCGCCACCTCAGATATCGTCATAGGTGATCTGCACATGCGCAGAAGCTTCTGCGTGCACGCAGAAGTTTGGCGCATGCGCGAGTGAAGCGAGCGCACACATGCAATCCGTTGAGAACCGGTAGTAAAGGTAAGTAGAACCCACCCCCGGTTTCCACCCATTGTATTTGTCCTGCCTTTGGATGAATAACTTGATCCCCTCTTCTTTGTGGTAGCCCCTTAGATATTGGAATACTGTTATCCTGCCATTCCTAGTCCGTCTTTTCATTAAATTAGTCTTAGGCCCAGTTTAGACCTAGGTCTAGTTTAAATCTAGACTTAGGCTAGACATATTTGTGCACAGTCCAGAAAGCCACCTGACATGGATGTTTTAATGTGAATTATTGCTCAGAACAGAAATTGAACCCAGGAGTCATTTCTATGTTTCTATAATTCTCAGAATCTGTATTGAGTTCAAAGGGACTTACTTCCACATAAATGTTCATTTCAGCCTAAATAATTTGTTTTCGCTGCTTCTTGGTAAAAGGATTTCCAAGGCAGTACACAAAAGCATAAAAGTATGGTTTAAAATATTCAACAGACTTTAGCCACGCGCTGCAATCATACCATACAAATATGAATATGTAACGCATCCTAAAATATTAATTTAGCGCTGAAGGCTCTATACCATTGGAAAACAAGGCAAGAGATTAAAGAAGCATCTCTAAGTGGTACTTTAATTTTACTTGCTGTATCCAGCTGCTCTACTAACAGACTGAACGCTGGACTGAGATGTGTAAGTCATTGAGTAAATCTGTCTACAGGTGGGTCCATAAAAGAGAAAGGAGAGACTCTGCCAGCATATTAACATTTTGTCCAGCTCATATGTGTTCCCACAAAACTGCTGATGAAGTATAAAACACTTTCAATACACTGTCTACATTCAATAATAATATGTACAGCAACAGCTTATGCAGTACAATCAATTCCAGTGGGTTACTTTCGGCAAAATGTCTCCTAGTGTGAATTAGTCCTTTCTGACTGTTTCTGAAAGGAGACCATAAAAAAAGAATCCACACATGCTGTGTTCAATGGAGCTTGTATCTCTATTGGTTTGTCCTCCCTGCCAGATCTGAGCCAGATCCGATAGGCTGCCTAATAAAACACTGTAATGCTGCCAGTTTTAAGAAAAACGGGACACCGAAGCTGTAGGTGATGAGGGAATGAACAATCAACCGAAACAAAAGTAATAAAAGTAGTATTGGAAAGCATTAAGGAGACCCCCAGATCTCTTTATTGCTCCTTTTAAAAGAAGAGGAAGAAGTCTGTTCCAAATGCTTTAGCATCATTAACCAGTGATATTTAGAAATGTAGGCTCTAAGTAGGTGGCGTTGTCTCATTTAACACAACAGAGTAACATAATAGGCAGAGTAAACTTCATAGGAGAATTAGCTTGACACAGAGGCATAAAACTGATTTTCCCTCTGCTGTTTTTGAACAATTAGAAATGACAAGCATTGATGATATGTCCAAGTAGCTGTCAAAGAACAGAGTGGTAAAATGTGACCTGTGGCTAACTCACAGAGAAATGCAAGATGGAAAATGAAAATACATCTATGCACAAAAGCAAAACGGAGAGGAGTAACGTGTCTTTAAAAACCTATTATGTTATTTTTAACATTTGAAGACACAGAAGCAACGCCTCAAACTGTACTTTAAAGTTACTGGAATATATATATATATGCCTTTTCCTTTAAAAAATTGGATCCACAAGTTCTATGCTGTTGCATTCTCTCTGCTTGTGAGAGAAATTATACAAACTTTCAAAAGACATTGAACATGTTGGACTTATTTTCTTCTTCAAAAAGTGACCACTACATTTCCAGCTAAACATATCTGAACTCTATCAAGTTCAGATTGATAGATATCCCTTTGATCCAACGTTCCCCATAGGCATTAAATAAAATTAAAAACACCCCCAAATTAAATTCAATTCCTGAGGAATACAGGGGCATAACCGTGAAGGGTCGCTGTTATTGATTATTATTATTATTTTTACAAGCAACCCTACTACTATATTAGGCCATTCATAAACCACAAATCCGTTGAGTATGAAAGAAGATGTTTCCTTTATGTTTTATACACAAATTGTAAGGAGGAAAGGAGCAGATCTTTTGAAGGAAACTTGATGATTATAGCCCACTTATCATGGCAAGATCCCAATGACCCATTTCCTATTTTAACAGACATGAGCTATGTACTGTTTTTGTAAGTGGAGAATTTACAATAAAGCATCTTCTGCACCATCAGCCTTGCCCTTCACATCCTGAAACCCAGTATTTTTAGAACAGTACAGTAGTGGCCAAAATTGTGGAAACCTTTTGGGAAAAGTGTATTTTTGAGGTTTGATGGCTAAAAACATCACTTTTGGGGGGAGTAGTACCATAAAATTATATATCAATCGAAAGATAATTTAATCAAGAATGTAATGCTTTTCAACCTTTGTTTGAGGGATTAAAGTGGCTTTTTTCGTGGAATTCTAGATTTTAGGCCAAATTCCTGCAGTCTGCGCCAAACAGTCCTTGTGCTCAACTTCACATTGCATTGCGCCATTTCATCTTGTATACACCCAGATGATTTTCTTCTGACATGTAGGCACTGTCTCTTAATTCTTCTATCATCACTTCCTGTGATGCACCATTTCCTGCCTTTATCAGTGTGGTTCTGTAGTGACTGAGTCTCCTTATACCTCTTCAAAACCTTAGAAATGCCACCTTTGGTTAAGTTTCCACCAATGTTTCTTCTAATTTCTTTATAACTGTAGCCTTGTTCACTTAATAATACTATTCTACATTGCTTTCTGGGCGACCAGTCAATGCTTTGCACCATTACTTTTATTTTATTACATTTCACAAGCTCACTAAATGAAACAACACAAGAAAACCCAACCAACTTGATAGCGATCACATAACACACTGACAAATGTCCTCCTCTCAGCTTCAATACATGATATCAATAACTGAATCCTACTGTGAACTGATTTGTCTCATTGCCAAAACAAGATGGCACCTGATTGGCTCTCTAAACACTCATGCTCATTGGCTACAATCAGATGAAGGAAAGCTACCTGATATCAACCTAAGAAAGGTGTGCTTCCTTTTTCTGGTTATTTGGCTATAACTTTTCATAGAATACAGATAATTGAACAAACTTTGTTGCATTACATTCTTGATTAAATTATCTTTCCATTGATATATAATTTTATGGTACTACTCCAAAAAGAAGCTGTGTGAGACAGGAGGGTCTTATACTATAAATCATATTAATCTAAGTATTGTATCATGCACAGTATTATATTGTTTTCTGAGGTACTGACGTTGGAGCAGAAGTTATGTTGCAAACCTCAGGAAAGTACAAGGAACAGAAATAAGGAACTTGTTAAATGTACTGATGAGCTTAATGACCTATGTTCTATATCATTCCTGTAACGAACTTATATTAAGAAACATATTACCAGAAGTGTTCATGGAAAGTAACAGACTGTGTACCCATATATGGAAATAGAGTCAGAGGCGTAACACCTCTGGCATGGCTAGAATTGCTTATGTATAAAAGGTACACCTCGGGTGTAGCTCGAGGTTCGGAATTTGACATGTGAATGCTTTGAACCTTTGCTAGCAAATAAACCTGTGTTCTCCAACTTTTGTGGTCTTGTCTCCTGCATTTGGGAAAGTGGGTTTTCCCGCTTCATTATTAGCCATCAAAAATATACTACAAATATATTAGAAAAATATACTTTTCCCAAAAGGTTTCCACAATTTTGGCCACTACTAAGTAACCAGAGTCACTTGGTTGATATGGGCGTATCAATTATTAATTAATACAGGTAAAACAATACTTGTACTTTAGTTAATTAATTAATTAAATAAAATACAGGTAGTCCTCGACTCACAACCACAACTGAGCCCAACATTTCTGTTGTTAAGTGAGATGTTTGTTAAGGGAGTTTTTGCTCCACTTTAAGACTTTTCTTGCTATGGTTGTTAAGGGAATCACTGCAGTGGATAAGTTAGCAATCTGGTTGTTAAGTGAAATCTGGCTTCCCCATTGACTTTGCTTGTCAGAAGGTTGTAGAAGGGGATCACATTTATTTTATTTTTATTAATCATATTTCTATGCCGCCCACTCTCCGAGGACTCTGGGCAGCTTACACCAAAGACAGTATACTAAATAGCATATTGCCCCCAACAATCTGGGTCCTCATTTTACCCACCTCGGGAGGATGGAAGGCTGAGTCAACCTTGAGCCGGTGAGATTTGAGCCGCTGATCTGCTGAACTAGTAGTCAGCTGAAATAGCTGCAGTACTGCACTCTAACCACTGCGCCACCTCGGCTGCCACATGACCCTGGGACACAGCAAAGGTCATAAATATGAACCAGCTGCCAAGCATCTAAATATTGTTGACATGGTCATGGGGATTCTACAACAGTCGTAACTATGAAAACGGTCATAAGTCACTTCTTTCCAGTGCCATTGTAACTTTGAAAGGTCACCAAAGGAACTGTTGTAAATTGAGGACTACGTGTTGTTGCTTATTTTATGCAACTACCGACATTTGTAGCTCGGGATTGAAATGAGGGGTCCTTGGTGCTTTTTCGAGCTTGCTTGTTTTCTTGCCAACATTTCATTATCCAAACTAAGTAACATACCAGCATCACTAGAACACCACTGCCACTGATGATGTTACCTAGTTTGGATAATGAAACGTCTGCAAGAAAACAACCAAGCTCAGAAAGCACTAAAGACCCCACTCCTTTATGCAACTATTTAAGGGATCACATTAAAATGCCATTGTTCCAAATGTAGAGGATCAGATGCTCTGTAATGCCATAGGTGGTGATTTACGGTGGCAAGCTCTCTTGTGACAAGAACACAGTATAGTACAATGACTATTGTAATTGCCACTAATGAAACCACACAACTAAAAGCTGGGCTCAGTTACACAAGTTCACTTGTTTAAAAAAATGTGCATCAACCAACCCCTTGAAGATAGGATTATATAGTGATATTGTGAGTAACCCCATTGGAGTTCTTTGTCCGGAACATGGCAATTAGTTTAGCAATAGCACTTAGACTTATATACCGCTGCACTGTGCTTCACAGCTCTCTCTGAGCGGTTTACAGAGTCGACCTATTGCCCCCAACAATTTGAGTCCGTATTTTATAGACCTCAGAAGGGTAAAAGGTTGAATCAACCTTGAGCTGGTCAGGATCAAACTCCTGGTTGTGGGCAGAATTAGCCTGCAATACTGCATTCTAACCACTGTGCCACCCCATAAATAAGACAAAAGTGGAAAACTGCAGTGTGATCCTTTTGTTATATCTTGAAAACCAGACCACACAAAAGAATTGCTGGTCCGCCACCAGTTGGGGTAGCAGTTCTTCGGGGAGTGAAGGATGGGGAAGGGGTTTTTCCCCTTATCTGCCACTCTCTCTCTCACCCCTCACTGCCTCCCATCATGGTGATCCCTGCTTTTATTTCTATGCTTTTTACTGCACTCTCTGAGCAGTTCACAATGTCAGCATACAGATAAAAGTCATTTCTTACTCTGATTACAGAAAGAAAAGCTCCTTTTTCTATTATCCAGTCTTTTTTTTTTAATCATCGAAATCACATATATTAAGATTTTTTTTTAAAAAAAAAAAATCTGTTTCATGCAAAAAGTCTCTAAGCTGCTTCAGGTCAGGCATAAATGTAGACATTGTTTTTTCTTGGATCAAATACTGTAAGTTAATTTACCAATTTCCGCAAATCTTTACTAACTATTCCTCAATTGTGGGGAGTGCTGCTTTTCAAAGATCTCTTAATGAATGGCTTAATTACTCACTTAAGAAATAACGTTAGAATGTCCATGTCATTGACTGCCATGTTTTGGCAAAATCCTTTTCTGGTGAATGGTAATATCAAATCGCTATAAATTCTAAGGCATTCCTTCTAGTACTGTGTACAACTCAGATAACTTCTCTTAAAACAAACTTCAATTCATTTAAGATTATCAAATTATCATTTCAGTCAACCCCATCAGAATGGTCAACTCAAGTTGGATAATGTACCTACATTTCTTTTCTTTTTTTCATTCCTTATATTATAAGGGGGACAATTTCCCACTTTACCTACACAAAATCTGCTCAATATTTTTGCTCTATCCTGGCACTTTTTTAAAAAATGGATTATTCTTCTCTCTCTCTCTCTCTCTCTCTCTCTCTCTCTCTCTCTCTCTCTCTCTCTCTCTCTCTTCTCTCTTTCTCCCCCCCTCCCTCTTCTGCCCTCTCCCTCTTCATGTACAATTGCAATAGCTAAAAAGGAAATCAATAAAATCTGGATATTTTGGTTCCAAAGAAAATAAATATTATTTGGAACAGCAATTGAGTTTCCTTCCTGAATTCCTTCCTCTAAGACAATCTATGGCCATATGGCTCTCATCTCACAACAATTTATAGAAAAGCATTTTTGTCTATAAATAGACAAAAACTAAATTTCTTAAAATTATAATTTAAAACAACAACAACAAATAAACCAGAAGAAAAGTTTTTCTTCACAAAAATATATACCAGTGGTATCAATCTTGTTGGTCTGTGGCATGTATCCTTAATTCCCAACCATTTAGTTTGAAAATGTAGCATCCCTAATTTAAATAATAAAATTAATTTTGTGTACCCAAATAAGAGAATTAACAGCAAAAACATGCCATTTGAATTCTTATAAAGAAAGCTCCGTTTTGTAATTTCTAGAAGTGGCCTGAAATACAAAATCGTTAAAAGCCATTAACTAACCATTTGTGATAGGTAAGTTGGTGGGCAGATCAATAATACTAAATAATACATTGAACATTAATCAGTTTAAGCACTGAAAGAGGGGATAGTAAAATAATGTTTACAACAGAGATCATGCTTACTTATTAAAAGTGATGAACCAAAAGAAGAAAAAGGAGGAATCTTGCTAAAACATATTAGAGAAAAAGATAACTCTGGATAATTTCACAGTGTCTGAGCATATTTGTTTTTTAACAGAGAAAATCTATTAATGTGCTGTTTGTGAACAATCTAGAAAAACAAAGAGTTAGATTCAAAATGCTCATCACACAGGACTGGAATATTGTTTTGTTATTGGTTTATATCAAACAATGATCTAATAGTATACAGAAGAATGACTCTTCAATAGACTCAATAGACTATGAGAAAAAGTACCGTGTTTTCCCGAAAATAAGATCCTGTCTTACATATTTTTGAACCCCGAAATAAGCGCTTGGCCTTATTTTCGGGGAGATCTTATTATTTTGGGGCGCATGGAGCAAGACGGAGCTCCTCTTCCCATCTTACCTGATTTCCAGCTCTGTCTCCCTAACTCTAACCAGAGGAAATGGCAGGGACCGGCTGTGCATGCCGTTAAATATTTTCGGGGAGGGCTTATTTTCAGGGGAGGGCTTATTTTCAGAGAAGAATTTATTTTTGGGGGAGGTCTTATTTTTGGGGAAACACGGTAAAAAAAATTGTCCAAATAATCTTTTTTTTCCAATTAATTTTTGTTAAAGAGACCTATCAAAGTATTAGAAAATATTGCCAAGTGTGCACAAAAGAATTGGCTGCAAGTTGACTAATGAAACCAAGGCAAACAAAAGAACTTCATCTTCGTGTCCACAGTATTATACATCTTTTTAGTTAAAAATAACCCTAGGAATAGAAATTGTACATATGTATATAGTGATATAAAGTATAATAGTATCATAATGAAGAGCTTCCTCACCAGAACTCAGCTTTACGATCACTGTCTGTTAAAACAGCGAACTTCATTTTCCCTTCTTTGAAACTGATGGGTCACAGTGAAAACTACTGGTCTATTGTACTCTTACGGAGGCAGATATATGAAGATGAATTTTACATTAATTGAGTCATCACTGTGGGCTTCTGACATTCAGCCATTTTAAATTGTTTTGATGCAATTGTACTGCTCCATATTTCATCCTGGAAGCAGACAATTCCAGGCTACGGGGTTGTTTTTTTTCATGGCTTTAAATCAAAACAAGCAAGACAGTAAGAATCAGTGAACATTTTCTTTTAAATGTTTATGGAAAAACAGAAGTCTTTGTAATAAATGGAAAGCTAATTATGAGAGAGATTGTGCAGTATCAGGAAAGTTCATGACCTTCTCTCTCTTATATCCTTTGAGGGCCTTGACCTGTTTGATGACCTTTTTGTTTTAACCATCAAAGAGAAATCGTGGTAGCACTCTGGAAGAAAAGAGAGAGGAAGAAAGGAGAAGAACCAAAGGGGTAAAAAAAAAAGCTGATTGAGCATTTTAGCTGGAATGTGGAATCTTTGATAAAACCCAAGAACATTAGTCATTACCCTCAAATCCTAGAGCCTGTGCTACTAGCAGATCACAGAACCAGAGTAGCAGTGACATGAGCTGTTGTCTAGAAAGCTAAAGCTGAATCAAAACAGCCCTGTTTTGTGGCCCGCCGGCAGCCAGTGGAGCTGGCAGCAGAGTCGGACAGTGAGGAGGTTGGGGAGGAACATGTGCCAGTCTTGGGGGCTGGGGAAAGCTCAGAAGAGGGCTCTACGTCAGAGGCAGAAAGGGAGCTAGACAGCAGTGAGGCAGAGGAACAGCTGGAGCCTGTTCCCAGTGTGCACATGCGCAGAGCTGCCAGAAGACAAGAACAACTAAGAAAGCAGGGTCAACTTGGAAGTAAAGCCACACCTTGGAGGTGATTGGCCCCTCCCATGGGGCTTTTGCAGGAAACAATTCGTTCATTCGGTCGTTTCAAGAGTGGAAAGTTCTGTTCATGACTCTAAGAGACTCTGTGCCAAGTTTTGCCTTACACTGCATTTGGAAACTATCTGGCAGCTTTCCAAGCGAGATAAGGTTTGTGTTGATAAATATTGCTCTGAAAGACTGTTTGCCAAGCCTTGCTGACTGTGATTGAAAGGAATTCACAGTCATGTAAATAAAAGGGGTTTTGCCGGGACCAAGACTCTGCTTCATGCTTTTTAAGGAAGCCTAAGTCAGAACACTCTGCCACAGTCACAGATCTGCAGAAATGTGGGAACAAATATAACAATGATTAATATGATCAGAACAATTCTTGTTTCCTCAAAACATCTGGCTTGGTCCTGCTAGCCACTGTCACATTTGCTCCCACACCTGTTCCAGAGCAATGAAAAAGCAAAAGGAAGCGTTAGCAAGAAGGTCCTGAGGGCTGATCTCCCCCCATCCAAAGCGTAGGAAATAGTAGAGGTCACTGACAGTCATCACCACCCCGATGCAGCCACTGACTTGAGGACAGGGTGAGCAAGAGAGGTCTGGACACCCGTTTCAAGGACCATCAAGGAAAGGGCCAAAATTAGAACAAGTTAAAGTAGAACATACTGTAAAAAGCAAATGGGTAACACACACACAAATGTATATTTGCAAGAAAGAGAATTGTTTTGCCTCCCAACTGATTGTGTCACCTTCCCACCCCAAGTCAAACCCACAACATCAAGGCTACTAGGCTATTACCCAAACACTCAAGTCCCCCCGTCCTTGTCCTTTTCCAGATCTACTTCTGCCTATTCATGAAAATCAGGGTCCTTGGTGCTCTCTGAGCTTGGTTGTTTTCTTGCAGACCTTTCATTACCCAAACTAGGTAACATCATCCATGCTAGCAAGAAAACAACCAAGCTCAGAGAGTAACAAGGACCCCTCATTTAAAACCCTGAGCTACAAATATTCCCTTTTATTTATACTGGGAATCCCCAAGCATAAAACTTTCCTTGACGTTCAAACATCATCTACTGAGCAAACTCTACATGTTGATGAATAGATTTACTTCCGTTTTCAGTAGTGTAGTAAAAATTTAGTGGTTTAGAACTCTGATCAAAAACAGTGCTTTTAAGAATTATAAACTTCACTCGGAATGAATCTTTATGCCTGATATTTGACTTTTCCACCTTGATCTGAAGTTACATTTCCTTCACTGTGAAATCACTTCAGTGCTGTTTTTTAGGGGAGGCAAGAAATCGATGTTTCTTTCACCACATGCCTATTATGTATCACATAATGCACATGATGACATAATGAATCAGATTTAACTATAGACAAATCACTCAAACCAAGCCAAATGTGCATAAGGGCAATGTTTCCTGGACAACTTTTATGTATTACGCCAACCATAAAATCACTAATTATCCTTATTCACTATCCTCTGTTTGTATCCCTGAGAAATCTCTGAAAGGGGTTAGAGTTTATTCATGGCAAGTAAAACTTCTTTTTACCTCAGTTTATCTTTTATTTTCTATTCCAGTGAATACTCAAAGCAGCTATTTTAAAAAAACAACAACTACATATCTAAAAATATAAGTTAAAACAATTTTAATATTAACATTAGTACTAAAATTAACTAATAATAACTCACAGAAAGTGTTATCTTTACCGATTTCCTAAACTGTGAGAGATTGAGGGCCAAATGCAAGTTTTAAGGGACTAAGCTGTATATTCTGGGAATATATCAGAAAGATGATGATGATGATGATGATGATGATGATGATGATTACACAAGTTTATAACAAGTGGTCTAGGTCTCACACAATGGGCAGTTTACAAAATTTAAAAAAATCCACCATATAATAAAAACCCATAAAAAAGCCCCCATCCCATATCCTGAAGTTGGACTATTCAACCTTCAAAGTCTAAATCTTAAAGTCACTTTTTTCTATTTGTTAATTAAAAGACTGAAGAAAACACACAACGATGTGTTTGGGTTTGTATTCAGCAGAAACCAGTGCAAACACATTACAAAGAACATAGAAACCAATGAGAACTAATAAGGTTCTTCCAGATTATTGCTAATAATCAAAAACACATTAAGCCATTCCACTTTCTCTCCTATCACGAATAATCAAAAACACATTAAGATGCTATTCTGTCTTTCTCTCCTTAATGGATTATTTCTATGGTGGGCAAATTTCATGTGAAACATTTCCTTCCTTCCTGCTTCTATGAATAAAGCAGAGTTATGGCATACGACACCCTTGCGGGCATGGCTCAGTGATGATCAGAATGGTTCATTAAACAAATGAGAACCAGCCCATGGTTCAAAACACAGGTCTTACAGCTGGCCTGTCACCAAAAATAAAAAGTCTAATCAGGAATAGGCATTTTAATGCATAACATTAAGTAAAAGTTGCTGCACGGTTAAAAAAAAATAAAGTACTTTTAGTTTAGAGCCATCCCTAGGGCTAATCATCATCTATGCTTAAAGGAATCTGCAAGGTTTGCTATTTTCTTCCATTATTTTCATTAGTATTTCTCCTCCCACCTTTGTAATGTAAAATAAGTTACTATTTATGTTACAGAGACTATGGGTTGCAACCATTAAATTAAGGTGAGCATACTTTTGAATGAGCACAAAAATCTGTTCTGTTCTGTTCTGTTCTGTTCCGTTCCATTCCCTTCCCAACCCAACCCAACCCAACCCAACCCAACCCAACCCAACCGACTGCATACCTCTGGCATATTCTTCAGGATTATATCCTTTAAAAAATCCCCAATGTATAAAATGTATAACCATTGGAAGAAAAAGTCTCCTCCTCAAATAAAGCCCAGATGTTTCTAAGGCAGATGGTGGCATTTTTATTTATAGTCTTAATTTATAGGAATCATTTGGTCCCTTCTATGCAGGCTTAACTTTATATAGCTTTTCATGTATGTATGTGTGTATATTCACACCTGTGTGCATATGCCTATCCCCAAACACAATTACACATGTATTAACTGTGTGCTACTTACCAAAAAATATTCTGTGATTTGGCCTTGGTCCATTAATTAATTAATTAATTATCTTTTACACCAATTCAAGATCCTATCAGAATTCCCTTTAATTCAATCAAGAATGATAACATTGGTGACAAATTAGAACGCTCGCTCTGATTGGAAAAGAATTTTTAAAAAGTTGTTCCTCTATATAAGCAAATAAAGCTACCGATCACATCACCAAAACCTACCTACCCTTCTCTCTCCCTCCCTCCCTCGCTCCTTTCTTCCTTCTATAAAAGTATGAGAATTAGAACTTCTCTTTTAGGTTTTCACCAGACTGAAAACTTCCAAGAATGTTACTTTCTTTTTTAGACTATCAAAGCTATGACCTAAAGTTAAATTTCTAAATCATTGAGGAAGGGGGGGGTGTGTGCTGCTGAACTGAGGTAAAGCCACAGAAATAATATAAATTAATTGTTTTATAGCTGAGGGGCACACAGAAGCCTTTGCCACCTTTACAATCACAAAGTAGGACAGACGCTGAATCATTTAAAAGTATGCAATAAAAAAAACCCTCTTCAATAGTTATATAAATGTACTATGAGCATATACTGTTAAATTTTGTTTTTATGTCAGTGGGTATCTGAAAACGTATTCATGCAGAAATTCTTGTCTTCCTTCAAAGATTTATCCAATACAATGTAAAATGTGATAAATATAGGCCAGCACAATTTATAAACTTGAAACTTCATTCCCATTAGAACAGTAATCACATTTGATTACCCTGGAACCTTTTTCAAGTCTCAAATTTTATCTGCTTTCACAAATGGCTGGATTTTGTTGGTTTTTTTGCCCCGAATTGCTATATTTTATATTCAGCATTTTTTTTTAAAAAAAAACAAACCTCATGCAACATTCAACAGGAAGGATGTGTGGCACTGTCTTTCAACATGCACCCAAACCATTTATCTAATTGAAGATTTCTATTTAGATTTTTTTTAAAAAAAAAAAAGTCCTTTCCTTTCCCCTCATTTATTCATTTGGAGTCATTGCTGCTAGTCCCATTCATACATCCTCTCCCATTATTGTTTTCCAAAAGAAAACATTAGTGACATTACCTAAATAGAATCTCCAAGTCTGCCCAGTATGAAAGAAATCGGTGAACAGAAGCCATATAAAGGCGAAAGAGTTCATGAAATTGCTTTTGCTATGAATACCATATTCAATAGAAAGTGTTTGTGTGTGTGGGCAGGACAAGGAAGAAAGACATGGGCAATCCCATTCAAATTCATTTATTTTTTTTTACTGATACTGTGGAATAAATACCTTAAAATAAGAGGTATTTATTCTTGTAACGTTAACATGAAGCTTACAAGGTTATACATTAGGAACATTCTCTCATCAGACTCATTATTATTATATTATTAGTGTATGGTGTTATTACCTTAGCCAGGAGACCACAATGCTATTGCAGAGAATACTTTGGCTGCCAATTTACCAGCTCTGTGGTAGGAGACGCTCACGCGCTTCCCAGGGTGCGCCACAGGAGGGCAACCTGGCTTCACACCAGAAAGACAGACAAGTGGCTCTTTCTGCAGCAGCATCCTAGCCTCCTCATAAACAGGCATCCCAACTGGGAAGGTTCAGAACTGGCAGGAATCTGCCTGCCTGCATGGAGCACCAACTTGCCTCCCCGCCAAAGTGGTACGTATTTATCTATTCATATAGAACATGCTTTCAAACTTCTAGGTGGGCAGGAGTTTAACAGATTAACAGAGTTGGAGGGGACCTTTTAGGTCATCTAGTCCAACCCCCCTCCCAAGCAGGAGACCCTACACCATTTCTAACAGATGGCAGTCCAGCTGAGGTGAGTGATGGGAACTCAACCAGCCATGCAGTGTTAGGACTCGAACCGCTGGAGCAAAAACCCATTTCCAGAGCCATTAAGCCACTGAGATCTTGCCTCTATCAGAGTCATATAAAACTAATTGAAATAACTAATTGAAATATTCTTTTTTCATGTTTTCCTTCCTGAGGCATTATTATTCTATCACCAAATTAGTCTCTGGGCCCTGGTACAAGGATCAGTTTTGCAGGAAATATTATGCTATTTTTTTTTTCTCCTGACAATTTACCAAATAAAATAATACAGCTAGGTTTTCTCTCATTGAAAGTGGTCTCATTATGATATGGCACTGCATTGGACACCTTTTTTTCCGCTTTCTTTCTCCCTCCAATGCATTGCATATTTCCTTGTGGCTGCTGAAATTTACAGCTACAAACATGTCACTTTGCCAAGTTCACAATCAAGTTCTCTCGTAAAAAAATTCCTGAAATTTCTTTCTTCATAGATTCTGTTCATTAATGACAAGGTCCCCCAGTTACATATGCAGTTTGTGGCCGTCACAAACCCCCAATCAGCCCAAATCAGAAGGGGAGTGGTCCAAGATAAACAAGGAAATAAAAATAAGGACATTTTGCCAAGATTTGGGCTATTGAATTGGGAGATCCTTGGCAAGTTGCGAGCTGTCAATAGCTGAACATATGTGAGAGAAGGGCAATTCAGTGTCGGAATGTACCTTGGGAAGGTGAGTATTGGCAAGGCTTCAGCCACTCTATCGCATGGAAAAATCTGATGCTGGCTGAGAGATCATTAAAAAAACAGATGCACAGAATGGGGCAGGTATCCCAAGTGTCACATAGCAGTTTTCAGAATGGCCAGGTCATTAGAAGCTTCTGTTTATGATGCTTTTTTTAAAAAAAGCCCCAATCTCTCCAAGCTGAATCAAAAGGAACTAGCCACCTTTGATGGCATAAGAACCCCAACTCTAACATCCCAGTTTGCTAACTGGAGCACCTATATTGCATTTGGAGACTTGGTGCTTGGCTGCACCTACCATCCTATGTTTACTGCATTGTGGGATGGCAACTCAGACGGATGCTTATAGGTTGTCATGCCCCAGCATATAACTTTTATATACTGTTGTTCCTCTCTAGCCCCATCTAGTGGCCGGAGAGACAAATACCAGTATATTGTTTGAAGCTAACCCCACCCCATTACCCATCAGCCTGCACACTCGAAACAAGTGCACGCTGGGAAGCCAGACTCCATTTCCTTTAGCATTTGGAGAAGGGAGAAGCACAAAGAAGAATCCATTTTAATCTGTGGCACATGGTCATCCAAGGACAAATCCATATCCCGCACCCAGAGCATTGATGGTGAGATTTAAATTGCTTGTATTTATTCATTGTTATGTTCAACAGTAACTTAATACTGTCTATCTTGTATTTGGTTCTCATTGTATGCATCCTTATTTTCCCCAGTTTCACCATATCCTGTTTTTTCAATGAAGCATTCAAATCTATGCATGTGGTCTGAAGGATAGATGGGTTTAGCTGCATGTCGAGCTGCACGCAGACTAACATGTAGTGGGGACAGAACACAGGTAATCCTCGCCTTAAAACCACTCATTTAGAGACTGTTCAAAATTGCAATGGCACTGAAAAAAGTGACTTTACAACCAGTTCTCACACTCACGACTGTGGCAGTGGCCCAACAATAATGTGATCAAAATTTGGGCCCTTGGCAACTGGCATATATATTTATGATGGTTGTAGCATCCCAGAGTCATGTGTTTGCCATTTGTGACCTTCCTAGCTGGCGTCTTACAAGCAAAGTGAATGGGGGGGGGAGCTGGATTCACTTAACGGCCACATGATTTACTTTACAGCTTCAGTGATTCACTTAACAACTATGGCAAAAGAAGGACATAAAATTGGGTGTAACTCACTTAAGAGCCATGGTAGCGCAGTAGTTAGAATGCAGACTGCCTGTTGCCAGCAGTTCAATTCTCAAGGTTGAGTCAGCCTTCCATCCTTCCAAGGTCGGTAAAATAAGGACACAGATTGTTGGGGGCAATATGTTGACTCTGTAAGCCGCTTAGAGAGAGCTGTAGAGCACTGTAAAGTGGTATATAGCACTTCATAGTGCTTTTCAGATCTCTCTAAGCGGTTTTACAGAGACAGCATATTTCCCCCAACAATCTGGGTCCTCATTTTACCGACCTTGGAAAGATGGAAGGCTGAGTCAACCTTGAGCCTGGTGAGATTCGATCTGCCAAACTGTGGCAGCTGGTGATCAGCAGAAGTAGCCTGCAGTACGGCACTCTAACCACTGCACCACCACGGCTCATTAAGTCGAAGTGCTATTGTTATTGCTAATGAATGCTCTGCTTAGCAATGGAAATTCTTGTTCCAGCTATGCTCGTAAGTCAAGGACTCTCTGCACAGCAGCCAGGTAGTCAGAAGTTCCGTGATGGAATTCATGCAGGAAGAAATGCACAAGCAAATAGAAGCAGAAGACAAAAATGGACATGAATTGGCTGGAAGAAATGGAGCATCTTTCAGTTTTTTCTGTTTCCAAAGATGATCCCTCTCAACTATACTTTCTGCAGGAAAATAGGTTCAATGTAACATCGAAGAGGCCTATTGTGCTATGACCTTTTTTATTTTAATTTGAAGATGACCTAACTAGAGACAAGCTTTGTCTCTAGTTAGATGCTAATCCAGTTATCTGTTGTCTTCTTGTCAAATCAATACCACCAGACCACTGTTTTTATCTAGTAAGGATTTCCATTGCTTCTTTCCATACAGGGCACAAAGGTTAAGGACAATATTAGACAATTTGGAAGAACAATCTTCACTCCAGGTCAACATCAACTTTCAACCTCGATCTTCTCATTTAAAAATATAGCTTGAGGTCTTTGGAGAAGCAGCACCAAAGAACACTCCATCTGCTTTTCACAAATCCATCTCAGTGTTGTCCCTTTATTCCAGATCCCGTTTCTGTTCCACCTGAAGGCGCTGATAAGGCAGTCAAACAAGATCGGTAGTCTGCAAACCTCAGACAATAAAGCAGTAACCAACATGGGAAAAGCAACGTGCCCAGATGCAATATTTCATTTGGATAAAGCCTTTCCACATTGGGAGGCAAAAAAAGGTATGAATAATGCCACATATTCAGACAGCCTCTTACAATTAAAACAGGAAAGCATTTTCCTCTATACCACTGTACACGGATAGATTAAATAAGAGCTATCTGTGAGTAATTCATCAAATCCCTATTACAATTAGCTTTATTTGTTCATCTTTTCCCTCTTCCCAAAAGGGAAATGCTTGATAATGCTAACACAGACAAGACTGGTGTTTTATTTTATTGTTTTTGGAAAAAGCACTCGATTTTTCTTAATTGAATCCTTTCCTTTTGCATAGAGAATTTCTAAATGTCTGCTAAAATGAGCAACGCCATGGTGGATTTTATAACACAGCTCCGGTTAGCTCAACCGACTGATTTTCACATTGCTATTAATTCAGTCGGAGGCAATGCAACCATCTCGGTTTTAGTCCCAAAGGCGATGTCCTAAAAGGACATGCTTAGCATTCTGCTAATGTTGCTTTTAGCAAATGTAAAGAAGCTTACTATGACTCCGGGGAGGATTAAATGGTTCTGTAGTTTTTGCTGCCCTCTGTCACCCCAAAAATCTTGCCATTCTCGTTTAGACTGTGATCTAATGAAAGGAGGTACAACTATAACCCCTAGGCACAGAAATAGGACAGATTATATATATTTTTCTCTTGCTCTCTTTCTATTGCTGACAGCAATAGCACCAACAACTGACAAACAATACAAACGTACCAATATACATATCTGTGAGTGGTTTCTTTTTTTCTTTTTTTTTAATAAATTAAACCTTGGAAGTTGGCTTCTCTGTTCAGACTGACAATGCATTAATTATCTGTCCATCCCTTGATTATTTTTCTGGATGATCAGCTTGAAGTATTTACATATCCATATTTCACACATTGGGAGACACAGCGATCATCCATCATTTGCTACGTTTCTAATCACAGCATTCATGCCCCAGTTCAAAGATCCATACGCTATTAAAAAGCTTTATCTTTCATCTTAGAATGTGATGCATAATTACATTTAAAACAACAATTATTCCTGGCTAATCCGCTGAAGTGCATTTTTGACATGTACAAAAGAATTATCTTAAGAGTTTCATTTTTTTTTCCTTCCGTTCAATCATGTCCGATTCTTGGAGAGTGCCAAGACAAGTCCCTACAGTTTCCTTGGCAAGGTTTTTCAAAACTGATATGCCCTTACCTCCTGCATAGGGTTGAGAGCAGGGGTGGATTCTGCTTACCTTTATTACCGGTTCGGAACGGGGCTGCGTGCGCGCGCATGCACAGAAGCATTTTGATGACGTCAGAGTCAGTGGGCTGTCAGTCAGTCAGTCAGTCAGTCAGTCCTGCCTGTTTTACTACCAATTCTATAGAACCGGTGCAAACCGGGGGCAACCCACCACTGGTTGAGAGAGAGGGACTGGCCCAAGGTCACCCAGCTGGCTTTGTGCAGGACTAGAACTCACTCCTGGGTTTCTAGCCTGATGCCTTAATCCGGGGTGGGGGTGGGGGTGTCAAACACAATTTCATTGAGGGCCGCATCAGAGTTGTGTTTGACCTCTGGGGGACAGGGTGGGCATGGCCAGCGTGGGCGTAGCCAGCTCGACATCACTTGTGTCGGGGGTGCCTATGGTGGCCCAAGCACTCTGCCTGTGAAAACGGGCTCCAGAGCTCCGTTTTTGTCTGCCATGGCCTCCTGCAACCCTCCTGCAATCCTTTGTGAAAACAAAGCTTGGGAGGGCCGCACGCAGCCCTCCCGAGCTCCGTTTTTGCTGGCAGAAGCACAGCAGGCCATTCCTTCACTGTTTCCAGGGCAGCCCCGTGGGCCAGATCTAAGTATCCTGCGGGCCGGATCTGCCCCCAGGCCTTGAGTTTGACACCACTGCCTTAATGACACCCCTGCCTTAAACCCTAACCCTCAGTACCCCAAATTGGATGCATTAGATTTCAGTAATTTAAAATCAAAACATGCTCAAATGTCCTAGAAGACCATTGTCATCTCCACCACACTCAAAATGTTTGATATAGGTAACAGTACCCTGTTTCCCCGAAAATAAGACATCCCCTGATAATAAGCCCAATCGGGCTTTTGAGTGCATGCACTAAAATAAGCTTCCCCCCGAAAATAAGCCCTACCCAAAAATATTTAAACGCAGAGCTGGAAATCAGGTAAGACGGCAAGAGGAGCCCCATCTTGCTCCATGTGCCTCAAAATAATAAGACCTTCCTGAAAATAAGGCCAAGCGCTTATTTCAGGGTTCAAAAAAATATAAGACAGGGTCTTATTTTCGGAAAAACACGGTATATGATCACTTAGTTTTTCAAGCTGAATTCCCCCTATTATATCTATAGAAAACAAGGCAGGAAATAGGAAACATATGGTTAGGAAAAAAGACACACAAAGAGAGAAAATGCCTTCTCCGCAACAGAATATCCTAAAAGCCCAGGGTTTTTTGGGGTTTTTTGGGGTTTTTTGGGGTGGGTTGTTTGTTTGTTTGTTTTTTTATTGAAAAAGTTTTATTAGAGAAAAAACACAGTTTTCCCACAACCCATCCAACCCCCCCTCCCCCTCCCCGACTTCCCAGAGCAGAACACAAGGTATTTCTATTAACTTTTAACAATAAACTAAATTGCTTAACTATCCATTAAACTAGTACCCTCTAAAAAATAATTCTTAACCCCCCATAGATAAAATCCTGCTTCTTGGATATAATACTTCTAATATCAATCATGTAGCGCTTATACAATTAAAGATTCATTCATAAGCTATTTGATATTTTTTAGTCTGATACTTATTTTGAATATAATCAATCCATCTTCTCCAGTCCTGTATATATCTTTCTTGTGTATGATCCTTCAAATATGCTGAAATTTTAGCCATTTCAGCTAAATTAGTTACTTTCAGTATCCAAGCATCAATAGTAGGCAAAAAGTCCTTCTTCCAGTGTTGTGCTATCAACAATCTTGCTGCTGTTATTAAGTTCAGAATCAGTTTAGTCTCTACAACTGTACAGTCCGTAATTATACCCAGTAGAAACAAGTGCGGAGTAAATTTCAATCTTTTTTTTTAAAAATGTTCTGCATCACCCTTCAAATCTTTATCCAAAATGCTTTGATTTTTTTACAAGTCCACCATATATGATAATAAGTTGCATCATCAGTCACATCTCCAACATTTAGCTTGCACATTAGGATACATACATGATAGTTTTTTGGGATCTAAGTGCCATCTATAAAACATTTTATAAAAGTTTTCTCTTAAATTTTGTGCTTGTGTAAATTTCACATTTCTAATCCAAATCTTTTCCCAAGTCTCCATCATCACTGGCTCTTGAAAATTTTGTGCCCATTTAATCATGCAATCTTTAACCAGTTCCGTCTCAGAGTCTATTTCCAATAAGGCATTATACAACCTTTTGATGTGCATTTGTTTTTGATCTCTAATTTGTTTTACCAAATTTTTTTTTTTGTTATTAACATCTGCTTTCACTGGCAAGTCATTCTAGGAAAGAGTAGAGCCATAATGAAAGTTTCTAGTTTTGCTTCCTGCAAATATGCCTTTCTATTTTAATTATTTCTGTGTTGCAAACTGTAGGAAGCTATGTAATTTCCTGTTATTGTTCTGTGCTTAATGTAGCATGATATATATTATTAATAATACCGATTATTTCTGAATTGGTTCAAGTTTTCTATGTTGTGTGACTGACCTCCCTGTTTATGGGAATTAAACACTTCAAGGATATCTGTTTGGGGAAGGCTGGTGAACAGACACTTAACATTTAACACTATCCTGCTCCTCTGCTCAACTTTCATCCTTCTAAATCCAAATTATTATAATAATTTTACAGGATTTGCCAAATCATTCCATGGAACAAAGCCCCTCAAGATTGACAAATATCAATTATGTACCTTGCCCACATCACAAATACTCATTTTGGATATTTAGTGTAGGTTTCACTACTATCTGAGAATTTCTGTCATGATAAATACCTAACATTTCTGGAATGTTCTCCTTCTGACTCTATTTTAATTCTCTCAGGCCTTTTATTATTTTTTAATATTTTAAAATGTGATTATATTAATCTTACTGTCTGCTGCTTCAGTATTTAGTTACATGATTTCTCTGGATTTTTGCAAATACCACTGTATTAAACAAACAATAAAAAATACACAGAATCATCTTCTATATGATATGGTTATAAAACTCCCAAAGAAATTGAACTTAAGTAAAAAAAAAAGTCAGTATTTTTGAAAGGATGTGGTATCTACTGATCGTGTATGTATTATTCACAGATATACAAAAATATTGTAAAGCTTCTCTGAAGAAAAACTAAGCATCCTTTGGTTTATGGAATCTTATTTTCTGTTATGTTGCCATGTTTACATCATAGCCGTGTCTTTTCACACCCTTGGGATATGAATTGTAACTATACTAACTGGAAACTAATCTAGTAAACACTGGTAATGTATTTCTCCAAAGGATATTTACTAGTGAGTATTCACAACTCCCTAAGATCATTTTCCTTCCTCTGATAAAAAACTGATCTTTTTGTCTAATAGGATTTTGAAACTGAGGCACTGTTCAGAGAATGCAGAACTATGTTTTTCTTCTAAAATGCTGGTTTTGAAGAAAAGGACATTTGCTCACATCAAAGATGAAACTGTGCTTGCAGTGACTAACAATCTGATATTCACAGCGTTACAAAGAACAGAACGTTCTTTCATGTTTTTTTCCCAGTTATTTCTATTTATCCATTTAAAACCAAGATGAAAAAGATACAATATTTAAAGCAACAATGGAGAAGAAAGAGAATCCCAAAATAAAAAGCCATGAGAAAAACTAGGCCTTACGTGCAGTGAATGGATGCGGTTCTCAGTGGCTAAGACGCTGAGCTTGTCGATCAAAAGGTCAGCAGTTCAGCGGTTTGAATCCCTAGTGCCGTGTAACTGAATGAGCTCCCGTTACTTGTCCCAGCTTCTGCCAATCTAGCAGTTCAAAAGCATGTAAAAAATGCAAGTAGAAAAATAGGGACCACCTTTGGTGGGAAGGTAACAGCGTTCCATACGCCTTTGTGTTTTGTCATGCTGGTCACATGACCACGGAGACGTCTTTGGACAGCGCTGGCTCTTTGGCTTTGAAATGGAGATGAGCACCATCCTCTAGTCGGGAACGACTAGCACATATGTGCGAGGGGAACTTTTACTCTTAACTAACGTGCAGTGAGTTTAGTTTCAAATGCTAAGGAGTGGATCCCTCCAGATGGAAAGGATCCTTTCCAGAGGATAAGGTGAGATGGAAGTTTTACAAAGACCAGATAAGATTTAATCTGTTCCATTCTTTGATTTCAATCCAATTTGGCCTTTAGGTTTTATAACCGGTGCCATAAATTGCTGCAGAAACAAACTATAATTAATGCACCTAGGGTTAAAAACCCTAGCAGCCATAGTTTAGGTCAAACATGATTTCTCAAAAGTCTTTAAACACATCTAAGGGAAACCCCCCCCCCCCAAAAGAGATATATAGGACTGTAAGAGATGATAAGTCAAACTCTGTAACCTCTGGAATCAAATAAAACATTAAGATGAAGTACCACATCATTCTGGTGTGCATTAAAATTGAGGGAATTTCTATCCAGATAGTTCCTCAATTTATGACTGGAAACTTAATAGCAATATGTTAGTTTTGCAGCAATCCAACCAGCACACAAGTAAATAACTCAGCTGGATTCATTTATAGAAGAAACTTGTTTATATACAATAATATAAAACAAAATGCATGTATACAATACCCATGCAGCAGAAGCCAGAACCAGAAATCACAGAAGCAAGAAGCAAGCTTATATACACAGACTAAGCCACGCCCAGGCTCCGAGCTGTCTGACATGGCTTATATACCATTTCATAGTACTTTATAGCCTTTTCTAAGCTGTTTAGAGTCAGCATATTGCCCCCATTAATCTCGGTCCTCATTTTACTAACCTCGGAAGGATGGAAGGCTGAGTCAACCTTGAACTGGTCAGGATCAAACTGCTGGCAGTTGGCAGAATAAGCCTGAAATATTGCATTCTAACCACTGCTCCACCATAGCTCTTAATGATCGTTCTTAATGATGATTTTAAGTTATGACAGACCCAAAAAAGTGCACTTAAGACCTGGATTCAAAGTTCCAAGAGCCATCCTCCCCTATGGTTACACAATTGCATTTTGGGGACTTGGTGACCAGCCTGCATTTATAGTCATAATGCAACATTCTGCAGTCACATCACTATAGTTTATGACTCTTCTTGCTGGAAACTGATCTTTACTTCCAGTTTCTGGCAAAAAAATGCCCATTGCGGACAGTGGGTTTGCTTAACAACCATATTGTTTACTTAATGAGCAGCGCAAAAAATGTCATAAAATGGGATCACTCACATGATGATCCACTTAACTATCAGCATGATTTACAACCATAATTCCATGCTCAATTACAGACATAAATTGAGAATTACAGTACCTGCAGATATTCCTTCATATCCATCCATATTCTACCCTCACAGAAGCAGGGCAATTACCTACACATTCTTGTTGAATCCTGGAAATTTTAAAGAAGAGATTGGATAACTATTTGTCTGAAATGGTACAGGGCCGTGATGGCGAACCTATGGCACGCGTGCCACTGGTAACACACGGAGCCATTTCTGCAGGCATGCGAGCCATCACCCTAGATCAGCTCCACCGCCCATGTGCTTGCGCCTCCCGCCGGCCAGCTGATTTTCGGGTCTCTGCCGCGCATGAGGGAGACGCACGCACATGCCCATGCCACCCCACCCTACCCAGGAGTCTCCATCTGGCCCATTTTGGATGCCAGGTAAGTACAAGGCTCGCGCGGAGGCTCTGGGAGGGCGAAAAACGGGCCTACTGGAAGTCTGGAAATGGGCGATTTCTGGCCTCCAGAGGCTTCAGGGAGGCCTGCTAGGCCTAAAACAGGGCGTGGGGGATCACATGCACATGCATGGGAGAGTGGGGGACATGGGGGGGTCGCACACACCTACAGAGGGGTAGTGCAGCGTGGGGGGGATTTCATTATGGGTGTGGGCACACGTCCGAGCGATAGCGTGCACACACATGGTTTTGGCAACCAAGGGAAAAAAGGTTAGCCATCACTGATATAGGGTTTCCTGCCTAAGCAGGTGGTTGGACTAGAAGACCTCCAAAATCCTTTCCAACTCTGCTATTCTATTCTATTCTATTCTATTCTATTCTATTCTATTCTATTCTATTCTATTCTATTCTATTCTATTCTAGTTTGCCAAATTAAACACGATACGTTTCTTCTCCTCTGCAAACACTACTACAGTGAGGTAGACTCACTGCTTTTCATCCCACTCCTTATGGCAAAAGTATGGCAAAGCTGTTACTTTGCTCTCAACTTCTAAATTGCAATCACCAAGCTTTAATTCAAACAAATCTGCCATTCACTTTAAAACCTTTCAATTCTTCCTATTTCAGAAATAAATCAAGCATCTTAAAACCCTGCCTCTTGACCTGGAAATTGTTCTACAAAACTCTGGGAAGCAATTTAATTTAACAATCTTTTCTCTCACGTACCCTTCCCTTCCCTTCCTTTCTTTTCTTTCTTTGTAAAAAAAACAAACAAATTATTTTTCCAGATGCGTAGAATCAACAGATTGCTATCAAAAATAAAAATTAATAGCAGCATAAAAGTAAGTTCTGTAACAGAGAAAGGATAAGTCATCCAGAAGTGGTTCAAATGTCTTCAAGAACCTGCTTCCAAAATCCTGCCACCAGCAACAACGAAGCACGCTGACAGAAATGTGTCCAAAATATTTTTGAGAGTTTTTTTTTCCAACCATGCCGGAAGTAAACTGACATAGTTATAACCTTGACATATATGCCCCAACCCCAAAGCATCCATTTCAATCTCCCAACAGTATTGTTTCAAGCTCAGAATATTTCTTTCAAGGTTAGAGTTGTGTCAAAAAAACTTACTGTATTGTAAACTCAAAGTAGTAGTCTTGAACTTGAAACCTTTGCATTTTTTATTTATTTATAACAAACAAAAATATACATTACCTTTTGTCTGGGAAAAAAAAATTGGAGGTCTGGGTTTTTCAAGTCAGTCCCTCTTTTTTTTTTTTTTTTTTTTTTACTAAATTCATATATCTGTTCAACATCTCAGCCGGAATATGCTGTAATATTAATTTATATGTTCCTTTCTTAAGCATGTTTTCAACCATATACTTTGCTGATCAACATAGTGGGGCACACATGGCAAACAAGCATCCTTTTAGGCATAACATTGTAAAATATTATTTTTAAGATTTGTTTCTTGATATGTAACAGAGACCTAACAGGGATGTAAAATACTTTAAGCCCATCCCACCCCTGTAAAATACTCTTGCTCTACAATATTTAATCCTATATTTACTCCTCTGTTTTTACCATTCCAGACATAAAGGCAGATATAAATTACTGATTAAAACTTAAATTTTAAACTGCTATCCAGATATTCTGGCCTATATTACAAGTTGTTTTTTTTTTTTGTTTTTTTTAGTTAGCACTTTACTTGCTAACTTTAAAAAAATCCCCAAACTTGTAACATATGCCAGAATATTAGAATACTTTCAGACAAAATCCAGTTTGGGCTTTTCACCAACAGACCAAGAAAAAAACCTGTAACTGGCAAACCAACTAACACCTACAACTTTTTGATATACTTAAGATAACATTTGATAATATTTGATAAACTGGATACCTGCAGGAACAGAAGCAAACCTTTTATTAGATTGCACCTACTACATTTTATAAATGCAGAAGATCCTGTTGTATGTGTCTTTAATTTTGGGCTTTTCTTTTTTTAAGGACATTGATAACTTCTATTTTATAATAGATGACATTTGCTTGCAAAGTTGATTTTTTGAGGTTAAACAACCTTGGACCATGGACCAAATTAATAGGTTTGGAGAGTTTGTGCAACAGGAGTATTTACATTTTATTTTATTTTATTTTATTTTTTACTTAAATATACTTTTTAAATGTACTTTTTAAGTGCACTTAAGAGTACATGAAACATTTCATTCGCAAATACTTTGAGAGTTGCAACCTCCACAGTTTTGTTTCGAGAACGTAACTTTTCCATACCAAGCAGTGTTGTTCCCTGTTTTCTGCAAGTGACAATTCAACTATTGCTTTGTGCTTTGTGACTGGGTGTGTCACTCTGTCTGTCTCTCTCTCTCTCTCTCTTCCCCCCTATCCTTTATCCAGTCTACCCAAATTATGTCCTATTTGCTATTTTTACCAGAGTGATGACTAAGCATAGCCAGACAGAAAAGATTGCCAGCCTACTTGGTAAATTACATGTTGTTGTTGTTTTAAATTTTCTCTGAGAAGTTGCTAAAGCTCATGTAAGTGGGTGGTAAATGATAAGGTGCTTTTTTTCTGGAGGCGCAGTCTTGCTACCCAAGAAAACAGACAAGAACAAGCATAAAAAGATACATACAAAGCAGGGGTGAAACGCTCCCACTTCAGACCAAATCAGGCGATCGGTAGCGATTGTGGCAGGTGGTTCGGAGAACTGGTAGCGATGGCAATGCGAGGCTCCACCCACCCGCCCGGGTGTCATTACTTCCTGCTTTTAAAAGGTAAAAAAAAGGCTCTGACGATCATAGCTGTGGCGCGCGATTGTCAGAGCCTTTTTTTTTTACTTTTAAAAGCATTTTTTACAATCTATTTGGTTGTAAAAAAATGATTTAAAAAAGTAAAAAAAAAAAGTTGGCCATGCCCACCCAGTCACATAACCCCCCTCCAAGCCACGCTCACAGAACCGGTAGTAACAAATTTTCCATTTCACCACTGATACAAAGGTCTGCAAGAGCTAAACACAGAGCCAAGGGTATTGTTTCCTCAGAAGCATTTTGAGAGCTTTAAAAACATCCCTGCGATGCTGTCTGTGCAATCAGAGTAGCCAATAGAAGTAACGACAGAGGTTTAATCTCCTATTCGTATGGCTCATGGGCGCCAAGCTAAAGTGTGTGGGATTCCCATTGTTATCACCGGAACACATGAAACATTTCATGGTGCCTGAAATGCACCAATCTCAGGATATTCTGATTGAGTATTTGTTCTGGTTATTTTGTAACCCACCTTTATTATTATTTTTATAAACAATTCAAGATAGCTAAAATACCTTTCTACTACTGCTACTACCACAACCACCTTTTGAGGTGGTCTAGACTGAGAGAGAGTGATTGGCCCAAAGTCACCCAGTGCTTTCATGCCTAAGGCAGGACTAGAACTCACTCTTCTGGTGATTGGCCCAAAATCACCAAGATGACTTCCATATCTAAAGTGGGATTAGAATTCACTCTTCTGGTGATTGGCCCAAAATCACCCAGTTGGCTTTCATGCCTAAAGCAGGACTAGAACTCACAATCTCATGGCTTCTAGAATCTAGATAGTGCCTTCATTCTAGACAAAACTAGCTCTCATATGAAATATCTCATTTCATATGTTATCTCACTATTTAACATTGAGCAATGCCCAGAATGCTGGGATAAAAGAACTGATGACCTGTGTAAATTCTTGCGGCGATGAGCTTTTGTTCATCAGAAGCATTAGTCATGCTCTTTGTACGCGGCCTTAAAGAAATAAGGAGATCTTTACCCATTCAGTTACTGAAAATGCAAAAGGCCCTTTTATCATAAGTAAGGCATTAAAGATGCAAGACATTTAGACACTTTAGTTAATAAAAGTTATATATGTGGCACTGACAAATTAAGCAGATGAATTAGATAGACCAACAGAATAAAAGAATTACCGTCACAAATAAGAACGGTTATTATTATGAAATCCCAAAGCACTGAATGACTATTGCGATTATTTAATTTATTAATAGTGAATAGGAAAACAAAACAAAGTTAATCTAATGTCCAATTAAGAAAAAAAGTCAATGAATTATCCATTCTGCTATTCTTGGACCAAGCCAATCTTGTTTCCTCCAAGTCAGAATCACAAAGTAAATCTTTATAGCTCGTTTAGTAATCGGTTTTCTACAGCTTCACCAAATCCATCTATTTAAGTTATATCTGCACCTGTTTTAATCTTTGGCCATGCCTCCTTAGGAAGGTATTCCTTCAGTTCTGCCCCAAACAGTGAGTTCTATAGCTCATATTTTGCTAATCATTTCTGCAGACCATCCCAACCAAGTAAGAGTAAAAACAAAAAGAAAGAAAAAGTCAAACATATAAATAGTATTGAGATATAGGGCTGGTGCTGGAAATTTCAAGGTTCCTTGTCAGTGGTATGAAAACAACTTTCTTGTCCAACTGCATGGGCTACCATTCTCTTTGTTATTATATTATATGCTACAATAATTTATTTGCCAACAAGGAACAGGAAGATGAATAATAGAATCCCAAGGCTGAGTAGGATTTTGGAGATCTTCTAGTCTAACTCTCTTCCCACTACAAATATCCTCGGACCATTTCAGACAAGTAATTGCCTGCATGAAAACGTCTAGTAATGGAGCATCCATGACTCTAAAGGCAGGTTGATCTACTGCTTCCTTCATAGCTGTTATGGTCAAGAAATTGCTCCTTATTGTTCCATGTCATGAAGAAGGCAGCTATGGTCAATTTGACTTATTTTATTTATTAAACCAGTTTACCAGCTCACACACATGTACTCCAGGCAGCTTACAACATTAAGATTCACAACATCAAAATTTATTCAATGCCTTTATAGGAAAGTAGACATTTAATATGAAATGCTGGTGGGAAAAGATACTATGACCAGCTTTTCTCTGCAGATGTATACCAGACAAGACAATATGTTCAATTCCCTATTAAAATGAGCATTAATCTAATTAGCATTCTCTTTGAGCTCTTCAGCTTTGAATATCTACCACCAAGGCACAAGAGTATTTCGTTAGTTTCTGCAAGGATATTTGAAGGCAAGAAGCAAGAATATCTTTCTAAACGTCATTCACTTTACAGTGCAACATTCTCAAAGAAAAAAAATGAAATTATTATCAGAGAGTACATTAGTATTTATTAGTATAAATAACAATTAAAAAATATTTAGCATTGCAGGAAAAAAAAATTCTCTATCCTGGAAACCTGGTTGTATTTCTCTGCAATTTTCTGCCCTGTAGAAAGAAATCTCCACATCCCAACCCTAAATAGATATTTGCTAATTTCTGATTATCTCTGTGTAAAGCAGTAGTAGGTTCCACTTACCTTCACTATCGGTTTGGAATCGGAAGCATGGGCGCGCCGCTTCTGTGCTTGCACAAA
This sequence comes from Pantherophis guttatus, assembly GCF_059756535.1. Taxonomy (NCBI): domain Eukaryota; kingdom Metazoa; phylum Chordata; class Lepidosauria; order Squamata; family Colubridae; genus Pantherophis; species Pantherophis guttatus. Next base: position 245,069,215 of record NC_142064.1, read on the forward strand.
ACCTTCTGCACATGCGCAGAGTGTCTGTGATGACATCCGGGCAACTGGGCAGAGCCTCCCGCCACCACCACTACTGGTTCACTTGAACCGGGGTGAACCGGTAGAAACTCACCACTGGTGTAGACGTTATGCAATTGCTTTTGTTGTGGGTGGTGGTATTCTTCACCGAATCCCACCCATATATTTTCATACTAAGTCACTGACCCTGAAGACTGAGGATTTTATCCATTTGTAATGCTTCGTCTAGAACAAATCTTTATCATAGGAAGGAACGTGACATTTACAACTGAAACTAAAGTCTCTCTCACTTGTTATTTGCCCTGCAATTGAAGATGTAAAAGAGGGAAGATTAATGCAAATACAGATAATACTCCAATTCCAGGTTACGCTGTCACCTAATATGTATGATTACAATTGGTATCTGAATGTGAACAACTTAACCTTTGGGGAGAGAAGGTTTGAAAAGCATTACTGACAAAAGGCCAGTAACTCTGCAATTTCACTAAATAGGATTAAAGTATAATCATAGTGGGATAAGATGGAGATAAACATCTGAGAATTGGGCTTGGAAAGGGTTACCAATAATTCATGCACTCCAAGAGGAAGGGAATTATTGACCCTGGTCCAAAATAAAGACTGACGGCTTCCTTGAAGTGATAACCAAGAGACAGAAACTCACATATTTCAGGATTATGACAGGACTGAAAGACAGACTACAAAAGTAGCAACTATTCTTGGCAAGGGTTGAGGGAAGTAGAAAGAAAAAACATTGGATAAGGTGGATGGGGAGAATCAAGGAGATCACTGGAATGAGCTACAGACTACATTCAGGGTCGGATCAAGTTGGTTAACATTTGTTCATAGCAACCAAAAGTCAAGCCTAACCTAACATCACTCAACCAATTAATCATAGAATCAATCTATCAATCAATACATGGGGTCCTACAATAAGCCATCAGAAAAATCCTTGTTGGTTAGACTCTTACAAAGGACCTTTTTCATGGGAGTGGGGAAATCCTAGATTATTTCATAAAACATTCAGATATTGTCAACTCTGAAGCTGACCTGGCCAAAGCCATCTTGGAGCTTCAGTGTAGATAGGGAAGGGGGATTAGAGATAGCTGGGACTGTGTAGTCAAAATAAAATACTTTCCCCTGGGAACCAAGGATGTTCTCACACCTGGCCGGAGGAAGGGGGAGTGATATCACCAGACCTGCGGACGCTGCCATGATTGGGCCATATGACTGATTGTTTGGGTTTGATGGAAAAACTTTTACTTTTAATTAGGTGAAATCAGAGTTGGTTTTCACCAGATATGTGCCAATATGATATTTCCAATAAAGCTATTCTTTGAGGAATCTACCTGACTCAGAATTCTTGCTTGCAATGGATCTATTACTTGGAACCCTGACAGATATTGTAATGGAATGCACAGGTGACCTTAAGGAAAGAAGAGATGCTGCATAGCAAACAATCAAACAAGAAGAGAAGGAGCCCACAATCACATAACAGCAAGAGAAATAAACTAAGAAAGTACCCACAAGCAATGAAAAGTGGAGGGCGGGGACTTTGTACTTCCAGACTTGAAAGACCAGACAGGAAACATGAATAGAGGCACTAAATCAACTTTATTGGAAAGCTCCATTAACAGAATCTTGCGAGCCTTGAAAGTACAAACTTCCTTCCCCACTTTTAACTGCTTGATCCATTAGAGCTGGTCCTTCCTTCATTTCTTTCTCTGACCATTAAGCAACTGGGGGCTACTGCCCCTCTTATCTGATTGTTTCCCAAGCAGTATTCTTTCTTACCCTTTCCTCAATTTCACCCATGCATTCCATTACAGATATTGCTCTTAACAATTTTAACTGCAATTTTTATCAGCTTTGTTGCCCTTATAACTTCTTCATACGTACAAGTACATGCAAATTTGGCATGTACAAAATTGTACGTGCCAAATTTATTACACCAGAGTGATTGTTAACAGTATTCTAAACCACTATCAATCAAATAGTATCATTTCATCCAGTTTTGTCCAATCACAAAATGTTATAGCTTCAAGTGCAAATAACCAGGAGCATTTTGCTGACTTTAAAGCACAGAAGAGTTTATTATTGCTACCTCTAGTAGCAATAATCTAGTCAACTAAGAGACAAAGCTAAACTGGAGTTAGATAAGGGTCAAAGGAATTCACGGGCAACTGAGGTCTTTTGTAACATGCACTGATTCCAAAACAATGACACATTTAACTCCACTTTCCATTCTGTCTCTTCTTCTCCTACATATACTGTGTTTTCACTCAACTCTCTTAAGTTACCTCTTTGGTTCCTGGGTCAGTGAATAAAACCAGACATAACTCATCCCAAAGAGAGCTTTTGAACTCTAAATGCAACATTCCAGAGAATATTCCATTCTGAAGTCTATTCCATATGGTTTTTTTGAAGGATACATCAAATAAAACCCATTGATTTGGTTAATATTTCCTTTCTTGGTCACTGTATAGATAATGATAACCGGAAAATCCTTCCAACCTTTCAGCTTTCCCACCTTTACATTGTCTAGCTTTTCACTGTACCCATCACATCTCTAATGAAAGGAAATAGCTTCCTCCAACCATACTCTTCGCAACCTTTTTTGAGATCACAGAAGCTAGCACTATCAGATTGACACGATCTGCTCAATATCTATTGAGGCCAGTTAATAGTTGGACAGGATGGTCCCTGTACCACAGGAAGGTGCAGGCTAGATCACAAAATGAAAAAGCATTCCAAACAAGCATATATCTTCTATGCTGAGAAAAATCTTCAATCATTATATTCCTGAAGTCATGAGGAGTCAAACTTGGCTTGATGGATTCTTCAGCCTTCTCTTTTCAAATATAATAATATTTATAGTAATATAAATATAACATTTATATTTATATTATTATAAATATATCTATGACATTTAAAAGCCATAGGCAAGAAAAATATAATATTTAAAAGCCATAGACAAGAAGAAGAAAAAAAACAATGTCAGGTTATGTTGAAATGTTGAGAATATGTTACCAACGCTGCTAGAATAACGGACTTTCTATTCAAAATAGAAATTATTATTGATAGCGTCCTTTTAAAAGTATCTGTTTAATTTAATTGTAAACATGTTTTAATTTTTTTTTCTAAGAATGGCTAATGGATACCCAATGTATGAACTAAAACATTGCCTGTGATTTATTTACCTCATTCACATCTCCCATGGACAGTTCTGTAGAGCGACATATGAACTATATGCAACTGTACTGACAACTGTTAAAATGTTTCCATTAGAACGATTATTATGCTGTTTGAATGCTATTATTATTACAAAACGAACACCATCATTTTTATAAAGGCCATTTCAAGTTGCTGCTCTTTCCCGACACCTAGATAAAATAAATTGTGTCTTGTTTCCTTGGCAAGAATTGATAAACATCTCTCTCATGCTTCGAATATTATTGCTGTTTTTAAAGGATCAAAAAATAGTAAGTAATGAATATGGTTCCAATTAGGCAACAGTAGGCAAGTGGAAGCATATTTGATTAAATAAACAACAGAGTTTTCTATCAATGCTTTGTGAAACAAAGAAAACAGTTTTTCCCCAGGCTCTATAAAGCCTGAACTAGTCAACAGACAAAAGAATAGCACAGCTACGAAAAACTATTCAGCTCAATTGCAGATTTCTAAAAAAGTAGCATAGAGAATATTTTTCTGTTTGAACTGGGAGGAGGAATCAGTTATGAAGTAAAATTCAAAACCGTTTAAATGCTGAAACAGAAGAATCCTACCCAAATACAGAGTTAATAATATACAGCCCCAAACAGCAATAAAACATCCAGGATTGCAAACCATTTAAAACAATTTTGAAATGAATGATTAAATCCTTTGTATAGCCATTTTTTTTTTCCTTTAAAAAAGCTGACATGAATCTTCCAGACACTTTTTCAGTAATAAAAGCTAAATAAATATGACATTCATTATTTAAGATTCTATGTTCATTCTGATAATGAATCAACTGTTTATTTACTTAAATTGTGGCTTTTGCTTCGGTGTGTAATTTTTGTAAAGCAAGACATATTTAAGGAGTAATATAGATTTATGTTGACAATGGGCACAGTTCCAAGGAAGAGTGAAGTACATCTTATTCGTTTCTACAGAATTTAAGCACCTGTAGTCTAGATTTTTCTTATTTTTTCCCCAATGTCTAGACACTCTCAATTGCCATATGTTACTTAATATACAGCATGAAAGCAAGATTTGTTTAGACAATCAGATTCACAACACATAGATAAATTCTTTCAGTTATAAATTCAGTTAGCATGAATAAATAAAGAAGATAAAATGAGCAGGATGATGGCAGGATATAGGATGGCTGGTGAGACAAAACCCATAAGGTTGAAAGGTAGGGTGTCTCTTGACTACATCTCTAAAGGTTCCTTAATCAAAAGCCAACAATCAAAATTATAAGAATATTTTTCTCAATACATCACTGGGCAAAGCTGAGGTGTGGCACACCTGAACTGAAAATAAAATGAAGATGAGATGGAGCAATGCAGCACGTGAAAAAAAGAACTGAGTTTGTGCAGATAGTCCTTGATTTACAATCAGTTCCTTAGCAATTGGTCAAAGCTACAACAGACTTACATGGGGGGGTACTTATAACCTGGGTTTGAAGTTCTGATAGTCACTCCTCTGAACAATTATATGATGGCATTTGGCAATCGGACCAAATTTATGAACATTTGCAGTGTCATTTACTTCTGGTTTTAAGCAAAACAGGCCCATAGCAAACCATTGGTTCACTTAATGGCATTCACTTATTGGCTCCTGCAAAAAAGGTCCTAAAATTGGGTCAGTCACAGCTTTATGACTGTCTAGGACTACCAAGATGCTCAATTACAGTCATAACTCAAAAACTACCATTATCCTTTCCCACCCATGGAATCATGTTTATTCTATTTTGATTATTGCTTTCTTGTTTGCATAGTTTGCTGAAGACATTTTGGTCCCTGAAGCAAAAATCCAGCTACTGCCTACACCATACTTCATTTTGTTCTACATCACACAGAATATAATTGAAAACACAGAATATAATTGAAAATGGATTCATTACCCCTTGAACTCACTTGCTGTTTCATCCCAGAGCATTTGGTTAGCACAATTAAACAATGGTCACGATGATCCCTGCTTGCTTTCAATATACGGCTAATGCTAAAGGGTGGTATGTATCGCGCAAGATAGGCCAGCAGCATTTTCAGCTTCTGAGACACCAGAAATAACAGGTAGTCCTCGACTTATGACCACAATTGAGCCCAAAATTTATGTTGTTAAGTGAGGCATTTGTTAAGTAAATTTTACCCCATTTTACGACCTTTCTTGCCTCAATTGTTAAGCGAATCACTGCAGTTGATAAGTTAGTAACCCGGTTGTTAAGTGAATCTGGCTTCCCCATTGACTTTGCTTGTCAGAAGGTCGCAAAAGGTGATCACATGATCGTGGGATACAGCAACGGTCATAAATATGAACCAGTTGCCAACCATCTGAATGTTGATCACATGATCATGGGGATGCTGGAAAGGTTGTAACTGCGAAAAATGGCCATGTCACATTTTTCAGTGCTGTTGTAACTTTTAACGTCCACTAAACAAACTGTTGTAATTTGAGGACTAACTGTACTTGTCCTTTAAATCTTAAAAAAAAAAAAAATCTACTCTTTGTTTCTACAGATATTTGTTATGAATAAATCAGTTTGATATGCAGATATTAAGAAATGAGTGGAATGAAGAACTAGAGGTTCATATATTGCTTAGACAATGGGAAGGTGTCTTAACTTTTATAGCAACAGCGTCAATGTCTCTTAAACTATGATATTCTCTTTTTTTTAATGCTGTTTTTAGAAGACACAGCATTAAAATAGTAACTAAACTTATAACTTCAGGTAAAGAAAAACATAAAATCAAAATGGTATTCCAAAATAGCATTGTTTAAGGGGAACACAAGTAGAGAATTTTCTGTACCGTCTTTACAGTAAAAATGTTCTGTAACCTTCTCTAGATAATGTTTTACATAATGGATATTTCTTAATTAGAACTTAATAGAAGGGCGGTCCTTTCTTTCTCTCTACTCTCCCTTTCCATGCCTTATGGATATATTGTGATTCCTTATTTCTAAAAAAGAAAAGGGAAGATTCCCTCAAGCCAAACCAATTTCACATCCAAGTTGTTTTCTCAGCAATTAAACAAAAGTGGTTTGTCTGTGTCCTTCTACAGGGATTTTTTCCCCTCATTTTCCCACTCTAGCCTCATTGGCAATCTTCAGTCTCAAAAGACTATGGTATCGTGCTCTTGAAAGAGGTCCTAAAACAGCATCTAGTGTGACTAAAAAGGCCAATTCGAGAGGGGCAATCCCTTCCACACTGAGGGCCAGATACACTCTAGCCTACCCTCCTGGCATTTTCTGATGATCCACCAGGGTTAATCAGACGTCTCTGCTGCTGCTTACCTTTCTTGACATTAGCCAAGTTTGCTAGAGGTCACAGAGATATTAGACTTGTTTCTTCATGTCTCTTAGAAAATCTGTCATAAACTGATCTCACACAAATAATGGGGAGTCATTTTGTACCATGAGCTTTCATACTTTCACAGATCATCTGCACCAGTCTACATCCCGGGGAAGATATGGCTAAGGTGTTTAGGACAACTATTTTTCACCTTTCTTTCTAAAACTTCTTAACTTTTCCCTCTGGACTTATTTCTACCCTGCCATCATCCGAAATTCTGCTCTTGCATTGTCTCTCTGTTCATATAAGCATGCATCTAACTCACAGGTGTCAAACTCGCCACATCACGTTACCACCACATCTGGCCCAAGGGGTGCCAGTTTGACACCCCCTGATCTAAACAACAAAATGCAACAATATAATGTCTCCTATAAGCTTACACCTGCACAAACATTTGAATGCTTGCCTGTGTTTGATTATGTAGAATTTAATACCTTTTTGGCGCTTAACATGATCGGGTTGTATTGAATAAAACAACATACAAAACACATTAATATGGATGAAATGAGCAGCAATCAATATGTAAAGATCTGGGTAGAGAAGATTAAGGTTCGGTATTGCAACCTTCCAGCTTTTAACTGTCCACATAAAGAATTCTTTAGAACATTTTAGAAATACCTTAGAGAACCTCCATACAGGTAGTCCTCATTTAGTGACCGCAATGGACAGTGGTAATTCGGTTGTAAAGCTAGATGCTTAAATCATACTTCAGCTTTCCTTTGCTTCCCAGACCTGGGAAGATCATAAATGCGAGGATTGGCTGCAAAGAACCGGCCTGGTGGCTCAGCAGACTAATAGCATTGTGATTAACACTAGCTGTCTGCAATTACTGTAAGTTCGAATCTCACTAGGCTCAAGGTTGACTCAGCCTTCCATCCTTTCTAAGGTAGGTAAATTGAGGACCCAGATTGTGGGGGCAATAAGCTGACTTTGTATAAATATACAAAAGTATGAAGGCTATTGCTTAACGCATTGTAAGCCGCCCTGAGTCTCCAGAGGACAGCATATAAATCAAATTTTTTTTTAAAAAGTTATTTTTCCATCACCATGGTGTCTGTGAAGGGCTGGTGTATGAGGAAGTCACTAAATGAGGATTCTCTGTACAACTGTCACCATTGGCAATTAGAAACCGACAATTAGAAACTCCCTGCCAGAATGCTTGTAAGAATAAAGCAACATCAGTCCTGAATCAACTTACATTAGTTAGCAATTTGTTTCCATGCTCAATTGTTTATGCTTGCATTAATCTTTAAAGTGCTGAGGTCCATGCTCTTGCAGAGGCATTTTTCATATGAACACATTATAACACAATAATGAGTGGATACAGAATTTGATTGACGTAAACCAAGTGCAAGATATTTTGGTGAAGCAAAACCATACTACTACAAGCCCTTCTTGGAATACCTAATAACTCTCCTTTTTTTAGGGGGCTGAAATTTTTTATTTTGAAATGTCTCAGGCAGCTTGATTCTCTTGCTTTATAGGGTGGATCAACTTTATGCTATATTTAAGGCTGGTATAGATAAAAAGTCAGACATAATTTTCAAATACGTTAATATAAGATTAAACAAACTATAATTAGCGAAGAGCTATTTTATTTTTAAATAGCTGCTCTACTTGAAACACAGAGATAAGAATATAAAATACTGTCCTATTTAATCCATTTTCTTTATTGAGGGTGGAATGAATTTTTTTAAAAAAAAAAAACTGTCACCACGAGGTGACAAATATACCTTACTGATTTATTAAGGACAAACATTCAACTTTGCCAAGTGTACAACAACAGTCTCACAAATGAATAAAAGATGTACAATTTCTGCTTAATTATGCACCCACTCAGTTCAGATGTAATCTCTTTTTGGTTAATAAGATGAGCACAAATATGTGTCCCGTCCCCACCACTTCCTTCCTTAACATGTCAAAATCAAAGATTCTTCAGTAAATTCGTAACAATTTTCCCTTACATCCAAAGCAATAAACATTAAACTAAACCCACTAACTACTCTTTCCTTTTTGGATTTATTAGGGAGTTATTATTAATTAATTTAAGAAGCTTTCAAAATTAGCCCATTGAAAGGGAGGACTAAGTCTGGAGGAAGGTTTTTAATGATCTCATCCCTAAACTGAAAGGCAAAGATGCTTTGACTGAAATTCCACTCCTGGTAACTAGGTGGCGCTTGTTCAGCAACTTTATTTATTTATTTATTTTGTCAAGCATATATAAAATAACAGGTAAAAGTATAAACATAATCTGAATACATGAAAGTAAAAAGGAATATTAGGACAGGGACGGTAAGCACTCTGGTGCACTTATGCATGCCCCTTACAGACCTCTTAGGAATGGGGTAAGGTCAACAGTAGGCAGTCTAAGGTTAAAGTTTTGGGGGTTGGGGGAAGAAACTACAGAGTCAGGTAGTGCATTCCAGGCATTGACCACTCTGTTAGTGAAGTCGTATTTTCTGCAATCGAGTTTGGAGTGGTTTACCTTGAGTTTGTATCTATTATTTGTTCATGTACTGTTGTGGTTGAAGCTGAAGTAGTCATTGACAGGTAGGACACTGTGGCAGATAATTTTATGTACTATGCTTAGGTCAGACTGAAGTCGGCATAGTTCTAAATTGTCTAAGCCCAAAATTTGGAGTCTGGTGGCATAAGGAATTTTATTGCAGGTAGAGGAATGGAGGACTCTTCTCCAATATAATAAATGAGTTTAAACTTGCTTGGAATAAACATATGCCCATCATCTGACAAAAATTAAACATAAAAAAATTAATAAAATATAAAAATAATAAGTATGCATAATAAGTAAAGAAACAAAAGAAAACAAAAAAGCAAAGAAGTTCAAAGAACAAACTCGATGGACCACGAGGCCATTTTTGCCATCAATTATCTATGTTTCTACAATGATCAACAAATGGTAACTAAAAAATTTATTTTTGGAACAATATGGCATTTTGACTATAAAAGCCTTCCATATGAAACTGCTTAATGTCTGGTTAGTCTCTACGGCAGGAAGTTTCTAGTTAACTAATTAAGATTACAGAGCTGAGCTTGTTAATTTGTGGTAAGCACTTTGTAGAGAAGTGCTCCAAAGAAAGTAGCACAGGAAGAAATAGTTTGGACAATCTCTTCATCCTGTGATGGAGCACAAAAAGATGAAATATGGGTCAGGCACAAGACAACTGCAGCAAGAATAAAATTCTTATCTGAATGAGATGGCCGCAAACAGCCACATGGTTGGTTTAAAGGTAAAGGTAAAGGTTCCCCTGCACATGCGTGCTAGTCATTTCTGGCTCTAGGGGGCGGTGCTCATCTCTGTTTCTAAGCCGAAGAGCCAGCGCTGTCCAAAGACGTCTCCGTGGTCATGTGGCCGGCATGACTAAACGCCAAAGGTGCACGGAGCACTGTTACCTTCCCACCAAAGTGGTCCCTATTTTTCCTACTTGCATTTTTTACATGCTTTCGAACTGCTAGGTTGGCAGAAGCTGGGACAAGTAACGGGAGCTCACTCTGTTACACAGCACTAGGGATTTGAACCGCTAAACTAGTGACCTTCTGATCGACAAGCTCAGCATCTTAGCCACTGAGCCACTGCATCCCTCCAATGGTTGGTTTACCGACCATGTTATCTGGTGACCATTTCGTAGGAACCAATTGCAGTCACTATACGAGTACTGTATAAGAATCTTGGCTATGTAGTTGTCTTGCTAGTATTTTCTCCTGGGAAAAGTTGTTTCAACTTTTAACTTTTAGGCTGTCTTAGTAACCTCTCATCTAAGTAGCAGCCATGTCTAGCCTTGCATTGCTTCCAAACTCTGCATTCAAATTAAAAAAAAAAGAAAAAAGACTGCCATCTGCTACACAGCAGAATATTCCTCCGCTAATCGTAACCCTGACCAAAAAAGCAAATTACAGCAAACTATACAACTTAATAGGACCTCAGAAGAAGGATGTAATTCCTCCGCAAATCTTTGCAACCTCTGATAATCTCACCACACACCCCTTGTCTGCCCAATGTCAATTTTTAATTTTGCACAGCAGCAACTACAGAAATTCTATGTCGTTTTTTTAAAAAAATAGTGCCACATGAATCAGAACTACTAATGTGCTGGTCTATAGTTCTTGTTAGCCTCCATGATGAGTACAACTGCTAGGAGGGATTGCCCCAAATACGTGGATGGCCTCAGACTGCTTACTCCAATATATTTCAAAACTGCTTTATTTAAAAAGGCAGCTGGACTGGTTTTTGACGAAGAAGATGTTTTGCTTCTCATCTAAGAAGCTTCATCAGTTGTGACTATATGGTGGGGGGATAGATCACAACTGATGAAGTTTCTTAGATCAGAAGTGAGACATCTTCTTTCTCAAAAAACAGTCCAGTTAGTTGCCTTTAAAAAAAAAAAAAAAGCACTTTGGAAACAACTATGACCTGGAGGAGTGAGAATCTCCCTAGACATTTATTCCTGATACAGTTTCTGGCAGTACCAAAACAACATAGTTAACAAATAATGATACATTTAATGCCTGGAACCTGGAAGGATAAAGAACACAGAAGTTACATAGGACTAAAAAAAAATGAAAGCAAAGGCCTATTGGTTTCATTCATTTGTTTCTAAATCTTTCAACCTGTTTTTCATTACAAATAATCGCAACCACAAGCCCATTGTAAGGATAAGGGTCTGAAAGGGCCATAGTTGGGGATAACAATGACAGCAATATAATAAGCATGATGGGGAAAAAAGAGACTGACTGATAATAAAACTCAGGCTAAGGCACTCTGAACTTGAAATCCATTAGAGACAAAGAATATTCTCTTTTCACAGAGTAATAATCGTCTTAAGTATAAACCATGGAGAGTAAAGGGCAAGGACCTTCAAAAGCACAATCAAGATACGCTACGCTGACAAAAAGAAAAAAGAAAAAGAACAGCAAATGTCAAAATACTTTACTCACATTTTTAAACTATTATATAAATCAGCAGAAGTGGAAAAATAATCTGAGAAGCAATACCAAAAATGAGCCGTTCCCGGAAAGACTTTCAGCAATACTGTTGAACTGAAGTACAATGTTCTAGGCAGCTGAATTTCATTTGTTCAAATTCCAAGGCAAGTGTCACTTTTCTCTGTGGCCCCAGAAATGGCAGCCACCAAATCAACATCTCCAGGACATTTTGTTGCTTCAGTACGGGCATCCACAGATGGTGACTGTGGATTGCAGGATCGAAGCCCCGCTCCCTTCATACGTGTGCTGCATATGCATCACATATAATAAAGGGGAGAGAACTCTGACCGTGCAGTTGTGTCCGTCATCTTGTCTCTGTGCCCCCCTCTGGCACCCCTATGCCTGAGAAGTAACACCAAATGTTATCTGTGTGCACATTCCCCCAGTCAAGGTCCATGGTATCTAAGGCTAACCAAGTTATGTTTGTGCCTGAGACCGAGAATTTCACAAGTCTTTGTTTCCCAAACAGCACCAATGTAACAACAACAACAACAACAACAACAATAGACTAAGTTAATCACTGGCTGCCCTTTCAGGATATTCAAAACCAGCTGCCTAAGGTGATGTTTCACACTAACTAATAGCAACATTGGTCCTCAAGATGGCAAGTGTTATTTTCCATCAAGCAAACATTTCACAGTTAATGAGCTACCTGAAAAGCTGCCCCAGTTTTTTTCACCTGAGGTATTTTCTTGTCCAGCCCAACTCACCTGAATATGCCCAGTAAAGATCCCCAGATGCCTTCCGCCTCCGGATCTGCACCAAATTGCCGTGTCGACTTTCATGCAGGGGGCCATCATAACCTTCAGTCAAAGCTAGGGAGGAGGAGAAGAAGAGGGAAAAGCAGAGGCAATTAGCCAAGTGACAATCCCATATAGAAAATTAAATTGCATAGCTATTATTAAATATGGTATGCCATGTTTCTATTCCTCACCATCCAGTCAGAGCTGAAGAAGCTTCTTGAACAGGGCTGTCAAACTCCCGGCCCATGGGCCAGATGCGTCACGCACTGGCCACGCCCAAACCCCGGTTTAGTGAAGGAGAAAAAAGTCCCAATATGTCACATGATGATGTCATGACAACGCGAGTTTGACACCCCTGTTCTTGAATGAGAAGCGAAACATCTTCTCCATAGACATATTATTAAAAATGATTTGATCAGCAACCTCTGTGCCACTGAAAAATACACAGGTTAAGGCACTATAATTTTATATTGAGGAATTCATCATCTGTATGATAGAACTGCTTCCCCCAACCTTTGTCCTCTGCTTCCTTGTTTACTGGTAAGATCATACCTTCCCCAAATTAGGCTGATGCAGGTAAATAAATCAGCAACTATTGCACCAATAAAGGTAAGGAGAATTCACCTGGCCACTGCCACCTGAACAGAAGAACCAACATTCAATCAAAGGGGTTGCAGGGTGACATGTAGCAAAGCCATCAATTCTGCTCAGCCTATTGAACCAAATTGTTTTCTAAGCCACAAATTTTCAAGATGTTATGGGCAGTGGCCTTAGAAATCAGAAGAGAGATGCTATGTGTTTCCAACATGGGTATTTTGTTTATTTATGAGAAAATTTATAAGACTACCCAACTTATTTACAGTAACTCCCTGCAGCTTACAAAAATAAAACCTCAATACAGAAGCCAATAAACCTCTACCACAGCCTTGGCAACAACAATCAGGCCAACCATTTTATGGGCTTCATATCACTTCTGGGTCCCCAAGCCTGTTGGAAGAATGTCAGGGCCCTTTGAGAGAGTGTCAAAGTTGGGGTCAATCTTATCTCTGCAAGAATGATGTTACAACAGGAAGGGAGCCACCATCGACAAGGTCCTCCTTATTGGTCTCACTAGACTAGATGGACTTATTTAAGAGATGGGACTCATAACATTCCCTGTCAAGTAGATACAGTATGATTGGAAAAGACAGTCCTTCAAATGACCTAGTCCCAGGCCATGTAGAGTTTTAAATGTGACAAACAACACCTTGAATTGGACCTGGAAGCAAATTGGCAGCCCACCATAGAATATATCATATTTCCAGAAACTGGAATAATGAACTATGGTATCATCTGGAGATTATTTTCACAGACATGTTACCTCCTGCCCGTGTAGTTTGAACATGAAACTCTCTCTCTCTCTCTCCCTCCCTCCCTCCCTCCCTCCCTCTCACACAAATACACACACACATGGTTTGGAAACTCCAAAGTTTGCTCATTATTTTGTAAAGCTTCCGTTGGTATACAGTGTTCTCTTAATAAGAATACTACTGGTTTTCTTTTGTTTCCTCTTTTGCTTCCTGTGGTCAGCACAAAACAGTCCTTATTACTTCTTGTGCACCTGTGCTCTAAGAACCTAATTTATACAGTTCTTAATAATCTTTTGTCTCCAGAAAGGGCTTCTGCCTGGAAAGGGCAACAAGAAGATTCATCTGATCGTCAAAAAATTCAAAATAATGCAGAAGAAAGAAAGTGGCTGCACCTTGTAAAATCTGACACCCCCCCCCCCCAAAAAAAGCAAGATACCATTGCCTGGAAAGAAGATTCTTAAAAGAAAGAAAACGTCAGATGGAGCAATGCCACCTTAGATGCTTTATTATACTGATTAAACTGTATATCACCCAGAGCCCCTCTATGAAGGAGATGGAGGGTTAAGAAGTTGGTTATATAATAAGTAAGTAAGTAAGTAAGTAAGTAAGTAAGTAAGTAAGTAAGTACCCTTTGTTGCTATGTAAATTATCATCATGAGAACTGGCCTGATTTTTTTTTTTAGCTATGACTAGGTTTGTTTATATTAACTCAAGTCATGCTTCCACTCAGGTGCCTTTGTCTCAGGATACATTTTACTACCACACATCTCTGCTTCCAAATACCTATTGACCCTCTGCTATCCCAGTGGCCTAATTACAGCTCAACTTTGCCTTTTATATCAACACCACAGCCTCCTACCAGAAGCACTCTATTGGCCTTCGGCTTCGGAAAGAACCCCAGGATATATCATATCCGTCCTTCTTCAGATTACTCCCTTATGCATTTCTATCTAGGCAGATAAGAGATTTCAAGAACACTGGACAATTCTCATAATTGTACAAATCAGCCCTGTGGCCTATGGACCCACGGTTTCCAGCTATCTTTTAAAAATCATTTTCTACGTTCCCCTCTTGGTCTTGGAAAACCCCTTGCACACTTGTGAGCCATTCGCCCCCAATCTAAGGTGGGGATGGAAGAATCTGAGTTAGAATGCATGTTAGCTTATCAGTAGAGGAGGGTCATGTAGGAATAGTGGCTTCATTAGAAGAGCTACTGAGATAGTGTTAATTCTTGGCAAACAATTTCACGGGCTACATCTCCTTTGACTTCCATCTACAAACTGATCAATCAACGTTCAGTTCCTGCCAGGAATTCACATTCTGGCAGAAAGGGACACTTGTTTGAAGAGAACAAGGGCAGAGAAACTTCGTTCAAGACAAGTTTCCTACCCAAAGGTAGGAGTGAGAGTTCCAGAATGAGAGAAGTTCCTAATAAATGAAGAGAAGAAACCTAAATTCCTCCCATTCTTGCTGTTTCATGTTGGGAAAAGGGAAGGATGAAGAAAATTGAAAAGGTGGATATTTCTCCAGTTCCAGACAATGGGGAAAAAAATGGGAAGGGGGCAGAGAATATCCTGCAACCGCACCCTATTAAAAGGAGGGAAGGGGAGAATCAGAAGGGGAGAAAAAGAAGGAAGCAGGGAAAGAGATGGTGCAAGGAATAAAGCTGGTGAAGCAGAAACCAGTGACTTCCAAGTTAGCAAGAATCAACAAGTCAGCAAAAGTCTAAAGGCAATGGTAAAGCAAGAGATAAATTTGTACATTTATTTTTTCAATTGTGTCTGCAATAAAGAGGCCCTTCCTTCCTTCCTTCCTTCCCTCCCTCCCTCCTTCCTTCCTTCCTTCCTTCCTTCCTTCCTTCCTTCCTTCCCTTTTTGTATGATTCCTCCCCCTCATCTCCTACAGCACCTCTGGGTGTCTAACAACACATTAAAGTAATAAAATAAGCAACAACATGTTTAGTCCCAAATCCATGGCAGATACATCTAAGTGTCCGCTGTAGGCAATACCCAGAGCAACAATAAAAATCATGCTATCTCAAAACCTCAAAGCAATCTCACCCCCACACCAAGGAACACAACCAAGCCTTTAAGGTTTTCTGAAAAGCTGGCAGGGACAAGGTGTTCCGGAGTTTCCTACTGCAAACAAAAAGAACAGCCTACCTGGGACCTACCTGGTGATAATCTTTTATCCACAGGACCCATAGCCTTTCATTTCAACTTATGGGATGGACTAAAACAATTGAAGAGAAGCTACCCTACAAGTAACTCATTACTACCCAACAGGTGTCAACAGGCACCTTAAATCACACTTGGAAGTCAGCACAGCTCACAAAACAAAGCTGTAATGTGGCCATACCAAGGTGAACCCATCACCGCCCACCCTGGACCAGTTGCAGCTCTAAGATGCTGTTCAAGGATAACCCCATGTAGAATACGTTGTAGTCATCCATTTTTGGAGGTGACTTAAGTCCAGGAGCTTCTGTCAAGTAAGCTAATTTGCAAATAAGGAGTTAAGTGTTTGGAGAGTTGTGATTTACAGCTCTGACAAATGGGAAGCTTGACACACTGCCTACATTAAGTGCATACAAAAGCTGAATGGGTTGTTACAATGAAAAACGAATAAATGTGCTAGCCTGAGCATGACTGACACAAAAGCAATCAGAAGCTCAATCTGTTAAACGGGACCTCTGAGTGTAAACAAATTGAGTGACAAAACTTTCCAAAAGGTTGTATAGGAGCAGGTCTAGAGTTGGAGTTCCTACCATAACAAAATAGCCAAGAAAGGTATTGCATAGTTAAATATCTATGGAAATTCTCAGTCATCCAGGCCATAGTTGTCCCAAAGGTGCTTCTCATCCAAGAAGCTTATTCAGAGCTTCTTCAAAGCTTCTTCAGAGCTTCTTGGATGAGAAGCGAAACGTCTTCAAAGAAAAACCAGAAAATCCAGTTGCCTCTTGAAAAAGCACCTTTGGGACAAGAAAGGTATTGTTACAGATAATAAGAGATCTTCAGAAAGACATATAGATGCCAACCATCTTGGGGGTCCATCAATTTTTTATGCAACCTATATCCTGGAGAGAGAGAAAAATTACCTTCTCTATCTTGAGACATAATAAGGTGGTGTATCATTTGGAAGTAGACAAGAACTTTTAAAAATAATTTATAGCTGTGTAAAAGATATAAGCAATAGCAGACTATGCTTATCTGGGGATATTATCTATGATTTCTGTGATGTATTTCTATGATGCGTTAAGTGTCAACCACCTAATGTGGCTTATTGATGAAAATAACCCTGGTATTATACTGTTAAAATGTATCTGTGGGGAAAAAAACTGAGTTCATTACAGTAAGTTTAAATCAATTCCTACCCAATACTAAAGAGAAAAGCAACAAGCTGAAGATAGATATTTAAAGGATTATCTTTAATTACAGAGAAGAGACAGTTCCTCAATGAATTGTCTTTTATAGTCAGTCGCACTAATTAAACTATTTTCTTCATGTGGGTTGCTATAAGAAATGCATACTGAAATGGAATAGATAAATCCAGAAAACCAGAAACATATAGCTGGGCCGTGTAGAAGATCTATTGACTTCAAATAAACTGATTCAAAGCATACCTACCCTGTAAAGCCAAACAAAATTCCTTTTCAGTAGTATACAGAGAACACCAGAAAAAAAATTACTAATACCATAACAACAGTTCTCTGGTAGAAACTCTGCAGGTAGTCTTTGCTTAACAACTGATCTCTCAACTACCATTCAAAGTTACAACGGATCCCCCAAAAGTTATTTACGACCTAACTTCAAAGTTATGACTGCTTCCCCATGACCACGGGATTGCATTTCAGATGTTTGGCAACTGGCTCGCCTTTATGACCAGTAGCAGTGTCCTGTGGTCACATGACTGTGACTCGCTTTAACAACCACATGATTCGCTTCATGACTGTGGCAATGTGCTTTATGACCGTCGTCAAAACAGTTATGAAACTGAGACAGGCCATGTGGTAACCCACTTAACAATGAGGGGTCCCTTGGTGCTCTCTGAGCTTGGGTGTTTTCTTGCAGGCATTTAATTACCCAAACCAGACTACCGGTAGCACTGATGGCGAAACAGTTACAGAGTTGGAAGGGACCTTGGAGGTCATCTAGTCCAACCCCCTGCTTATTCTGCCCCAGCTACGAGTCCCAAGAAGTGTAGCACACACACACAGCTCCAAAAACTCCGTTTAATACAAACAGACCCCTTTCAAAATGCAGGCTTTAACCACAAATGTCCTTATCAGCCTGCTATGAATTACAGAGATTAAACAAAGTCCGATAAGGATTGGCAATCAGCCCAGAAACCAAGTTGTAACAAAAAACTCACTCTCAAAATGCTCTGCGTAGGACCAAATGTTGTTTCCAGCAACGTTTGCTATCTCTGTGTGAACTTAAATAGGCTAAGGGAGTGGCCACTTAACCCCAAGCCTTACTCTCGAGGAGACCTCCTCCTGAGTAGCTACTCCTGCCTTTTGGCAGCCTTGTGTGCTCGAGCATGAGAAGAGGTTCCTCCACTTCACTCTCTTCACTTGAAGGAGCCTCTGGAGGTTCTGAAGGCCCTGGCTGAGTCTCTGCCTCTGGCACCACATTCTCTTCAGCCTCCTCGCTGTCCGACTCGAGCGCTGGCTGCACAGGCTGCTGGTGCGACACCACACCATCCTCCTTGTCGGGATCAGCCACAATCCGCGCAGGCCACTGGTGGGCCACAACACTGCTCATGCAGGAGACCTGTACTAGGGATTAGAACCGCCGAACTGCCGACCTTTCTAATCGACAAGCTCAGTGTCTTAGCCACTGAGCCAGGCATTACCTAGTTTGGGTAATGAAATATCTGCAAGAAAACAAGCAAGCTCAGAGAGCACCGAGGACCCCTCATGTCAACCCTGAGCAAAATATTCTCATATTTTGGTATCATTCAACAACCGCAAAATTCTGAGCTCAATTGTGGTCATTAAGTGAGGACTACCTATATGGAAATATTTGTGTCAATATGGTCAACCCTGTTCATTTCATTGGAAACAGAGAGCACAAACACAAATCCTGCTGGATTACATTTAAATTCCATCCTTGAAATTCATTTATTAGCTCCCGAGGGAGAGTTGGAAGTTCTCGTGTGGTCAGTGTGAGAGGCATTTATTTTATTATTCATATTTCTACGCCGCCCACTCTCCGAGGTCTCTGGATGGCTTACACCAAAGACAGTATACTAAATAGCATATTGCCCCCAACAATCTGGGTCCTCATTTTATCCACCTCGGAAGGATGGAAAGCTGAGTCAATCTTGAGCCGGTGAGATTTGATCCGCTGATCTGCTGAACTAGCAGTCAGCTGAAGTAGCTGCAGTACTGCACTCTAACCACTGCGCCACCTCGGCTCATGTACCTCGGCTTTGTGGCATGCACACAAAGAGACCAATGTAAGGCACCAGGAATCTGAAAAGCAGAGATTTGGCCAAGAGATACATCCTAGCAGAATAGAAAGATTAGACATTTACTCTCTGGTGCACTTCTATGCAAAGCTAGAGGAGGTTTTTCATTGTAATTATCAGCTCAGTATAAATACAGATATAAATGTCATAACAGTCCTATAACACAGCCTTTGCCAATCTGACAGATATGTTGAACAATTACTTTCATGTATTTTTTTCCACGTGGTGAATGATGGAGATTGTCGATCACGGTTTCTTTAAAAAAAAAATCTGGTTGAGGAAAGCTACTTCTGTGTCAGGTTCCTCATTCTGGTCTGCTCCTCAGACTGAGGAAATCCTAGCTAAACTGCAGAATTATCTACTATCAAACTGTTTAGATCAAGAAGATCCCAGATTCAATGGCACTACAGGTAGACCTCAACTTACAAGAGTTCATTTAGTGGCCATTCAAAGTTACAACAGCACTGAAAAAGTGACTAATGACCATTTTTCACACTTACGACCATTGCATCATCCCTGTGGTCATATGATCAAAATTCAGAGGCTTGGCAACTGACTCCTATTTATGACAGTTGCAATGTCCCAGGTGCATGTGATCACCTTTTGTGACCTTCTGACAAGCAAACTCAATGGGGAAGCCAGATTCACTTAACAGTCGTGTCACTAACTGATTAACTGCAGTGATTCACTTAACAAACATGGCAAGAAAGGTTGTAAAATGGGGCAAAACTCACTTAACAACTATCTTGCTTAGCAACAAAAATCTGGGGCTCAATTTTTTATTTTTATTTTTTTAAATTTGATTTATATGCCGCCCTTCTCCGAAGACTCAGGGCGGCTTACAATGTGCTCAGCAATAGCCTTCATCTTTTTGTATATCTATACAAAGTCAGCTTATTGCCCCCACAACTGGGTCCTCATTTTACCTACCTTAGAAAGGATGGAAGGCTGAGTCAACCTTGAGCCTTGGCGAGATTCGAACCCTGCAGTAATTGCAGGCAGCTGGTCTTAATAACAGGGTGCTTTAGACGTATTGTGGTCGTATGTTGAGGACTACCTGTATAATTGGGGTCAGAAGAATTCCGAAAACTGCCAAGTATTGTGCCTGAGGGACTTCATCTCACATCAATCTATAGAAGTCTATACTTCTTCCCCGCCCCATCCACTTAAAATTTAGGCTAGAAGAGAAAAATTTAAATCTAAAGCAATAACTAAAGGTTCAACATGGTATCTAACACTGGTACAATTTCTCTGTAAAAAGAAAAGTGTTAATTTCTTAGTTCCATGTCTCTGCTGGACTTTCCAAAACTACAAGGGTAAAGAGAACAGATTTAAAGAGTTTATAGATTCTGAGGAGAAAACACTCCGTCAGCACTCAAAATTTAATCAATTGTAAAATCTTTTGTACTTGGAATCTGAGTTCCAAGAATGGCAGCGTGGCTCTTCTATGATATGGCTATGAATCATGCTATTGATTTCAAGTATCTTCTGTGCAGAAAATTAAATTATGCAAATCCAGGCCTTTATGAATCCTTTACTATAGTGGTGTAAAATTGAGCACTTGCTTAAGTCAGCATCTTATTTATGCAATTAAACATCTGATGCACCTCTGAAAATGTCCAACTTTCAGTCATCTTGTGGTAGGTTCCCGAAATGATGATAAATCTAACTTTGTAATGGGCAAGAAGCTGAAAGCACTTGTAACACATAAGGTGTTCATCTGATAAAGAAACAAACAAAAAAGAAGAGTAATACAGGGTGGAATCTTCAATGAACACCTGCGCTGTTTCTAGTAAGGTACAACATGTGGAGAGAATATTATTTTTAAAAAACAATATTTTTTTTCAGACACCCAAACATAAAATACATAATTTCTGAACAGAGTATTGACCGAGTCAAAATTCATACAGCTTATTTTCTCCATATTTACTATATATACTCCAGTTTCTGCCAATATTCTATTTTCCTCCTTTTATCTATTTTTTTATAGAATATATAATCAGTATTACCATCCGCCCTTGCCTCCTTATCTTCACTTATCTCAATTTTTTAATCTATTGAAACCCTTTACTTTAAGCACAGTCATTCAAACATTTAATTTTTCACAATTATTTGTGGAGGAAATATTAAAAGGGGTACAAATGATTACTTCCTTTTCATTTATTAAAATCCCTGGACTTCTAAAAGATTATCATCTTCAGTACTCTGTTTAGGTTTAGTACCCAAAAATAAGACATCCCCTGATAATAAACCCAATCTAAAAAATAAGCCCTCCCTGAAAATGAGCCCTCCCTGAAAATATTTAAATGCATGTGCAGCCAGTGCCCGCCATTTCCTCTGGTTAGGGTTAGGGAGACAGAGCTGAAAATCAGGTAAGACTGCAAGTCTTGCTCCATGTGCCCCAAAATAATAAGAGCTCTCCGAAAATAAGGGCAAGCGCTTATTTCGGGGTCAAAAAAAATATAAGACAGGGTCTTATTTTGGGGGGAACACGGTACGTATATATATTTGTATATGTGTGTGTATGTTTGTGTATGTATGTACAAACATACATACTTCCTTAAATGGACCATTTTTAAAAGCAAAAACAGCAAAAGTGTAAGTATATTATAAAAAGTATTTTTCTTTAAATATACACATATACTTGCACACACATATCAAAGAGATCCTTCCCTAGCCCTATTTTAAATGACCTCAGCGCATTGTAATTTTCACCTGGTTTTTATCTTAACTCAAAACTAGTTAAAGTGTTTTGTTTCTCAGTTTGAGTGTGTTGGTGCCTTTTGGTCAATGTTGAATCCTGAAGTTGCTTGCCATTGCGTTCATCCTAAAACTGAGAGACAAGGAGTAGCGTATATACTTAACATGAATATAATGATAAATTTTACTGTACCACTAACAAAGCATTCTAAGCACAATTTCAATGGTAGTCTATCACTCTTAGTCCCCCCCTCCCCAAATAGTCACTTTTTTCATACTTTCATTCTTTCCTCTTTTTCTGCCTAGCATTTCCTCCTAGTGAAACTCTTTGGGTTCTTCTTATTTTTACTTTGAGTGAAAGGATACTTTTCCCCAAGCCTTCTGCTACCTCCCTTAGTATGTAGTATGGTGACCTTCTGACTACTCTAAAAATCCATGTTCTGCAAAGGAATTCTGTTTTAGCATTCTAGATACACACTGGGAAGGGTGTTTGCTGCTGTAATCAATCAATCAACGGAACATATTCAGTGCCTTTCCAACCATAGGAATTATTATAGATTCCCCGTGCCAGGCTCTACCCAGGAAACTCTGTAATCTATAATTATAGGGAAGTTATTCGTAGTTAGGGATTTTTAGAAAAAGATTTGAGATACTAAATAGTCTATAGCTGTTCAGAAAATCAAAAGGAAGCATCTCCAAGACATCTCATCTATGCTATATAGCCACCATGCAAAACATTTTTATATGTACATAAATACTGTACATAAACATACATGTATATATACACACACAGACACATATACCAGGGGTGAAATGTTACCGGTAGTAAAAAAAAAGCTACCGATTTGTCTGAACCAGTATTTCCCATGATCAGCTGTGCCACACAATTTATATTCACTAGAAAGCAGGATTTCCTAATCTAAATCTAGATTTAGAATCTAAATTCTGTGACACAGCTGTTCCCCTGCCCCCTCGCTGTTCTACTTACCTTGTTAAGCCTCCTTTTTCCACGCAAAGCATGCATTTGGCATGCAGTGTGCATGTGCGTGCAATTGGCATGCACCGCGCAGGCGCAGGCAGTGAACCGGTGGCAATCCCGGGAGGATTTAACCACTGATATATACACAGACAGAGAGACACATACATACACACATGCACAGACACACACATACACAAATTTTCTCAGCAACTCTAAAGTAGACAAATACCAAGCCCTATAATATTCCCATTTTGAATCTTTTAAATCTAAGAGATTCTGGAGCCTAGGACCAAAAGGTTTGTAGAAATGTAACACAACTCACCCTAATTGGGGGTAGGATTTTTTTTTAAAAAATATCTATAATGCGTTTCCTAAAGACTTGACAGAATGAAAGCCAAAAAATTAGAAAAAGAGCAGAATAAAACTGCATTCTTTTAAAACAGCTTCATGCTTCATGGGACCCTGAGGCAAGATTAAAAGAGTTGGGGCCTGCTGCCAGAGGGTTTGTTTTTTTTTTTTTTTATGAAAAACAGCAGGAAAAGTAAGTTAGCCATGCATCCACAAACAGTTATTGTAGATTAGTGCTTTTCTGCCTAAGCAAAGTAGAAGTAGAATTTCCTAACCAATGTATCATGTTACAATCATTTATGGAAGAGACAAGGAGAACGACTCTGGGTTTTGTTGTTCAGTTCAATTATTTGTAGGAGAAAATCTGAGAGCATTCCTTCTGTCTTAAGACACAATTAAGATTCCTGGAGCACAGACCCTCTATGGTGGGTTTCAAAATTTTTTACTAACGGTTCTGTGGGTGTGGCTTGGTGGGTGTGGCAGGGAAAGGATACTGTAAAATCTCCATTCCCTCCCCACTCCAGGGGAAGGATACTGCAAAATCCCCATTTCTTCCCAATGAGCTGGGACTTGGGAGGAAGATAAAAGGTGGGGGTGGGGCCAGTCAGAATTTTTACTACCGGTTCTCCGAACTACTCAAAATGTCCGCTACCGGTTCTCCAGAACTGGTCAAAACCTGCTGAAACTCACCTCTGCCCTCTAGGATACAAGAATGACAACCAAGACTGCTGCCACACAATGCAACCTCAAGAATAATGGGAATGTTATTTTTTGCTAAATTTAACAATTTGGTGAGGAAAAAAATAAAAGGCCTGGCAAATGCCAGCACAGAACAGCCTTTACTGTACTCAGACGCTAATTAAGGTAAGGCCTGGTTAGTTCTCGGGTGGGAGACTTTCAGGAAATTCCAAGGGATTTGGAGAGTTTTAAAAAATACCAAAAAAGAGGAAATGGCTGAACATGTTGTTGCTAGGAAAGCTATATGGATGTGACCAAGGGTGACTTTATTTTAAAGATAAGACAGATAGAATCTAAAGCTATACTAAACGTATTTCAGAAATAATCCATAGAATCTATGACTCTATGGCTGGGTTAAAGCATCATGCTAAGCCAAGATATCTTTTTGTTGTTGTTTATTTGGCTTAGAGGATTATATAAATACAGCAGCCGAGACTTCTAAATCACCCTCTATTGTCAATGGTAAGTAAACGGTGGGGTCCTTGGACATCTCCGAGCTTGGCTGCTTTCTTGCAAATATTTCATTACCCAACTAGGGTAATAATGTCATGATGTCTCTGAAGAAATGTGGCAACTTGAAGATGCGTGAAGTTCAACTCGCAGAATTCTCCAGCCAGCTTTTCCAAGTTTTTAAAAAAATGCTGTGCTAAATCATGGCCTGCTTACTTCTAATTTATTCTAAGTAAACTATAATTTATTCACCAACAGAAGAAAATATTTGTAGCGCATGGTTCAACTATGGCAGGGGTCTCCAAAGTTGGCCACTTTAAGCCTTGTGGACTTCAACTCCCAGAATTCCCCAGCCAGCCATGCTGGAATTCTGGAAGTTGAAGTCCACAAGCCTTAAAGTGGTCAACTTTGGAGACCCTTGAACTATGGGGTCTTTGGTGCTCTCTGAGCTTGGTTGCTTGCTTGTACATGTTTCATCACCCAAACTTGGTAACATCATGATGTTATGAATTCTGGCAGCCGAAGTCCATACTTCTTTAAAGTTGCCATGTTTGGAAACAAACAAACAAACACTGGTTTAGCAGAATGTTGGAACCAGGGCCGGATTTAGATAAAAAGAGGCCCTAGGCTATTCCACTTATGAGGCCCTTTCACCTATAGTGAAAGTGTAATTTTAATTTTGCTAACAATTTGAATGTAGGCCCCTCTTGAGCTTGAGGCCCTAGGCTGAAGCCTAGTTAGCCTATAGGAAAATCCGGCCCTGGTTGGAACCCAATGCAGATTTCACAGATTCTTCAGAGATTAGACCAGCCCTCAGTCTATGTGGAGAGCAACAAGGAAGCATCAAGGGAAAGTGATTTCTTTGCAACACACACACTTCCAGAGCTGTAAACAATTCCTGCTCCCCAGCTGAACGACCTATTATCTCCTCTGTCAGCTGCTTCCAATGCACACCTGTACAACCCCATTACTGACAAAGCTCCTGCAATATTAATGGTTGCTTATGTAGAACAATAGTTTCCCTCACAGTTCATGGAGTAAAGTAGTCTTATCATGCCCAATTTCCTTCTATTTTAATCAACATAAAATGTCAGATCCAACACACTGAGTAAAATAACTCTCTCTTTATGTCACACAGCCACCGTTAGCTGAAGCAATGAAATCTCACACTGTTTATTTAACATTCTAATCGGCTTCCCATTTGCTCTGTCTCATATTAAAATTTTCAATCAAATGCACTTGATAAGTGCCTTCAGAGGTATAGTAAAGCAAATCCTCTCTGAATATCTTTCACAACTTTTGGAGGTTAAGTTAGAGATATACCACAAAAGAAAAGTTGAGCACAGAAATTGGTTTACTCTGCACACCATTTCCTGAATAAACTCTACATAAGGGATGTCAAATTTGCGGCGTCACGTAACGTATTGAGACTTTCCCCCACCTTCGCTAAACTGGGCGAGGCTG
The DNA here is from genome assembly GCF_059756535.1 of Pantherophis guttatus. Lineage (NCBI taxonomy): Eukaryota > Metazoa > Chordata > Lepidosauria > Squamata > Colubridae > Pantherophis > Pantherophis guttatus. The sequence goes on from NC_142064.1 coordinate 245,095,027, forward strand.
GGGTCAGCATGTGACATATCTGGCCTGGGGGCCACGAGTTTGACAGCCCTGCTCTACATACTGTCTATCTTACTATTAAAATACCATATCTGAGATATTAGTGCAAAAAAACAGAATATGAAAGCTAACCATTCAGCCTGTAAAACCACATAATTTTCACTACTTATTTTTTTATTTTAGATATCTTGCTGTTTCTTACCAAACTGAAATCTTGCCTACATTGAAATCATGTTACTGATTATTAAACAGATTCTTAATCCAGCTCAGAGGCATAAAATACGAATTTACCTAATTTAAAGTAATGGGAGTTTATTGTACACAGAAGCATAGACATACATCTTAATCGTTATGCCCTTATCAGTTAGACATGCCTAAGGTTAACTCAGTTTACAAGCTATTTGTGGTTGGCACATGGGTATATGTTACATTTTTTTTCTATAGTATTTACTTATAAGGTCTGCAATTATATTTATGATGTAGTTATGATTTCCGACTCACCGTATTTCCTACATTTTAAATGAATATATACAACATACAAACTTAAATGCATATTGAACATACAAACTTATAAGGATATACTAAGGTGACCAACCTTTTTACAATGAGAAGGAGGACACGTGCATGTGTGCCATGTCATGTTTCAGTAAGAAGTAAACAAAGCCACTTGCGCACGGCACACTCTCTCAAAATAATTCTCCTGTGCGGAGTGCATGCGTCTCATAATCGTGTCTCGCTGCACTGTACCGAGCCTTGATGAATCGTCATGTCAAATATAAATACATCACATCACACGCAACGGATCGGATCGGCATCGATCGAATATGGAGATTTACAGATTAGTCTTCAAATATTGAAAAGGAGGACATGTAGGAGGACACTTTTTGAGAGAGGACAGAACTTACAAAAGAAGGACTGTCCTCCGTAAAGGAGGATGATTAGTCACCTTACATATACAATCCGATAAGCATATACAATATACAACATACAAACACACACAACATACAATAGGGAGTCCAGCAGGGGTGGGTTCTAAATTTTTTACTACCGGTTCTGTGGGCATGGCTTATTTTGTGGGTGTAGCTTGGAGGTCATGTGACTAGGTGGGCGTGGCTAGCTGGTCAGAGTCATTTCTGGAAGGTCCTCGCACTTACGACCCGACTCATTTGTTTGCTTTTAACACTGATCAGCTGTAGGACGACCCTTTGAAGCCCCGCGGCAAGAGTTTAAACAGTTTTTTTCCCTCTAGTCATCAGCTGGGACTCAGGAGGCAGCAATAGATTGGGGGTGGGACCAAATAAAAGGTAAGAATAACGTGGGGGGTGGGGGGGTGGGAGGGCGGGGGGGAGAACCGGTTCGGTGATGTCATATCGTCACTGCTACCGGCTCGGCCGAACCGGACCGAACCGGGAGGAACCCACCACTGGAGTCCAGAATGTGCGTTTTATTTCTATGCTGTTGAACAGTTATATGAGGGAACTCTATTTTTAATTTGGTGTTGCCTTACGGTTTAAGGTGTTCAATTTATTATGTTTCATAGCCTGCCCTGGCTAAGATGAGTAGCCATATAAATTGGCTAAAGGAATAAATAAATGTATTTACAAAAGTATGCTTCCTCAAGTGCTAATCATCAAGTTACAAATGATTAAAGCTTAGTATTGCGTGATGCTTCTTATCTCTATTCGGTTTTATGTTGTTATTCCAACAAATGTCAGATATAAAAGTTATTTTTGATCTCCAATTGCTGAGCACATTGACATAGCACCTCTAAGAACGCCTGTTAGTACAAATTGGCAAAAAAAGAATTTTATTATTAAAAGCCAAAATCAAATGCATATACTAATTTTTATCTCTAACCTAGCAAGTTTCTGCTCAGTCATGTTTCCCATATTCCCAACATATATAAATATGGATAACAATAACAATAATAATTCTTTATTGATTGCATGTGGCTGTATCAAAGTTAAAAAACAACAGAAAATAATGGCACATATGCAGGCTATTTATCATTCCTGAATTCAACCAGAATTTGTTCTAGGTAGTATATCCTCTTTAGATTGATCTTTGACATTTCATTTTTCCTAATAATACCTAAGTCTGTTCCCTCCAAGAAGTATGAGAGCTTATCCAAATTATCATATTTAGATTTTAAGTACGGTAAATCTTAAGTAAGACTTTAAATGCACAGCCCTTTCCGCAAAGTGTAGTTTACAATCAAACAGGTATGTGTAATCTTTAACATCTGGTACAATATATGCTCTCAGTCTTCCTTCAGCTGAAAGTGCATGGAACTTTCATATATTACCATGCAATTAAGCTGTACAAAATATGCTCTAGAGCAGGGGTGTCAAACTCGATTTCATTGAGGGCCGCATCAGGATTCTGTTTGACCTTGGGGGGCTGGGGGGAGGGCGTGGCCATCTTGTTGTCACTCATTGAGCCTCCGTTTTCAGGCACAACAGCCTTCTGCAGCCCTCTGCTAGCAAAAACAGAGCTCAGGGAGGTGGCACACGGCCCATCCAGGCTCCGTTTTCAGCTGTGATGGGCTCCTGCTGCCCTCTGCCAGTGAAAACGGAGCTCTGTTTTCACTGGCAGAGGGCTGCAGGCGGCCATTGTGCCAGAAAACGGAGCCTGGGAGGGCCAGGCGCAGCCCCCCTGAACCCCATTTTTGCTGGCAGGCTGGTCCTTTTCTATTTCCAGTGTGGCCCTGCAGGCCAGATCTAAATACCCTGCAAGCCAGATCCAGCCCTCAGGCCTTGAGTTTGATCCCCCTGCTCTACAGAAAGCTATTCTAAGATTTTGGGTCTTATAAACTAGGAATAAAGGGAACGGCAATTATAGATCTAAATGAAAATGCTTGCATTGGTAGGGTAGAATAGATAAATACAGTATATGCAGGAATATATTTTAGTTTAACTGATTAGATTTATTATGGCTGTTCAGTCTTGAAAACTCTGGGTTGGTTACAAAATCTAAATAACAATAAAAACTTTATTGTCATAAAGTAACATAACAGTCAGTCCAGACTAACAAAACTAGAACAAAAAATATAAATACAACAGCCCCCCACTGCACCCCACCCAATATATAACAAACACATTAAAGTTAAGATCTATCTTTATCAAGAATGGGAGGATGAAATTGTATGTCAGAAAGAATAAGATAGTGTTACTCGGGTTGCTTTACATGTATTTAAAAGAAGGAATCCAATATGTTTACATTATTATGAATTGGAAAATCTCTAATTTGGTACCTTTGGGACTTAGAACATGCACAGACTGAAAGGAATTGGGATTTACAATTTGGACAGATTCTATAAACTAGCTGGGTATATATTTTTTCTCAAAATAATCCTAATACATCAAATATATCTAAATGTACAGCTATAAAAGTGATAGTTGCATCTTATGCTTCAGTGAATGGTGAAAATGGAAAAGCCAGAGTTGAATTTTGAAAAATTGTGCAACTTTTTTAATGAATGTTATCCAGGTGAAAAATTTATTTTGTTAAATCGATGTCTGTAAATAGGATGAGAGAATGAGAAATGGTGATTCAGACACTGGAGAATTGGTGAATGTTTGCTGTATCAGGCCATAGCCCAGGAGTTGGAGACATCCCTGATATGTTAGTTGCCAAAGATTCATAAAAGAAAGAAATGGAAAAGATTAAAACAAGCAAATAAAATGCAATGCAATATCGCAGAATATTTTTTTTGTAAAAAAAAAAATTGAAGACATTAAAGAAAGTCTCAGTAAGAATCCTCTAGCAAAGTGAATTACTGTTAAAAATAGAAATGATCAAATGATTTGGGATGAAACCGAAGTGAGAGAAAACTGAAAGGAGTATTTTAGAGGTTTGTCTGGAATGTTGGTGATATACTGAAGACCAAGAACTGGAGTGCTATAAATAGTGTTGAAGGAAAAAAATACGATGAAAATGCACGTTGTAAGAACCTTGGGAAAAAATGGTAAAGACAGATGGTATAACTAGAAAAATGTTGAAATGTAGACAGAGTTTATTATGAAGTGATCTGCAAATTATTTAAAATGTGCTTAACAATTGGAAAGTTGACATTTTTCTCCTATATAAAGGAAAAAGAAGCAAAAATTAATAGGGATAGTGTGTTCCTGGGAAGATGTAAGAATTGACAGTGAGCAAAATCTAGGAACTGCAGTGAGTCATTATAATGGGTAGGAACGTGCATATTGTATTACTGATCATCAGCAGGTCACTGAGAAATGAATATAAGAAAATTGTTCGTTATATGTTGACTGATTTGAAGAAAGCTGAATTATAAAATGCTTAATGCAAAATCTGAATTGATGGTTGGTTGCTTAAGGCCATAAGAGTGTTATACAGTCTGATGGAATTACAGCATGCATGAGAATAAATGAAATTCTTATTCAATGGTTTAATATTGAGCTGGGAGAAATTCAAGGATATCTGAGGTACCTTTGATTGTTGAATGTATTTATGGATATACACCCAAAGAATGTCCATGGAGATTCTCAGTCACTCAGGTCATGGTTGTCCTAAAGGTGCTTTTTCAAAAGGCAACTGGACTTTCTTCGTTTTTCCTTGAAGACGTTCTGCGTCTCATCCAAGAAGCTACTTTAGTTCTGACTGAATGGTGGAGGATGCAAGCTGCAAGGAATATAAATCCTTCCATCCTCCACCATTCCATCAGAACAGAAGTTTCTTGGATGAGAAGCGAAACGTCTTCAATGAAAAACAAAGACATTCCAGTTGCTTTTAGAAAAAGCCCCTTTGGGACACCCAAAGAATGGTTGTTGTGACATTGGAAGTGCATGGGTTGAAGACATGAATGCACATGAACGTTTGCATGCATGATGCCATATCAAGACCTGAATTATCTGCAGTGTAAGATAGACTGCATGATGCAACATACAATGTGGCACTAGCATTTGGCATGGAAAATAGCAGGAACACTTGAGAGTTATATACATATGGTGAAAAATTAGAGAAAAGAGATGAATTTGTGTCTCTTGGGAAAAAATGTTTGGTAGAGATGGACAAATGGACGGTGAAGTTTTAAAACTTGAAATCCTGGTAGAAAGTTCTATTTCACCAAAAGAATATTTGCTGAAAGAAAAATGGTGTTCCATTTTCCCGAGAATCCCACATGATGTGAGGTACAACAGAAATGCACTCAGAGACAAGCATTTTCTATAGGAGCTTCCATCTTGTGGAAAAACTTCCCACCAGAAATAAGATTGGCACCATTGCTCTAGACCCATGATGGCGAACCTATGGCACGCAGAGCCATGTTGCCTGGCATGAGCGGCGGCGCCTATTCCTCTTCCGGGTTTCTAGCACATATGCAAGCGTGACAATCAGCTGGCCTTTGTGCTTGCATCAGAGCTGGTCTTCAATTTTCCAGCGTCAGCATGTGCGTTGGCCAGCTGATCGGCGCGTGCACACGTGTGGCAGTAACCTGAAAACTTGCCAGCAGTAAAGAAGAAGAAACCGCAGTAAAGAAAAAGAAACCTGAAGAAACCGCAAGTATATTCTCCGATGCGCACACGCCCCTGGGCAACTCCCATTCCTGGTGTCGGCCCAGACGAGTGCTCCAGAGGTGGGTTTCAGCAGGTTCTGACCAGTTCTGGAGAACCTGTAGCAGAAATTTTGAGTAGTTTGGGGAACCGGTAATATAAAAATTCTGACTGGCTCTGCCCCCATCTATTCTCTGCTTCCCAAGTCCCAGCTGATCGGGAGGAAATGAGGATTTTGCAGTAACCTTCCCCTGGATTGGATTGGGAATGGACATTTTACAGTATCCTTCCCCTGGAGTGGAGTGGTAATGGAGATTTTACAGTATCCCTTCCCTGCCACGCCCACCAAGCCATGCCCACCAAGCTATGCCACGCCCACCAAGTCACACCCACAGAACCGGTAGTAAAAAATTTTGAAACCCACCACTGGAGAGCATGTGCGTGTGCTTTGTGCTCACACCTGCGCGAAGTGCTCCCTTTTTGGTACTTGATGCTGCACGCGAGCGGTCCCTTTTCAGCACTCGGTGCCAAAAAGGTTCGCCATCACTGATCTAGACCAATATTTCCCAAACTTGACAACTTTAAAATGTATGGACCTCAATTCTGAGACTTCTCCAGCCAGCACATTGAAGCCCACACATCTTAAAGTTGTCAAAGTTGAAAACACTGCTCTAAATGTTTAAGAAGCTGGTTGAAATCCTGGTTGTTTCAGACAGCTTTGAAGATGCTTGAACGAATAGTCACACTGTTATCATATTGACCAGCTGGCACAAAGAGGAGAGGGTCAACCTGTTCTCCAAAGTACCAGAGGACAGGACAAGAACAATTGATGGAAACTAATCAAATCAAAGAGAGAAGAAAGCTGGCACGAAGAAGAAACTTGCTAACAGTCAGGACAATTAACCAATGGAACAACTTGCCTTCAGAAGTTGTAGGTGCTTCATCATGGGAGGTTTTTAAGAAGAGACTGGACAGCCACTTGTCTGAAATAGTATTGGGTTTCCTGCTTGAACAGGGGGCTGGACTAGAAGACCTCCAAGGTCCCTTCCAGCTCTATTCTGATTCTGATTCAGCGCAGGTGATCCTCAACTTACAACAGTTCATTTAGTGATCATTCAAAGTTACAATGGGACTGAAATAAGCGGCATACAATTTTTTTCACACTTACAACTGTTGCAGCATCCTCGTGGTCAAAATTTCAGACACTTGACAATTGACTCATCTTTATAATAGTTGCAATGTCCCGGGATCACGTGATCATCTTTTGTGACCCGCTGACAAGCAAAATTAATGGGGAAACCACATTCACTTAACAACCGTATTACTAAGTTAAGAACTACAGTGATTCACCATGGTAAGTAAAGTCGTAACATAGGAGAAAACTCACTTAACAAATGCCTCACTTAGCAACAGAAATCTTGGGCTTGATTTGTGGTCATAAGTCAAGGACTACCACTAGGATGTTCGATAAGATATTAAACTGTTGTTATGATGCTGCTTTAAGCAGTTTGTTTTAAATGAGCAATTCTGTTGAAGATATTGTGGTTCTACTCATTTTCTTCAAGTACATGCATTGTTCAAAGATTATGTGGTATGCTGCTTGATAATAGCACTAACACTTAGGCTTATATACCTCTTCACAGTGCTTTTACAGGCCTCTCTAAACAGTTTACAGAATCAGCCTATTTGCCCCCAACAATCTGGGTTCTCATTTTACCCACCTCGGAAGGATGGAAGGCTGAGTCAACCTTGAGCTGGTGAGATTCGAACTGCCAAATTGCAGGCAGCCAGCAGTCAGCAGAAGTAGCCTGCAGTACTGCATTCTAATCACTGCGCCACCGCGGCTCATAATGCCAACCATTCAATCGTGTCCAATTATCAGCAACTCTATGGACCAGCTCACTCCACGTTTTCCAATCTCATACAGCTTCTTTCAGTTGTTTTATGCTCTGGCTTTGACGGTGTCTAGCCACCATGTTTTTTGGTGACCTTGTATCCTTTTAACACTGACTAATCTGAGCTTAATTGCCTTCTCCAGTGAGTTTGATCACATGCCATGGCCAAAAATAAAGTAAAGCAAAATTTAGTAATTTTCGCCTTCCAGCAAGATGTCTGGTTTCAAATGCTCCGGTACTTGCTTGTTTGTCATATTTGCTGTCAAAGAATGGCAGGAGCCTTCTCCAACACCATGACTTGAATGATTCAATTTTCCTCCTGTCTAATTCTTTCATTGCCCAGATAGCTATGGGAAACACAACAGCATAGACTAATCTGCATTTATTTCCCAGGCTAATGTCCTTGGCTTTTCCCTACTCGTTTGATGTTCATCATTGCTGTACGATCCAGTATAATTCAACACTTTATTTCTGGACTGCATTCGTTGCTTTGATCCAGCTGTGATCCTAGAATCAATAGAATCCTAGTGATTCTAGAATCAATAGAAACTTATCCTAGGATTCTATTGATTATGCCACTCAGTGTACTACAATTCAAAATGCTTTAAAAACACTCCTAATTAAGATTTCCACTTTCTCCACATTCCCCAAGAATCCACCAGCTTCATAATAGAGATATTACTGGACGCCAATCTTCTGGTGTACAACAGGCCATAGGTAAGTGGAATCCCTTCACTTATTTTATTCACTTATTTTAATATTTGCCAGAATTAGAACTAGAGAATGCAGTGATGAAACTAAGGAGAACATACATAGAAAGACTTAGACCAGTCATGGCGAACCTATGGCATGTGTGCCACAAGTGGCACACAGTATCCTCTTTGTGGGCACGTGAGCCATCGCCCCAGTTCAGCTCCGCCAGGCATGCGCCTCCCACCAGCCAGATGGTTGTCGGGTCTCTGCCACGCATGCGCGGGGCAGGGCGCGTGCAGGGGGCACGTGCACATGTGCGGGGGCCAGGGTGCATGCAGGGGAGCATGTCCATGTGTGGGGGCACAGCACATGCACCCCCATTGCATTTTGGGGGTTCGGGCGTGCATGCTTTGGGCACTCGGTCCAGAAAAAGTTAGCCATCACATAGGGCAGTGTTTCTCAACCTTGGAAGCTTGAAGATGGGTGGACTTCAACTCCCAGAATCCCCCAGCCAGCAGTGCTGACTGGGGGATTCTGGGAGTTGAAGTCCACCCATCTTCAAGCTACCAAGGTTGAGAAACACTGACATAGGCCTTTATGATACAAAGCCTGACATTTCTGCTGCAGTCCTGCATATAGTTCATTAAGACTAAGGATTGTGGGACTCAAAGGGCCTTACTTGGGAGAATAATTTTTAGGGTTTTGCATTCAATATTTAATCTACTTCAACATTAATGGATTGCTTTTCCCCACAAATGCAACATCCCTAGTATTAAACTGCAGAATTATCTGGAACAAAAACACCCATCTGGCTTTTCATTAGGAGAGCCCAGCTCCCTTTATTTAGTCATAAAGAAGAACTTGATTTATGTTAACAAAAATAGAAGGCAGTGCTGAATTGCATTACCAGTCAGAAAATGAGACAATCGTGATGGGTTTTGCATTCCTTCCCCTCTGCACGTCCCCAATTGCCCTGGAGGGTTGAGAGACTATTCGGAATAGATTTGAGAAATAAGCAAGGATGATGCATGGTAGAAGAGAGCAAACGGGGAGGGGGGGAATCCTAAACTGAACAGAAATTCCCACAAAACGACCAATGGTTAGATGGCATTTTCTTTCCCATTTATTCTACAGAAAACATTCTGTAGAGAGAGAATATGCAATACGATCCTCCCATCAGAGTACCTGCTGGGTTCCAGTTGTTTTTGCACTGCTTAAAACCTGAACATTTACAGAAGAAAAAAAAATAAATTAGCGAAAATAATTTTTTGCAAAAGATTCTGCCTGAAGAGTAGTACCAAAAGACATTAACGTAAAGCAGATGGTCAAAATTATTTTCCATAAGGGTCGACAGAAATCTCTTAAGAGCATCACGTTATACTATTTCTGCTGGTTGCACATTCATATTTCCAAGGTTTTCAAGGTGAAAATAGATAAAGGTAAAGGTTTCCCTTGCACATATGTGCTAGTCATTCCCGACTCTAAGGGGTGGTGCTCATCTCCGTTTCAAAGCCGAAGAGCCAGCGCTGTCCAAAGACGTCTCCGTGGTCATGTGGACACCACGGAACACTGTTACCTTCCCACCAAAGGTGGTCCCTATTTTTTCTACTTGCATTTTTATGTGCTTTCGAACTGCTAGGTTGGCAGAAGCTGGGACAAGTAACGGGAGCTCACCCTGTTATGCGGCACTAGGGATTCGAACCACTGAACTACCACCTTTCGATCGACAAGTTCAGCATCTTAGCCACTGAGCCACCGCATCCCTTCTAAGATGAAAATACTAGTCTGCTAATTCTACATAGAGTTCCTCTTGTAATTCAGAATTGGGAAATACATCCAAAGATATAATTATATGTCTGCGTTTTTAATATGTATGTGGCTTTAAGATGTTTAATGTTATATTTTTATTCTGTTTTTAAATAACCTCCCCCTGGTTTAGCATATATTTTTATTACTGTTATTAACAGCTTTGAGATGTTTAAAATAAGAAAACATATCCACCAGACCGGTGTGTATATGTGTGTGTGTGTGAGATACATACACACACACTTTGGAAAATAAATAAGCAGCTTTATATACTCATATGAGATCAGATGCCTCGGCTATGAATAGATGTTCACGCATGCAGAACTGAAACGTTTTATCAGCATAACAAGAGGCTGTTCTAAGATGCTCAAGTATTATTATACAGGGCAGGCGTGGTCTGCCCATTGTCAGCTAGCATCTCGCTATTCACAGATGGCAGGTGGGGTGAGGTGGGTGGCCCCGAAATCTTAATTCATGATCCAGAAAAACAAAAACATCCTGCTTCTCTTTCCTACTTGAAAGAACTCCAGAAAGATGAGAAGGATTAATGCTTCAAGTGATCTTCCTTACAAACTTTTCTGCCCAACTTCCCCGGAGCAGAACTGAGCAGATCCCTTATAGCTCCTGTCTTGCTAACTTCATCCTCTGGTCTTGATTAGGCAATGATCAGATCCTTCCTTGGAACTCCTTTCCGCACTTTCTCAGCGCCCTCTATGTGTTCTGCCCCAGCTACAGACCCCAGCACACACAAAGTCAGTTCAAACCTTAGTTTACTAAATAAACCAGTCTTTTACAACAACGGCTGTTAATTAATTGCATTAACAGCCGCCAAGAATTCAAAGAATAATAACTGAAAGCTTACTATGTTTGGCAGAATGCCCAAAAGCACTTTGCAGGAAGCTGATAAGATAAGCAAGACAAGACACGAAGGTATGTGAACTAAGTTGTTCCCTGCAAATTGCTTCAGTCGGCGTTCCTCCTTAAATAGGATAAGGGAGTGGCCAATTAGTGTGCTTGCTTCGGCAGCACATATACTAAAATTGGAATGATACAGAGAAGATTAGCATGGCCCTTACGCAAGGATGACACGCAAACTTTAAAAAAAAGGGAGTGGCCAATTAGCCCCAAGCCTTACTCTCAAGGGGACCTCCTCCTGAGGAGTCACTCCTGCCTTTTGGCAGCTCCGCGTGCCTGTGCATCGAGAAGAGGCTCCTCTTCACTTAAGGGAGCTTCTGGAGGTTCTGAAGGCCCTGGCTGAATCCTCGCCTCTGGCACCACATCTTCTCCAGCCTCCTCATTGTCCGACTCAAGTGCCAGCTGCACAGGCTGCTGGCACAACACCACACCAGCCTCCTCGCTGTTTGAATCAGCTACTGGCTGCACAGGCCACGTACGGGCCACAACACTATGGTTGTTACATCGTTGTTGTTTTATACATGATGTTCTCTTAATCCTCACAAATCAAATAGCAAACAACTGCGACTGGGGTGGGCTTCAAAAATTTTAACAAGGGGTTCTCTGCCTGGTTGCTGGGTGGGCATGGCCATGGTGGGCATGGCCTAGTCGGCCTCCTGCACCACGGGGGGGAGGGGGGCATTTTTGCTCTCCCCAGGCTCTGGAGGCTTTCCTCGAGCCTCTGGGAGAGCGAAAATGGCCTCCCCACACTCCGGGCCCATTTCCGGCCTTCCGGTAGGCCCATTTTTTGCCTTCCCCGAGCCTCCATGTGCACCCTGCACTTACCTGCATCCAAAACAGGCCATGTGGGGACTCCTGGGAGGGACGGGGCAGGGAGGGCGGGGCCAACCAGGAGTGGGATTTGAGGGTTCTCTGAACTGCACAGAATCTTAGCTAGAGGTTCTCCTGAACCCCTGCGAACCCCCACCAGCCCACCCCTGACTGTGACTCCACCCAGCAAACCCGTGTGTACGTATGAAATATACTTTATCATATAGTTCCTGAAAAGTACTATTATTAATGCATTTAAGGTAGTTCTGCCATATATGCTTGGCCAAACTGGGAAAATGTATAAAAACTAAACTAAAGAAGTCATGTATTTAAAAAAATAAAATAACCACCAGATCTATAGTTGATGACAATCGATTTAACAAATAAATAAATAATTAATATTTATTAGTTCGATTTAGTTCGATTTATATATGCCGTCCTTCTCCGGAGACTCAGGGCGGCTTACAATGCATTAAGCAATAGGCTTCATACTTTTGTTGCCCACCCACTCCCCGGAGCAGTGTTCTATTTTATACAAAGTCACCTTATTGCCCCCACAAACTGGGTCCTCATTTTACCTACCTCGAAAGGATGGAAGGCTGAGTCAACCTTGAGCCTGGTGAGAATTGAACTCGCAATAATTGCAGGCAGCTGGCAGCTAAGTACTACTTTAACAGCAGTAGTTTAGTCCACTGCGCCACCAAGGCTCTTATATTTATTTATATTCAAATAAATGCTGATAAGAAATAAATCAAATATATCCAAGTAAATTTCTTTTTGAGCAGATTATGAGCAACTCCTGTATTAATTTTGGTGAAATAAATTAAAATGTAGTAAATTGCAAGTAATTAAAATACGACGCAATTTATTGCAAGCCTAATTTAATATTCTTTTTTCTATCATTGCTTATATGTTATTTTCTTTTCCATACATAAATAACAATGGTTCAGTAAACAGTCCTGTTGAGATAGAGAACTATTCTTTTAAAAGAAAACAATCTAAAAGGCAATTTGTTAGGATCAAGATTTCAATTTAATAGGTGAAATAATTTAACATATTTCAAATAAACTAATAAACTTTTCCCTTTGAACCAAATTACTTTTGAAATAAAGTTATTACAAGTGAACCATTAAAAATATCCTAATGTAAAAATGATCAACTTTTCTTCAAACACACAAACACACACACACACACACACACACACACACACGGTGTTTATCTGGTCTATGGTAAACTATTCCATAATGTGCTGAAATGTTTCATGGACATTGATATGAATGAACAACAGCAAGGATCAGACTTGGTGAATAATATGATGTGGAATGATGGATGGGAAGTAGATCTTGTTTTAACTTCTACTTAAAACAAAGGGATTAGATTAGATTAGGACCTGGGTATTTATGAGGCCGCCTTCTGCCACGGATAGCCTCCCACTGGCCAGTACGCTCCCACAGAGAGGGGCTCCTCAGGGTGCCGTCCGTCAAATAGTGTTGGCTGGCGGCCCCCAGGGGGAGAGCCTTCTCTGTAGGGGCACCTGCCCTTTGGAATGAACTCCCTCCGGAGATACGGAGGATTCCGGATGTACGCACTTTCTGCCGCGCCCTCAAGACTTTTTTATTCCAACAAGCTGGGCTGGCCTAACTCTTTTAATTGCTAATTTTAATTCGTTTTTTAAAAAGGGGGTGTTTTAATGCGTAAGGGCCAAATTCATTTAATATGTTTTAAATTGTTTTTTAAATTTTATATATTGTTATGTGTTTTATTTGGCTGTTCACTGCCCTGAGTCCTTCGGGAGAAGGGCGGTATATAAATCTAATAAATAAATAATAATAATAATAATAAAAATATAAGAGCCATGGTGGCGCATAAGAGCCGTGGTGGCGCAGTGGTTAGAATGCAGTACTGCAGGGCTAACTCACTGTTCATTCCAAGAGTTCAAATCTCACCAGGCTCAAGGTTGACTCAGCCATCCATCCTTTCGAGGTCCGTAAAATGAGGACCCAGACTGTTAGGGGAATATGCTGTGTAAACCGCTTAGACAGGACTGGTAAGCACTATGAAGCAGTATATAAATCTAAGTGCTATTGTTATTAGAATAACATCTGTATTAAGTGTGAAACTATAGGTAGTCCTTGCTTAATGACCATTAACATCCTTGCTTGATGAGTATTTAATGACCATTGAATGTTATGTCAGACTCCTCCAAAGCTAATTACAACCCACTTGGAAAATGCTATCCTAGGATCACCATGTGGCCTATCTAGCTGCTTCTTGCCCAGCAATGAATATCCTTGCTTACCTTCACTAATGCTGTTTCTCATTTTTTTTGAGTGGCCGCTTCTGGGATCGAGCAGCATAGCCCAGCGACTCAATCCTAGAATTGGCTGCTCAGAAAATGATAGCTACTTGTGAGATTGCAGCACGATCCCAGCAATAAACCACGTTGGTTTGCGTGACAGGAAAAGCCTATGGTAGTGTTGGTGAACCTATGAAACGTGTGCTGGAAGTGGCACATGAAACCATCCCGCGAGGAATATGTGGCCTCACTGGCTCCTCTTCCATGTTCCTGTGCATACATGCACGCTAGTCAGCTGGTCGTCACACTTGTGGGAGTGGCAAAACTTGGAAGAGTGGTGTTCCGTCACGCATGTGCAGGACGGCACCCGAACTTCCGGGTTTATGTTGCGTGCATGTGTGATGGCCAGCTGTTTGTCGGGTGCGCGTCCATACCAGAAACCAGAAGTTAGGATGCCGGCTCGCGCATGTGCGACTGATTGCTGCTCTTCCGGGTATCGGCACTTCCACACACATGAAGGCCAGCGGGGCCACGCATTCTTCGCAGGATGATTTGGTATGCCATTTCTGCCACGCAGGCCGGCACACAGTGACATAAAAGTTTAGCCATCACTGGCCTATGGGGATCCAGTGGGATGGGAAAACAGGCCCAAGAACTATGGGGACCCAAGCAAGGGGCAGAAAGGAGAACGTTCGGGTGTCTCAGAGGATCTGGGAGGCCTTGGGAGGTCCAGGGCAGGCAGTCCTGCCCCTGTGCTAGGTCTCTCAGGGCCTCCCCCACCCAAGATACCTGTGCTTCATTTAACAACTTCATCAGGAGACAGGGATGGGAGGATCATTAAACAAGTCACTGACTGGCACTGTAATGGTCAAAATTTGGTTAATGACAGGGAAATACTACCAGCAAAGTTTGGTTCCTGTATGTCATTCTTTTTAACCACCTAATGGAGCTGTAACAAATCAGAGCTAACATGTTTATGTCTCCTTTTCTTTGCATTTCGTCTGCTCTCCTGCCACTTTCAAATAAGGGAAGGAGCAGGCAAGAAAATGTCCTAGCTGATAAACGAGACCTTAATACTGGTGAAAATAAGCTTATCTATCCAGACTCAATTTACAGGGCATCAAGAAAAGGTTTATTCCGCTATGTAGTTCAGTAACACTGATGCTGCAATCAATCAGCAAAAATACCAGCGTTTTCAGGAAATATAACCTTTGCAAGAAGCTAAGAAGCTTGGAAGAGGACATAATCAGCAAGACTGGGGTAGAATCAGTTCATTCTCTCCATCTATAGGGCGATACATAAAAAGGTGCATTCGCTAAACTTATCAGATGATTTATGAAATGTGTCAAAAAGAAGAGCAAATTCATTCAGCATCTCTCAGATCCATGCAATCTACTGATCTAATGGCCAAGCATTCAAGGCAAAGAAGAAAAGCAAAAGCGATGTAAACAAGAGAAGTTATAAAGCCACATATTAAAAAGGGCCTTTTCAACACAAAAAGCATCACTTATTTCGAATTGGGCCCACTTTCTATTTTTTGAAACAAGAAGGAAGAGCTCAAAGGCAGGAAATGGGGGAAAGCAAAGAAAAGTTTCTGGAAATGCTTTGGTGAAATTGATATATCTATGGAGCAGTGGTATGTTGCCCCCGGTTCGGACCGGTTCTATAGGACCGGTAGTAAAACCGGCGGAAGGATCCGCCCACTGACCCTGACGTCATCAGAAGTGATCTGCGCATGCGCAGAAGCAAGGTGCGTGTGCAGAAGCAAGGCGCGATCCCATTGCGAACCGGTAGTAAAGGTAAGTAGAACACACCCCTGCTATGGAGTTCTTTTTCATGGAACTGAAACCAACATTAAAGGTTTTATGAAATGGCTGGTTTAAATTTGATCAGTCTAAGGATTCTCCCAGACTTGTGTGCTAGATTGGTAGTCCATGACTTATACAACAATTCATTTAGAGACGGTTTGAAGTTACAAAGGCACTGAAAAAAGTGGCTTGTGATCATTTTTCACTTACAACCATTGCAGCATGCCCAGGGTCACGTGATCAAAATTCAAACACTTGGTAACTGACTCATATTTATGGTGGTTATGATGTCCCGGGGTCATGTGACTGTACTGAATTTTGATCATGTGACCAGCAGGGTGGTAAGCGTGAGAATCAGTTGTAAGTCATTTTTTTCAGTGCTATCATAGCTTTGAATAGTCCCTAAAGAAATGGTTGTTAAGTCAAAGCCTACCTGACTCAATTTTTCAATGCAGTAATACAGGTGCTTCTTTTTCCCTTGAGGTAAAAACTCCCTTATTTTACCTTCTCTATATATTCCAAGGATGTGGTGGCTCAGTGGCTAAGATGCTGAGCTTGTTGATCGAAAAGTCAGCAGTTCAGTGGTTCGAATCCCTAGTGCCGCGTAATGGGGTGAGCTCCCGTTACTTGTCCCAGCTTCTGCCAACCTAGCAGTTCAAAAGCATGTAAAAAATGCAAGAAGAAAAATAGGGACCACCTTTGGTGGGAAGGTAAAAGCGTTCCGTGTGCCTTTGGCATTTAGTCATGCCGGCCACATGACCACGGAGACGTCTTCGGACAGCGCTGGCTCTTCGGCTTTGAAATGGAGATGAGCACCGCCCCCTAGAGTCGGGAACAACTAGCACACTTTACCTTTATATATCCCAGATATACATTCTCATCCCAGAGAATGAGGTGGCTGGATGGAGTCACTGAAGCAGTCGGTGTGAACTTAAATGGACTACGGGGGATGGTAGGACAGGAAGGCCTGGAGGAAGGTTGTCTATGGGGACATGATGGGTCAGACACGACTTCGCAACTAACAATAACAATATATCCCAGAACGTGATATCCCCATTTTGCCTCTAATAAGCATATGTTGAAGCCACTATCCATTCACCCAAAATGGATGCTATTTAGTATACTGTCTTTGGTGTAAGCCGCCCAGAGTCCTGGGAGAGTGGGCGGCATAGAAATATGACTAATAAAATAAATAAAATAATATAAAATAAAAGTGGGTAAATTGAGGACCCAGTTTGTGGGGGCAATAAGCTGACTTTGTATAAATATACAAAAGTATGAAGGCTATTGCTTAATGCATTGTAAGCCGCCCTGAGTCTCCAGAGAAGTGCAGCATATAAATCAAATCAAATCAAATCAAATCAAATCAAATCAAATAAATAAATAAATAAATAAATAAATAAATAAATAAATAAATAAATAAATAAAATGGTGCTATAAAACTAACAAGAAGCAGAACAAACAAAGCAGAAATGAAAAGTATTTAGCAAATTACATTCTAGCCCTTGCTAAAAATAGACCTTTTGCAAATGCCTTTTACAGTAATATGAGGAAAACACTGCCTCTGGCAGACTTTCTGACAGCAAAAAAATTAAAAAGGTTGTGAGGCACACATCCATATAAATTATCAAGGTCAAAATTATGCAAAGCCAGCCACTTTTGATAAAAAAAAATAATACCCCAAGTTTATTACAGAGAAATAATTCACATATGTATCAGGGTTACTGATTATCTATTGTCCTTTTTCTGGTAGTTTATTATTTTTACAACTCATTATTATTATTATTTGCAACAATGAGGCATTAAAGCTTAATAGATCGCTCTCCAAAATAGCTTTTTAACATCCCAAACACCGTTGGAGAGGAGGTTCTTTGATTTCAGTTGGGAGGCTACTCCACAGAATACAATATGTACACACATACAAATGCACACGTCATTTAGGGTAGGCTCCCGTCACCTGCTGGAAGAGTCACACTCTGAGGAGTTTGACTGTAGATGATTCAGCAGGCCAGACTATTTCAAGTTTCATTGATGGTCCTGCAGATACCCAGATACTGGAATGTAAGCTCTTATCTGCAACTCTAATAACATGTCAGGACATTACAAAACAAAAGATGGCTGCGTTTTTCAAACACAAGAATCCACCTATTCTAGCAAACACAGAAAAATCTATTTTGAGATCTGTGGGGACAAGAGAATGTTCTGCTACACTCATCGCATTATAATCATAGTAATGTTACCTATGTAGTTACCTCAACGTATGACTACAATTGAGCCCAAAATTTCTGTTGCTAAGTGAGAGATTTGTTAAGTGAATTTTGCCCCATTTTACGACCATTCTTGCCGTATTTGTTAAGCAAATCGCTTCAGTTCTTAAATTAGTGACACGGTTGTTAAGTGAATCTGGCTTCCCCATTGACTTTGCTAATCAGAAGGTCGTAAAAGGGGATGACATGACTCTGGGACACTGCAACTGTCATAAATGTGAGTCAGTTGTCAATGTAAATCAAATGTAAATTATGTGACCATGGGAATGCTGCAAAGGTCATAAGTGTGAAAAATGGTCATAAGTCACTTTTTCCAGTGCTGTTGTAACTTTGAATAGTCACTAAATGAACTATTGTAAGTCAAAAACTACATGTACGGGTAGTCCTCGATGTATGACCACAACGGAGTCTAAAAGTTGTTAAGTGAGACAGTTATTAAGTGAATCTTGCCCCATTTTATGAACTTTCTTGCCACATTTGTTAAGTGAATCACTTCAGTTGTTAATTTAGCAACAGAGTTATTAAGTGAATCTGGATTCCCCATTGACTTTGCCTGCCAGAAAATCACAAAAGGTGACCACATGAACCCGGGACCCTTCAACAGTCATAAATATGAGTCAGTTGCCAAGCCTCTGAATTTTGATTACGTGACCATTGGAATGCCACAACAGTCTTAAGTGTGAAAAATGGTCATAAGTCACTTTTTTCAGTGCCATTGTAACTTTGAACGGTCACTAAACAAACTGTCATAAGTCAAGGACTACCTGTAGTATTCTTATTTTTAGACAGCATAACTTTTTCCAGTCAGTTTAGGGAGTGTGCGGGCTTTCCTTAAGGTATTTTATAACTTAAGACAGGGCTGTCAAACTTGCGGGCCGGATGGGTCACGCTCTGGCCATGCCCACGCCCACTATAGCAAAGGGGGGGGGAAGTTGTGATACATCACATGATGCCGCCAACGCGAGTTTGACACCTCTGCCTTAAGAGTTCCTAGATTTATTAAGCCAGCCATTAATTAAAATATAGTCTCCTATATCTTCAGTTTCACACAGAAATCTGCCTTTAATAAAAGAACATTCAGCGTTTTCCGTTTTCTATTAGGCTGGGAATGGATTCTCACTCCAAGCACCTTAATAATAACACAGCTGTACTCCTACGAACAAAGTATTCCCCATATAGTATCTGCTTTACGGATGTAATACTTATTTTCTAAGTACACATTTAAAGTTCACCCAATGCATAAATGAATTTCTAAAAGGAAGCTTAAGTGTGAACCTGAAAAATCAAACCAATTCAAATTCAGTACAATCCCCAGTGCATTCTCAAAGTTGCCCAATCTGACTGAGTTATGATTTGCAAAAGAAAAAGAAAAAAGTATCCCTCTGTAGATACGAGAATTACTTGCCCATCATGTCTGAAATTGTGCTGGGAAGGGAACACTTGATACTTCAAGCCAAATCAGAAATTCTAATCCAAATCAGTTTAAGACCAGAGAGGGAACAAGCTCTAGATTTGAAACAATGCACAAGGGACTTATTAATGAACCATCCAGGCCTACTACAGTTATTGCAATGAGCCTGTTTTTTAAAACAGCTTATTAAAAAGAAAGTTTGGAAGACATGACTGGGAGAGACTGCCAGGTTCACTTGGAGATGCCTCTAGGCAATTAGCTGCTGTACCATACCTAGTTCACTCAATATTGCATGGATATCTGGGACCTGTGAGGATTTGGGACCTGGCATCGCCAGAGGAATTGGCACCAAAGCTAGATAAAGTAGCCCAGACAGCATGTTGTGCCAGACAGAAATTTCATTCTTGGCATTTAATCCACAGAATACAATGTTTTAGTGCTAACCAAAGGTGCCTTAATGTACAGATTGGATTCCAAAGGCTATTTATTAACGAGCGGATTCAGGAAGGACAGTTTCCACTCTGTATACAGCTTTTTCCAATATGTTGATCAGCAGATGTGCTATTAGTTAAAAATTTAGGAAATTAATGTTTTGAAACATGTAGAGGGCTCTCCAGATAGGGAAGTTATAGATTCTTTCTTTCTTTCTTTCTTTCTTTCTTTCTTTCTTTCTTTCTTTCTTTCTTTCTTTTTCTTCCTTCCTTCCTTCCTTTTTCTGTCTGTCTGTCTGTCTGTCTGCCTGCCTGCCTGCCTGCCTGCCTATCAACCTCCTCTTTTAACAACCCCATAATCCCTTGTGGGGTTTGGAGTCTGGGCAACTGAATGGAGTTAAGTGTTTACTGGCCGGATGCCCTTCCTGTCGCCAATGCAAAGTTTTGTTCAGCAGATATATTCTCAGTGTGCCCAGGGAGAGAAATATCTGCCTCTACCTAGGATCAAACTCACAGCCTCCTGATTGTAAGGCAAGAGATCCACCTCTAGGCTATCTATCTATCTATCTATCTATCTATCTATCTATCTATCTATCTATCTATCTACATCTTACTTTCTTTCTCTTGCTTGCTTTCTTTCTGAATTTTTATATGGTTGCCCAACTCCAGGTGGGTGACTCTCGGCGACTCCAGATGGCTTACAAAGATAAAACCCAAGTAATAAATCAATAACCCCAATTCCCCTGGTGACAACAATCAGATCACCTCCATATCACTATGTCTGGGGGGTGGGGGAGAGAATCCTTTTTCTTGGTCTTGCTAGATGAACCTCCTTAGGAGAGAGGACCTGTAGTATCACCTGCCTCCCCACTCTCCTGGGTTGGGTAGCTATGATTGGGAAAAGACTGTACTATCAGGGCTGATGAACTGCTTGTGGTATTGTGCTGACACTATGTATGTATGCAGAAATTCAGGATAATGCTAGTGTTATTCATCAGGAAATTGGTTAAAGGAAGGAGGACAAAGGAAATGATGGCATCATTTCAGCTAATAGTTTCTCTTTGCAATTTGTTTTCTGATGTGATTCCTTCTTCAAAGTGTTGGTGAACAGAGGAAAGGCATAAAATACCATGTAGTACAATATAATCAGTATGAAGTTCTGGCTAAATATATTGGATTTCTCTTTTAAAACAATGTCCTTTTGTTCAGTTTTGGAAGAACCAGTAAGGAAATGGAAGCTTAACCACAACACATAATCCTAACCCATAAAAAATACTACTAATAAGAAGCCAGAGCAAATCAGCAACCAAAAAAAGCTAATTCTTTAAAAAGTGAGCAATATTTTAAAATACAGTTATATGTGCCTACTCTGTAGCAAGCTTCATTAAATGCAATCAAGCAAATTCCAAGGCAAGTTTTATAAAATGACAGACTAAAAGCCTGAAAATAAACACTAAAAAGCCTGGAAAATTAAAGCATCGCTAGGTTCAAAAAAGATGTTAGAATCAGGGCTACAAAACCTCTCCAGAAATAAAACCGCCTTTCTTATTCTATCCATATTCATTCTTGAATTTAAAGCATCCATTGCGGAAGATCAGTAAAGCATATACCATGGACTTGAAAAATAAGACGCACCACACTGAGAATTCCTGTACATTCCAATTCATGAAAAGGAAGGTCACTCCACAGAAGAGGGTGAAAATTATGGAGCTCCCCCACCCTTTATTTTATGGATGCAGGGATCATCAGAATATTCTGATGGGCTGTATGTACTGGGCAGATTACATGAGTCACTTCTATGTAAGGGAGGCATTCTATAAGTACGTAGATGCCAATTCATGTAGAACTTTGACACTATCAATAACCAGTGCAGTGGTGGGTTCCAACCAGTGTTACCACCGGTTCTCTTCGTGCACGTGCTTTGTGCGTGATCGCCGAACTTGCGCTCCATGAAAGCGCATTAGGTCTCTGCCCAGCTGAGGTGCGGCAATCCACTCTGCCGCGCTTATCAGCTAGGCTAAAAAAATGAGAAATAAAGGTAGGAATAACGCAGGGGGCGGGCGGTAGGGCCCAGCTCCCAGTCAAAGAGAACCGGTTCGGTGACATCACATCATATCACTACCGGCTCACCCGAACCGGGCCAAACCAGGAGCAACCCACCACTGAACCAGTGGACCAAAAATATGAGATTTAGATCAGGGGTCTCCAACCTTGGCAACTTTAAGACTTGTGGACTTCAACTCCCAGAGTTCCTCAGCCAGCAAAGCTTTGCTGGCTGAGGAACTCTGGGAGTTGAAGTCCACAAGTCTTAAAGTTTCCAAGGTTGGAGACCCCTGATTTAGATTGTGTACTCTACTTTGGAGTTCAATTGCCATCTTCAGGTGGATTTCAAAGGCAGTTTTATGAAGAATATATCCTAGTAACTCAATCAGGAGAGCATACATTCATGAGTCACCATGGCTACAGCCTTCTGTTCCCAGGCAGAGCTGCAACTGGAACATCCAAGGAAGCTGAGCAAAAACCCTCAATCATAGATTCCACTTGCCTATTATGCAATATAGGAAGTATTTGACTTACAACCATCTGTTTAGGGACTTTAGAAGTACAGGTCAAGCTACCTGACCTTTCGTGTTTTCATCCACAGAAGCTGTGTGGAAGAAGACCCTGGAAATTAACTTTTAGTAAATTTCCTGGAATATAATCTTTTCCATGGGTTTCACTCCCAAATTCTTTCTCCTTGCTTCACACACCTAACTATACAACATGCTGTTCTGCATTCTCCATCAAAACAATAACTGCAGGTAGTCCTTGGCTTACAACAGTTCATTCAGGGACCGTTCAAAGTTATAACAGCATTGAAAAAAGTGATCTATAACCGTTTTTTTTTTACACTTACAACCGTTGCACCATCCTCAGGGTCATATGATCAACATTCAGACACTGGATAACTGACTCATAACGGTTGCAGTGCCCCGTGTGATCATGTGATCACCTTTTGTGACCTTCTGACAAGCAAAGCCAATGGGGAAGCCAGACTCATCTAACAATTATGTTACTAACTTAACAACTGCAGTGATTCGCTTAACAAGGGAAGCAAGGAAGGTTGTAAAATGGGGCAAAACTCACTTAAAAACTGTCTTGCTTAGCAATAGAAGTTTGGGGCTCAGTTGTGGTTGTTAAGTCAAGGACTACATGTAGTTGTGAGTCCATGAGGCTACCTAATTGTAGACTTACTCTTCTAACTCTAACATACAGAGTTATCATCAGGACAGAGAAGCCTTTTACACAAACTCTATCTTCTGTCCTTTCCTGGCCTATTTCATTCCTTCTAGACCCGTGATGGCGAACCTATAGCACACGTGCCAGAGGTGGCACATAGAGCCCTCTCTGTGGGCACGTGCAGCATCACCAGCTGCTCTTCTGATTTCCGGTGCGCAGATGTGCACCAGCCAGCTGGTCTTTGTGGGTGCCGGAGCACCAGAAAACGGCCTGAAAACGGCCAAAAACCAGGCCATTTCTCAGGCCATTTCTGGGTCGTTTTTCCAGGCCTTTTCTGGGGTGTTTTCTGGGTGTTTTCCAGGCTGTTTTGGGCCATGAAATATGGCCTGCAAATGGCCCAAAAATGACCCAGAAAACAGCCCAGAAAAGGCCTGGAAATGGCCCAGAAAACAGCCCGGAAAAGGCCTGAAAATGACCTGAAAACAGCCCTCAAAATGGCCCAGAAAATAGCCCAGAAAAGGCCTGAAAAGGGCCCAAAAAGCGGCCTGGAAAACAGCCAAAAAACAGGCATGTGTGGGCCAGCCAACTGGTCTTCAGCTTTCCAGTGCTCCAGTGCGCGTACATGCACACACTTGCATGTGCATTCTGGTTTGGCCACTCAGTGCCGAAATGGTTCGCCATTACTGTTCTAGACCAATCGTCTCCTACCCTCTGTTCCAGACACCTATGGCATCTCCATCTCAGCCTAGAAATGTACAGCTGAGTACCATCATAGTATTGGTATCTCACCCACAAACTGATGAAGTCTTCCTTAGCTGGAAGAAGCTTTCACTCTCTTTCAACATATGACGAGTTAAACTGGGGAAGACCAAAGCAACAACAATAACAAGATGTCCCTCTAATCAAAAGCAAAGTACCAAGTACAAGCAAAATAAATTGGGGACTTTATCGAAAGGATCAGACTCCAATTTCCCACACATGCAACCTTAAAATGTAACAAACATTGTACCCAGGCAAAGATGTTCTTAATTCCTATTGGTAGCATGGCCTTTGTCCCGAGTTTACCCTGTTGTAATTAAGCACCGTGGCACACGGTGTTGCTTGTCAACTTCTGGAAAGAAAATAATGTGACCTTAATGGCTTCACTTTTAACTTTCTCTGCATTGCAAAATTGTAGTTCACTTCACTTAATCTACAAAGCTAATAATGCACGCAGGCAGAGGCAAACTCCTTTACACAAGAAGCCTTCTGTTAATCTTTCTTCATACATACCGTAAAAATACTTAATGAACGGAAGAGAGAAATGGAGATTTATTTTGAAAAAAAAAAATTCCTGCCACCTCTAACAGTACAAAATTCTCTCAAAGACTTCAGCAAGCACAATACACTCAGCAAGCAACTAAATTACACTAAACTAAAGAATGTTTCAAAAAAAAAATGGAGGTGATTGATTACATCTGATGCGAGAAGGCAGTATGTAAGGCAAAAAATTGGTAGATGGTAGCAAAGAAAGACAGAAAACAAAATGGAGAGCCACGTACAGGTGATCCTTGACTTACGACCACAACTGAGTCCAGAAATTTGGTTGTAAGTCACTGCAGTCATTAACCGGGGTCAACACATGACTAGATTCAACTGTATGACTGTTTTTATGATGATTGTTAAATGTGTCATTGCACTAGTTAAAAGCAATTCACATGGTCATCAATCCAAATCCAGTTTATCCAATGGCCGGAGGTTTTTTGTTTTGTTTTTAATTGCATAAAAATGGCAAAGCACTTAACAAACCACAATCACCAACCACAGAATGCTGTAATGAGTCATAAATGTGAGTTGGTTGCCAAGCACCAGAA
The DNA here is from genome assembly GCF_059756535.1 of Pantherophis guttatus. Lineage (NCBI taxonomy): Eukaryota > Metazoa > Chordata > Lepidosauria > Squamata > Colubridae > Pantherophis > Pantherophis guttatus. Next base: position 245,119,941 of record NC_142064.1, read on the forward strand.
AGGCAATCTTAAAATTGTGTCCAGATCCTGAATTCATCCCAGATGGAGCCTTAAAAGTGATGATAAAAGGCTGCATTTTGGTGATCTGTTTTGAGATTGGACATACCCACCAAAGCAGTTTAGAGAACCCATAATGTGTTTTCAAGATTGCTGAGACTGCTGTCATAGATCATGAAACTACAATGGCCAAGTTTTATAACATCTTTAAGCCAAATCAAGCAAGCCATATTTATGCCAATAAAGCTTTGTTCTCCTGTTTAAGAATTACATTAATATTGTTAGTTTTCTTACTGCTGAAAAAGTTAAGGCAGAATTAACATTGATATTAGTAGTTCTAATAAAAATGACATGAGCCATGTGTGTGTGTGTGTGTGTGTGTGTGTGTTTTCTTCTAGCCAGGTTTTCTCTACGTAACCAAGGTTTTTCTGCAGCCCCAGCTCAGTAGAATCACATCCACTCGATTCTGGGCTTTTTTCCTTTCTAACAGCCAGCAAGCTCTTCCTGCTAGGTGGGAAACCTATATAGATCTATTTCTATATCCCTATATATATATATTTCATGTCACATTATTGGGCCTCTGCATTCTGGCATTCAGACTGGAGTCAAACGTCTGAACAAGCCAAGCAAAAGAGAACTTAAATATTTTGCAGCCCTAAAAGTTCAGCCTGAAACTGGGAACAATTCCAGTGACAGAAACAAAGTGATAAATACTACAGGCTTGAGACTCGAATGTTCTTTCACCATTTGGAAATTTACAAAATATTTAATGTCTGTTGCTTTTTGCATTCTTGGCAATGAAGGTGTGCCGTTCTCCTTGCTAATTAGCATTTAGAATATGTCACCTGCCTTGGCATCAGCTGGTGTCAGACAACAAATTAGTAGGATTTTCCTCTTTCCTCTTAGCTTCATGCACAATAATAATGGATAGGTCACTTCCCTTACAGCTCAATCTGAAGGAGAAAAGAGACGGCAGCCCAATTCCTAAAAACTTCTTGAATTCTCGGATCTGCCTTCCCAGTAACTAAGGGTTTCTCTCTGTCTTGCTCAGATTGAGTTACCACTTGTTGGCTCTCGCCCAGTCCAATATAAATGGAGGCTGTGAACTTGGAATTGTTTCCTTGGATTGAAAAGAAAAGCAAGGATAGAGTTATGCGACAACAACATACTGGTCTAGCATGAAATATCTACTCAGGCCATTTGATTTCTCTAATAATCAGTAATTACCAACTGTAATTGTACCAAGGATAATCAGTAGAGACCAACTGATACACATTTCGTATCACTGAGGCATTGTTCTGAACTGCTACTCCTTCTCTAGGGAATAAATAAATGTGTTATTGCAGATTGTACCGTATAGGGGAAAGAAGCATAATCTTTGGAGTCACTGTCATGTTATTGGGCTGGGCTAGGTAGTTGCAATGTCTACAGTATAACAGTTTGCACATGACTCTTAATAGAAAAGAATAGAATGACAATGAGTTTGTGCTTGATAAAGAGGTAGAACATCCACTCCATTCACTAATGCTTTGAGAAAGAGTTGGTTATAAAGCCACAAACTGTATCTGGATCTAGCAATCACTTTAAATTTGTGTAAGAAATAAATTCACCAAAGTGCCTAGCTCTGTAAAATACATTCCTTCTTTTTTATATTTTTTTTCTGGATTTTTCTTTCCTTTACAAAGAGCTTTATCTGGTTCTACCAATAAATAAAAGAGGTTTGAAGGAACAAAGTGTGACGCTTGCTTCATTCATTCCATCAACAAAATAATCTGTATATGACATGCAAGTATGAAAGAGACATCCATTAGTTTCAGGAACGTGTTTTACCACTTTTATTCACAATAATTGCAACTGAATGCACCCTGCAGCTGATGATCAAACCTCTCACATTGCTCTGTAGGAGTTTCTACACTTCCAAATCGTAACATTTGAGGGCTTTCCAGTATGAACTACTTAGTTCATATCCCACCACAGTAATTATATGGAGTTCAAAACTGAACTTTGATGCGGCCATTCCAAGCCACTGAATTTATTCTTCTCCATGCATTCTTTCATAGACTTGCATGTATATTTGGAATCAAAGTCTTGTTACCTTCCCACATAGGCTTCCGTTGATGGACAGATGGTGTCATAGTCTCCTGTAAAATTCCCTGATGTAAACCTTGCCATTGCTGCCAGGTGGCAAATTGCAAGTTGTCCAGGTACCCAAACTAAGACTGTATGAATCCCACACTTGGCAGGAGGCTCTTATTGTAGAAGGCAGTCTCTGGTTTCCACTAGATGGAAAAATACTCATATAGACTATAAATTTCCACCGCGGATCATCTGTCAATAAAATATTCCATCGTAAAACTTGAGGTTTACCCAGGTGAGGTTTTTTGTTTTTTGTTTGGCAAGCATCAATGTTCTCCTTAGTGATGGATAAATTCCATCTTGCTACTCTCCCACTCTCGCCAGTGTGGGTGTGGTCAGCTCAACATCACTCGTGTTGGGGGCGCCTGTGGCAGCCTGAGCACTCTGCTAGCGAAAACGGACTCCCGAGCTCCGTTTTCGGCTTTGATGGCCTCCTGCAACCCTCTGCCAGGAAAAACGGAGCTCGGGAGGGCCACATGCAACCCTCGCGAGCACCGTTTTTGCTGGCAGAGGCACCATGGGCTGGTCTTTTGCTGTTTCCAGGGCCGCCCCGCGGGCCAGATCTAAGCACCCCGGGGGCCGGATCCAGCACCCGGGCCTTGAGTTTGACACCCCTTCTCTAGAAGAAAAGATCTATGATGAAGAAAGCCGAAGTTTGTGAAATAATTAGGGTAGGGTAGGACTTGGCTAATGCACATCTGATTATTTACTAAAACACTCACACAATTGGTCCTAATGTATTTAATTAAATTTTGGGGTTGATTACTTTGTTTTTACACTGCCATATCACAGTCTGGATGTCTGTGTTTATGAAATAAATGAAATGAGCACAAAACATTAGTGCCATTTGCTCACTCAGGCTCCGACTTTATATATCAGTACCATCCCCAGGAAGCTCGGCTAACATTCAGTGGCAAAGACACGGGGGCTTTCAGAAAACTTTAAAAAATGAGAAGACTTTTTTCACCAAACTAGATAACTCTGGAGAGTCCACCAGTAGGAAACTGAATATAATGTGTCCATACTCTGCCAACTATATTGAAGCCAGATTTTATTCTTACAGGCTGGCTTGGATTTAATTCTATCTATTACCATTGCTGCCAAAAGCACTGGTCTTAAAGGACAAGAAACTGGCCTGTAAAACTCTGCAAAGAAAGACAATATTAGTTACAGTAGCTGCCTTGACACTAAAGATGCCTGACTAGGTGGCTTAGTGGCTAAGGCACTAAGCTTGTCGATCAGAAAGGTCGGCAGTTCGAATCCCTAGTACAGGTTTCCTGCGTGAGCAGGGGGTTGGACTAGATGACCTCCAAGGTCCCTTCCAACTTTGTTACTTTTACTGATATGTGACTATCAGGCACCGCATCTCTGGAAGGGAAGGCAGCCATTAAGTAGATATCCGTTGCCATCTGTTGGAAGCTACGGACTATTTCGTTCTATACAGTCAAACGATGGCAGAGAAGCCGGCATCTTTGTTTTTTTTAAAAAAAAAAAAATGGTAGAAGATGCCAATGACCAGGTGGGAGAATGGGGCTCAAGAGAAGCATATTGGAAACTTGAGTGAAGTGCCATATGGAAAAGAAAAGCAAGATTAGGTTAAGTAAGGTAAAAAAAAAAAATCAGCACAGAACTAAAACAGAAAATGACTATCCGAGAACTTTTTAACGCCAACCCCCCCCCCCATTGAACTTACAGGCAATGTGACTTGGGAGTGCAGAAAGAATCAGAATGGAGTGATAGTTTTAAAGTCAGAGAAAGAGGCCCTGAATTTCTTTGTGTCACTGGAAAGAAGGGAAGAGAAGCAGGACAATTTCTTGATAGATTGAATGCATTTTTTTCCGGCAAGCTATGCTAGAGAGTTTGTATCCACACGCCAGGTCTTACAGAGAATCCAAGAATTCTACCAAATACAGCACTAAAATCACCGAACATATTATTTATGGGGAAAGGGAAGTACTCAAGATTCCTCGGGGATCTTAGGAGTAACAAATCTTCCCTATCGCAGAGACTGCCATGCACCCTTCTTCTTATTTCCCCCTCACTGAATGCAACCCGAGGCATTTCTCAAGCAAATGCATTCCCATCAACCTAACATTCATCTTAAGCTGATTTCTTTATTTCCTTCCAGACATTTACACCCATTTTTTTTTTCAGGAATTGTTGCTAAGTATCTGCTCTTTTGTTTCCACTGACTCCAGGAAAGTCACCCATATTTGATCCAGGGTTGAGAGGGCTCTGGCTCTACTCTCTCCTTACTCAGCCAAGTAATTCGCCCCTTGCCCCGTTCATGTATTTGTTCCAGCAGCCTGGGGGAGCCGTAGGCAGACCTAACTTCCTTCTTCCGTTTATTTTAGTGACATATACATGCCTAACACTCTCAGGCCTTTTTCTGTGGAGGTAGAGAGTATAGGGCATAGAAACTTGGAGTAGTTGGCAAAGGGCTGCATTTATGCAGCCTTTTGTAGCTTTTAGTCAGACAGAATGAATGGAAGGGACTTCCATTCCCAACACTATTAATCTGGTTGTTGTTACAAACATTTAATTCACTTTACAAAATAGTGCTAATGAACTGGATGCCTACCCCCCATCCTGCTTTTGACCCTCCCTGCTGCTACCAACTGCGCCGCAATCACAATGCTTGATGTGCAAGTCACATCCGTCTTAAAGAAGCAGTGATGCTCCCCTTCGGTTTCATTCAGGCTTCAGACAACACAAGGGCTGCTGTTAACTTCAGTCACTGCACACAATTACCGTGTTTCTCCAAAAAGAAGGCCGGTTCTTATTTTCTTTTGACCCCCGAAAAAACGGCTAGGCCTTCTTTTTGGAGGGTTCTAATTATTGACTCACCTCATGGCGGTGGCACCGATAGCCCCGCTCAGCAGGAGTCTGCTGCTGGCTCACTTCTTCTGCGGCCGCTTGCCGCCACTCGCACGCATCGTCCTGGCCTCTGCAGGACGGCATCTGCAGCCGATAATGGAGCTCCATATCGATCCAGAGCTCTGTTATTGGCTGTAGATAACAGATGCCAGCAGGTATCTGAAGGCGAAATGAAGGCCAGGGCAATGTGTGCGAGTGGCGGCAAGCAGCCGCAGAAGAAGGCGAGGCAGGTGTCGGGGTGTGCAAGGCCTGGTAAGTAGGGCAGCTCCACCACCACCACCCCACTGTAGCTTATTTTTTACCTGTGTGCCTCGCCCCACCCCCTGCACCCCGGGCTGGGCGGGGTCTTAATTATGGCTAATTTTGTAGGTGGGGCTTAATTTGATCGCATGCGCTTAAAAACATAATAGGGCTTCTTTTCAAGGTAGGTTGTCTTTTTGGAGAAACACGGTAGGTTTTGCACAAACCACAGCCCCCCTCAGCCAGGAACATAGCCAAGGAAATCTGGCAAGAATGGAGAGGGGAAGGGGTTTCTCCTTTTAAAAAAAGAAGCTGGGTTGAAGTTTAAAATACAACACCCTCACCCCTATCTGGAAGAGAAAAGCATCCAAAATGAATTCTGTTACCCTTGGAAAGTTTCCACTATATAATTTGTTCCAATGGCAGGCAACACTAAGCTTATAAAACATATCAAAATAAGCAAGCTCCTCTTATGTACCTTTTGGCTACCAATTATTGCTATTTTGCTTTCCATCCACCTCAGGCCAGGGGCCATTCCTTCTTCTTCCTTTACTCAATTCTACTAAGTTTAGAACATAAAAGAAACGGCAGCAACAGGAAGGAATTTAACAGCAGTGCCTTGGTGGGATGTTGCCCTGGACAAATACCTTATAATAATTCCAGACTCTGGTCTGTCTTCAGGCACTGTTGCTTACAGTGGTTTCTGTAACACAAACAATAAGTGCCAAGCTATTAAGATTTCAATAAAAGTTAATGATTAGGAAACTCTGAGTTCCCTCTTTTTATTCCAAGGGATATCTGCCAGGATCCAAAAACCCAAGAAAGGCACAACGAGTTTCTTTTAAGCAGTTTCCTTTACTGTTCCTTACCTAGTGAAAGAATCTTGCCAAACTAAAGTAAACAACTTGCCTCACCAAAGATACAGTCGGAGAATTTCTAGCGAGGAGCCCTCTTAACTCTTTTCCTCCTAACCAAACTATCTAAACCACTGTCTTTTGGTCCTCTGGAATCCGGACTAAATTCGGACTGGGAATCCGGACTAAATTCCGCCACAATACCAGGGTTGCTACTTTCGGCATTTTTCTCTCCCAATTTGCAACGTAACTATTCCTTTTCCTTCCTACATCTGGTGCAAGAAGGCAATGTTCTATTTTTCAAAAAATAGAAAACATTGTCTTCTAGCACAAACACAACACAACATCCTTGACATTTAATAGCACCACTATGATTAAAATAAACATGGCAGGTGTGTGTTGTAAAACCATACTGAAAAGAAATATTTTAAGAATATTGTTCTTACCTGTATGCTAACAGAACTGTACATATTGTTAAAGGCAACATACCTGGTTACAATCCTGCACTCATTAGCCTGGGAATAAGGCCTATGAAGACAAATAGTCTAACTCTGAGTAAAGAGAAACAGAGTGCATTAGAAATGGACTGTTTTATTAATTATTCATATTATTATTCTTAAATTCTGCAAGTATATTTACAATAGCACACTTGTGTAATAATATATACTGCTCAAAAAAATAAAGGGAACACAAGCAGAAGACATCCAAGATCTGAATGAATGAAATAGTCTTATTAAATACTTTGTTCGTTACATACAGTAGTTTTGTGTTCCCTTTAGTTGTTTGAGTATATATTGCTAGAAATTTCTTGCATTTTACCCACGTTTTCCATGTTTTTGTTTCATTTTTGTTGCTACTATTCAACTTTATGGTCTTTCTTTTTTCCAAGTATCCTTGGAACCTTGATGTATATTTTTCTAAAGATAAACCAAAGAAAGTCAATTGTATTTGGGTATTTTGAGCTTAAATTGCTTACTTGGTCCACAATAAAAGAAGAACACTTTCTCCCCTGCTAGAGACAGAGTGAAAACCTTTTACTGTGCAATAATTTCCAAAGAGATAACAATTTAACACCTGTAATTCTTGGACTGTTTATGTAGTATTAGTATACTGGACTTTGATCAAAGAGTAGTTTTACTAACCTAATGTTTTAAAAAGGAAGAAAAAAAGACATAGTTAACAATAAAGTTGGACTTTAACTTAAGAGATTTGAACACCTTTACATTAGTAAAGGTTCCCCTCACACATATGTGCTAGTCGTTCCCAACTCTAGGGGATGGTGCTCATCTCTGTTTCAAAGCCGAAGAGCCAGCGCTGTCCAAAGATGTCTCCATGGACATGTGGCCGGCATGACTAAACGCCAAAGGCACACGGAACGCTGTTATCTTCCCACCAAAGGTGGTCCCTATTTTTCTACTTGTATTTTTTATGTGCTTTCGAACTGCTAGGTTGGCAGAAGCTGGGACAAGTAACAGGAGCTCACCCCATTACGCGGCACTAGGGATTCGAACCGCTAAACTGCTGATCTTTCGATCGACAAGCTCAGCGCCTTAGCTGCTGAGCCACTGCATCCCTTTTACATTAATCTTCCTCAAACTGACCAGATTGCAATTTCAATAATTTTCCAGCCAATATTTCCAATAGTTCTGCTGACTGAGATGTGATGAAAAGACACTAAAATGCCAATCTAGCTGGTCAATGCTGGGTAGCAACCTACCTTCAAGACTCTCTAAAAAAAACCACCAGTTTGTTCCCTTGAGGAAGCCTTATCCTACAAAGCACAATGAGAGGCAATAAGGTTTTGGAGACCATGTTAGAAACTACCCTAAGTCATACCTCAGAAACCGAACACAGCTTGTCATTGTTAGAGGCAATATTTGTCCGAAGGATTAGAAACTAGAAAGAACATTGTCACTTTTTTAACAAGGTCAAGCAATTCCCCTTCCCCCTTTTGATCTATTATTTGTTTGTTTATTTGCTTATTAAATAGATTTACACAACATCCCAACTCACACACAGTAACTCCAGGCAGCATACTATATTTAAAATCAACAGTATAAAAAGTTCAGAAAACCCTCTCCATGGCAATGCAAAGACAATCGTACAAGCTACTTGATTGGCTCTGAATCAAGCTGGGGTGTGAAGGAGGACTTTATTTTTCTCTCCTATTTCTAGGGGAATGATGTTTCAAGAGGAGGGAGCCTCTACAAAGAAGGCCCTTCTTCTAGGTCCCATCAAGTATACTTCCTTATTAGATGGGACATGTAACATACCTAGCTTTCCTGCTCTGGTGGGCCATGTAGATGTAACCGGAAACAGGAGGTCCTAACTTATGTCAAGGACATAAATTATCCTGAGCACTGCTACAATAGCAGCATTACAGTCTTGAAATTCCCACTACTCTATTAGCACCGGTTGTGTTTCTTAGTGATAAGAATGATAGCAAACAAGATATTATACCATATTATATCTATGATTCTATCCCCACCCACCTCTCACCCATTATTCTCTTAGCTACATTCACTCCTACAGGTTATTTTTATTGATCAAACCAATTAACAGAAAAAGAAAAACCTAAGCCAAGTTAATTAAATCTAACACTAAAATGTGCCAAAAGTAAAAAAGAGAGAGAGAGAGAGAGAGAGAGAGAGAGAGAGAGAGAGAGAGAGAGAGAGAGAGAGAGATCTGGAAACATGTAAAACAACTCCAAAAATTTTCAAAAAAAAAAGTCCACATTCCATTTTTAAAAATACATGTTGAGAGGCCATAACTATAAGCAATACATTGGCAAAGGTCACATTAGCTTTCTGGACTATATAGACCCGTAGAGACTCCTCTGGTTGCATCTTCTAAAAAAAATTAAGGACTCCTCCAGATGCAATCTTATTTATTTATTTTTATTTTATTATTTTAAATTATTAAATTATTTAATTTTATTTTTATCTTGCCTTGATTATTTTTTTTACAAATAACATAAGGCTTACCAGTAGATCTACTGAAGTCAAAATGGTCTCCTATATATATATATTTAATCTGGAGTTGCAATGTTTCATTACATTTAAAATCAGTAAGGAGGTCTATCCTTTTTTTTTTAAATCAAGTTTTATTGGTCCCCCCCCATCACATTCACCCACATCTTTTTTGAACAGAATATTGGCCATATCTTATCTTATACAATTTATCAAATTCAAATACATTTTACTCAATTCCAATTTTTGCCACAATTTTCTTTTTTCCCTTTTTTTAATCATATCTCAATATTTCTTTGCTTACTTATATAAACATCTTCATTCGCCCTCAAATTCTAATTTTCCTACTTATTCATATTTATTCTCTTTTATTCTTTAACAATTCATTTTTTATCTTAATATATTTATGTTTGTTTGGGGTTGCCTTTCTTCCATTTCATCTTTTTTATTGTACAGCAATCTTTCTCCTCCAACCTACCATCTCCCTCTTTTCTTTCTTTCCTACTTTCTTTTCCCCTCCTCTTCTTCTCTTATCTACTTCCCCTCCCCTTCTCCTTCTCCTCCTCCCCTTCTCCTTCTCCTCCTCTCTTCCCCCCTCCTCTTCCCCTCTCTCCTACTCTAATTTCCCTTCCCTTCCTTCCTCCCTACTCTTCCTTCCCTCTCTAAGGTCTATCCTGATTATCTTTCACACTTTTATTTGGAGAAGCTAAATACTGAGGTTAAGGTAGCTGGGAATGTTTTCTACAATTGAATTACCATCATTTCAAAAATACCTTTGTAGAGATCTCCTACGTATTCATAGATATACAGTAACAGATGTGCCACAAAGGTGGTTTTTTTTTTTTTGCGCAATAGAATTCTTGCAATGATTCTTGTAATTTGTGTTTCCTGTGCTGGGTTGCACTAATAAATGAACCAGGATCAAGGCTGCAATCTTCCCTCTCCCCAAAAATAAAACACAAATACATCTATTCCATTATGGTGAATAAAGGGTACCATTATATTCATGATAACCTTTCTACGGTGCCTCCAAATTCTTTCTGCTTCACACATTTTTAATTTTACAAAATACTTTTTTTTTAAAAAAAGGCCCTGAAGACAATGCACCAGCTTCCATTTTGATTTCCATTAGTATTTTTCCAAAAAGGTCTTTTGGAGACCTTTTTATTTACCTAAGTGAAAGAAACAGCAGACGGCTGTAGCCCTGACTTTCATTTGAAGGATTTAAAAAGGCCTTGACAAAAGACAAAAAAAAAAAAAAAAGATAAACTGGCAGGAGTGCTGGGCATAGCATGGGAAATTAAAGAGGGTGTGGGATGAATATGTAAAACAATCATTTATAATATGAATCCTTCAGCACTCTTTCATTTCAATAGCTTAGGAAAACATAAAACTCAATTAATTGTTCGTGCCAATATAATTGACCTACTGAGCTATAACAGGAGTTTTAGATTTACATGATTCTTTCTCCATCTGAAGAACAAAAAAAAATCACTCCTGGAAAGGTTTTTTTTTTTCCCCTTTTATTTTTCAGAAGGAACATGAACCCAGAAGTTTTTGAGCTATGGGTCATTATTCAAGTTTTCTATATATAGCGAAGTGAGTCTTCCCTCTGACATGGCTCCGTGTCGCTGTATTCCAAACTCCCTATTGTTGTGCGTTAGCTCATTTTGAGTGATGACAGGAAATAGCCACAAATGCTACCTTTCGGTACAATACAGGTTTATTTGAAGTTATTTTAGGATGACAGTTTTTGTCTTTAAACCACATTTCAAAAGGCTGGAAAAGAAATACCTACAGCAGGGGTGGGCAATTATGGCCCCTTTACGACTTGTGGACTTCATTTCCCAGAATTCCTGTGCCAGCATGGTTGGCTTAGGAATTCTGGGAAATGAAGTCCACAAGTCGTAAAGGGGCCATAATTGCCCACCCCTGACCTACAGGGAAAAAAAAAAGATCAATGGAAAAATAGTATGACACTGAGCAACCATATCACATTTATTTATTTATTTGAACCCTGCCTTTATTATTTTTACAAATAAGTCAAGATGGCGAACATATCCAATACATCTTCCTCCTCCTATGTTTTGGGGAATTTTCTATAGTTTCATTGGGTTTGCCTAGGATGTTTCTGCTCCATTGCAATTTCTGATCACAGATAATATTTCTCAGGTAACAGTCCATAAAAGATAACACAAAAGAAATTGGAAACGGTCATAAGAAATGGCCCCAAAATTCTCACAAGCTCAGGGATAGACTTGGATAAGGAATTGCCAACCCTTACTCATAGTAGACCTTCCAAACCGTCAGAATCATTTACACCTCAGATTCAGGATTGTTTCCAAAAAGGAACAAATGTTCTAAAACACAATGACACTTAATACCACAGCAAGATTTTATGGTGCTACATGGCTTTAGTAGCACTATCAGACTGGCCAAATGTTCAGAAGGAATTTGCAACTGTTAGAACACTGTTACTCAACCCGAACAACGTTAAGGTATGTGGACTCCAACTCCCAGAATTCCTCAGCCATCAGAAACACTCTACTAGAACAACTGCTTCTCTTCTGCACATGAGCAGCAGAGCCAGTGCTCTATCCAAGGTGCTGAAGAACAAAATGTAATTCTAGACTGAATTCTAGTTAAACCAACCCTTTCTTAGTTAGGCAGCCCATTTTACTTTACCCTCTCCAAATTTTCTTTTGTGTTACCTTGTAGACATTGCATTATGCAGCAAATTTCTAAAACAGCTGCTGCTATTCTACCCACGTATCAAATGCAATAACTTGTTTCTTGGAAGATAAGAGGTTAAAAAAAGCCGGCGAGACAGCCGCACTAACTGCGTAGGAGAAAGACTTTCAAGCGATTATTTATGGCTAAAAGTATGGCTACTATCAGTACTACATTTCTCTCTCTTTTATTTTACTCCCCAGAGAATAGTTTGAAATTACTGTAGTACTGTACCTCTACCCCAGATTTATTTGCCTTGTTTTATAATAAAGATCGAATTTAAAATCTAGACATTAAAGACAGTTATAGTTGGCAATTAAAACAAACAACTATAATTAATAACTACAATTAGTAGTTAAGATTAGCACTTAGAAGCACGTACAAAAATAATATTTTAAGGGCTTTTAGAAAACTAATAAAGAAGGCACACTATTCAGTTCTGCAGGGGGTGTATACCAAAGAGCTGTGATGGCAACAAAGAAGATTTAATCCTGCACTGCTGCCAGACAAGATTGTAGCAACTATAGGCAGTCCTCAATTTACAACTATAATTGGGACCGGAATTTCCGTTGCTAAACACAGCAGTTGCTAATTGGTTTGAAACATTTCACTGCTGATCCAAGTAGCTTTTTCAGTCTGAAGAAGGCTAAAGAAGCTATTTGGGTAAGCAGTGTAATGTGGGTAAGCAGTGTAAGCAGTGTAAGCAGTGTAAAAAACTAACAAGAAAAGAAGTTCAGTTGCCATGGCTCAATTCCAGACAACTCTATCTCGGAATGGGACAACTTACCACAGTCAACTCGCCATGGCCAACTCACCATGGGATAACTCACTGCCAGACAATTTAACAATTCTATTTAATTATTTAAAATAGATTAAAAATATATTTTAATTTTTGCCATTCATATTTCATTCTGTCCCTCCTTTTGCATCCTTTCGTTAATGATTCCATGCCATTATTTCTTTGATGCTAGTATAACTCTTGTCCCACAGTGAGTTGGCTTGTGATGAGTTGGCTGTGGTGAGTTGTCCCACAGCGAGTTGGCTGCAGCAAATTGGCCATGGCCAACTGTCATAGATTCACTATCAGGATGAATGAAATCGTCATCGACAAGGCAGTTGCTAAGTTTATTGGTTCGATTTATATGCGCCCTTCTCCGGAGACTCAGGGCGGCTTACAATGCGTTAAGCAATAGCCTTCATACTTTTGTATATACCTGCTTAGTAGGGCTTTCGCCCCCCCCCAAGCGGTGTTCTTTTTTATACAAAGTCAGCTTATTGCCCCCACAATCTGGATCCTCATTTTACCTACCTCGAAAGGATGGAAGACTGAGTCAACCTTGAGCCTGGTGAGATTCGAACTTGCAGTAATTGCAGGCAGCTGGTGTTACTTAACAGCACTTTAGTCTGCTGCGCAACCAAGGCTCTTAGTAACCATGACCAATTTTATATCCTCTTTCTCCATGGTTTTTAAGCGAATCACTGTAACAGCTAAGTATATCATGGGGTCATAAAGTGAATCTGGCTTCCCCCATGGACTTCATTTGTTGGAAGCTGTCTGGGAAAGTGGCAAATGGTGATCATGTGACTGTGGGACACTGGTCACCAAGCATCTAAATTGTGATCATATGACTTTGGGTTACAGGTTGCCAATCATCCAAATTGTGATAATGTGACTGTGGGAATGCTGCAACAGTTGTAATATGGAGTCTGGTGACAAGAACCAGAGGTGGGTTTCAGCAGGTTCTGACCAGTTCTGGAGAAACGGTAGCAGAAATTTTGAGTAGTTCAGAGAACCAGTAGTAAAAATTCTGACTGGCCCCGCCCCCATCTATTCTCTGCCTCCCAAATCCCAGCTGATCGGGAGGAAATGGGGATTTTGCAGTAACCTTCCCCTGGATTGGGAAGGGAATGGAGATTTTACAGTATCCTTCCCCTGGAATGGGGTGGGAATGGAGATTTTACAGTATCCTTCTCCTGTCCACCAAGCCATGCCATGCCCACCAAGTCACGTCCACAGAACCGGTAGTAAAAAAATTTGAAAGAGCCACTGATAAGAGCCTTACTAAATGAATGGTTGTAAGTCAAGACATAGAGGTATTTATCAAAGGAAGTTCTCTCTCAAACTATTCGACTCTAACTGAGTAGGGATAAGGGTAATTATTAGCTTTCTCTGTTTTGCCTGGAAACAAACTAGTAGCCAATTCAGTACTTTAAACACAGGTGGGCTGCAGCCAGCTGCTGAGATCTGAACCAATTGAAGTATTTAGACAAGAGTTAAAGGCAACACAAATACAGCAAATTACTATAATCAAACCTGGAGGTTACCAGCAGATGAATCACAATCTTAAGATCATTATTGTTTAAGGCAGTGAGACAGGCGGTTGATCAACCAAGGCTGGTAAATCCAACTTGGAATGGCACCCCTGCCCATTTCCTTATTGTGGGGAAAACAAAGATTTATATCCAGAAACAATCATGACTAATATACTACCTCTGTTTGAAACAGCGTCATATTACAGGATCTTTCTGAAATTATAGTCCCTCTTAAGAAGCACCTGCATCCTTTCTGGATTCAGCTTCGATTTCATACCCCTTATCCAGCCATTTACTGAATACAGGCAGAGGTTTGTTTAGAGCCGTGATGGCGAACCTATGGCACACGTGCCACAGGTGGCACACGGAGCCATATCTGTGGGCACGTGAGCATTGCCCTAGCTCAGCTCCAGCGCACATGCCGGCCAGCTAATTTTCTGGAAGTCAGAAAACAGGCCGTTTCCAGCCTCTGGAGGGCCTCCGGGGGGCTGGGGAAGGCCATTTTTGCCCTCCCCAGGCTCCAAGAAAGCCTCTGGAGCCTGGGGAGAGTGAAAAACGGGCCTACTGGGCCCACTGTGCCATCGCATGCCAAAAGCGGGGGGAGCGCGGGGGTGGGGTGCATTGAATTATGGGTGTGGGCACGCGTGCACACGACCCCCTCCACATTCCCCCCGCTTTTGGCATGCGATGGCAAAAAGGTTAGCCATCACTGGTTTAGAGTAACCACGCTATTTCCTGGAAGATTTCCTTGGTAGACCTGAATGACATCAGCATTTCCTACCGCCTCTACGTCCAAATTTCCTGATGATCTCCACCGGTAGTTTGATGTAGTTACTTAAAAGCACTGGAGACAGAGTGGCATCCTGAAGGACCCAATGCAATATATTTCCCATTCTGAGAAGCACGTGTCTCCTAGGAGACCATCTGAAATGTACCTGAGAGACAGGAACAGAGTCACTCCAAAGTCATGCCTCCTATTCAAAATTCTTTTCAGGCAATCCAGAAGGATTCCACACTTTTTGGCTTGAAAGCCACTAAGACTTCAGGAAGTACCATCAGAGTCACACTTCCTTTGCTGATCCCTGAAGCTTATTCCTCAGGCCAACCGAGGCAGTTTTAACCCTATAGGCCCAGTTTGAAGCCAGTTTGAAATGGTAAAGATCATTTGGTTCCTCATGGATTGCCTGATGTTGACAAGCTATTACTGTCCCCAAATATTTTAACCAACCGTTTTAAGTTAGAGCTGCCTATAATGCTTTTCTGTACCTAATAAATGTTTCAGAGAGGCATTCATGAAATTAACTAAGTTAACCTAACCTGAGGGGTCCTTGGGGCTCTCTGAGCTTGGCTGTTTTTCTTACAGACATTTTATTACCCAAACATGGTAACATCATCAATGCACCTAGTTTAGGTAATGAAATGTCTGCCAAAAAAAAAAAAACACAACCAAGCTCAGAGAGCACCAAGGATGTCTCATTTTAACCCTGAGCTACAAATATTCTCCTTTATCTGTTAACACTGTGATGGCAAACCTATGACACGTGTGCCAGTGGTGGCACAGAGAGCCCTCTCTGCTGGCACGCAGGCTATCGCCCCTGGCCAGATCTCCGTGGCGTTTCTTTCATGAGCTTCTGTTGCCCTGCAAATGACGAAACAGAAGCTCACGAAAGAAAAAAGATCTTATCTCTTGCCGTGCTGCTGGTGTTAGGATACCTCGCCTCCCGCCAGCCAGCTGATCTTCGGGTCTCTGCTGCGCCATGTGCGCATGTCTGTGCATGTTCACGCATGTCTGTGCATGCATGTGCATGTCCACACATGCACACATGTCAGCGCATGTGTGCGTTTCTGCACGCGCGCACACACTTTTCAGTTTAGACATGCGCGCTGTTTGGGCACTCAGTGCCTAAAAGGTTCGCCATCACTAGGTTAGCATAACCACCCAGCTAAAGTTACAAGCCAAATAAGAGAATTATCCAGAGGATAATAGTGAAATAAAGCACAGCAAAGAGCTTCCCCTTCCTCTGATACCATGAATTGAAATTGTTCCAGTTTAACCATACAAGATGAGTAACTAGGTAACATATTTGGATCTGTATCAAGGTCAACACATTTTAATCCACAAAACCAAACCACTGAACGCTTAACAAAGAGTCTCTGAGGATTCAGTAATAAAACTCTGGGAGATGAAACCAGGATATAAAACACCCTCTACATAATCAGGAAAAACTCAGCAGGAGTTTAGAGATGTGTGAGATTGAAAGAGTGCAGAGAAGAGCAAGAAAGATGATTAGGGGACTGGAGGCTAAACTAAAACATATGAAGAACGGTTGCAGGAACTGGGCATGGCTAGTTTAATGAAAAGAAGGACTAGGGGAGACATGATAGCAGTGTTCCAATATCTCAGGGCCTGCCACAAAGAAGAGGGAGTCAAGCTATTCTCCAAAGGGCAGGACAAGAAGCAATGGGTAGAAACTAATCAAGGAGAGAAGCAACTTAGAATTAAGGAAACATTTTCTGACAGTTAGAACAATTAATCAGTGGAACAACTTGCTTCCAGAAGTTGTGAATGCTCCAAAACTGGAAGTTTTTGAGAAGATGTTGGATAACCATTTGTCTGAAGCGGTGTAGGGTTTCAGGGTGGGGCAGGGTAGGAATAGAATAGAATAGAATAGAATAGAATAGAATAGAATAGAATAGAATAGAATAGAATAGAATAGAATAGGAATAATAACTTAATTGTCACTTTAAATGTACGCTAATCGGCATACATTAAAATAAAATTTTGTTGCATACAGCTCTCAAAGGGTCACCACCTCCAATATACACTCCATAAGCATGACAAAAAAATTAAATAAATCAACAAACAAATAAACAAACAAACAAAAATAAATAAACAAATAAATACAAAATTATTCATATACCCACATATATTACACGACATGGAGCAACAACACAGTCTAGTTCAGATGTATACATGTACATAGTGAGAGAAATGAATCTTGCGAGTTTACCAAACAGATGGCATAGGAAACAAAGCTGTTACAGAATCTGGTAGTCCTGCTAGAAATACCTGGAAACCTCCTCCCAGAGGAGAGCAAGGAAGAAGCACGATAGAAAGAATATTGACACTTTTTAACTGTGCTGTTGGACAAAACGTCTGAGAAAACCATGCAAGCCAAGAAAAAAAAAATGGGAACACCAAACCAACCAACCCAGATTTCTCACTAGAAGCACCGAAGATTAGGCTCAAATTGTCCTACTCTAGACATATGATGAAAAGACCTCTCTCTCTAAAGAAGGCTATAATGCTGGGAAAGGTGGAAGGGAAGAAAAGATGATGATGATGACCAGTGAGGTGGACTGATTCAGTTAAAGCAGCAATGCATGCACCATTGGAATATCTGAAGATCCAGATTAGGGGACAAACTGTTATGGAGAAAATCCATAATATTTATTTATTTATTTATTATTCGTATTTCTATGCCACCCACTCTCCGAGGACTCTGGGCGGCTTACAACAAAGACAACATGAACAACATATTGCCCCAACAATCTGGGTCCTCATTTTACCCACCTCAGAAGGATGGAAGGCTGAGTCAACCTTGAGCCGGTGAGATTTGATCTGCTGATCTGCTGAACTAGTAGTCAGCTGAAGTAGCTGCAGTACTCACTTTAACCACTGTGCCACCTCGGCTCATGGATCCTTGATAGAATATAATCAATCAAATTCTGAACTGAATTTATACAGCACCTCTCCTTAGTTACTGAGTGCCAAGAATCTCCTCTACAGTACCTTACACATTGACAATAAACTTACTCTCCAAGTATCCTTTCCTAAGAGCAGAAAATGGCACAATCCATCCACAAGTAGGAAGTTGGAGGAAGTTTGTGATCCCTATTGATTCTAAAGAGAGGGGAACCCTCCAAAGATTCCATGAAGCTTGGGCATAGACACATGGAATGTTCTAAATTGGGAAGGAACTGGAAAACCTGGGAGGGGAGAAGAATATAGTCAGAAAGGATATGGTTCAGCAACGCAAAATTTAATCTAAGATCCCACCAAAAATAATGTTTTTCAGAATGCAAATGTTCTGTTCCTCTGAAACAACAACGAACACATTAGCATGTAAGATTTGAAGTAGTCCAAAACACAGAATTTCCAGATAAAATTCAAAATTGGCATCTCTCATTAAATGACAGTCACCGAGTCCAAGGATGTTTGAGGAGCTGAAGTTTCCAAAATAAAAAGTTTTCAAATCAAGAGTCTTTAATCACTGAGCTTTTAGAGTCAGTATTTCCACAGGGTATTTTTTTTCCCCCGCAATGGAAAGGCTCGTTTCTTCCCCTCAAACACCATTTCTTATGCTTTCAGCCCTACGCTTCATTTTTTTATAAAAAGAAATCAGGCAATGCAAATTACTATTTTTGAAGGTAGCATTATGAACATATCTTTGCAAAGTTTTAAGAAGCCTCCCACATGGCTTTCTTTGTGAAAGGGATCAAACCGTTGTGTATTGAAAACAAGTTTCAAATTTCCAATGGCTAGGGAATCCCACGTAGACAAATTAGTCCAGATATTTTGCAGCTGTATTCTGAAGTGGGAATTTGCAATGCTCATAAAATTGAATATGGAGTAGGAAGGATATCAAATTATCTTGGCAATAGCTGGTCAATACAGTGTCGCCAAACCAGCTGTTTTTATCAAATTTTGTTTGAAATATCCTGTGCATATCCAATGACACCTGGACAAAGTGTCACAAAGCTGGCATCACCATCTAACGGATTAAAACCCTGCCAGATTTCTGTGAATTTGCTCTGCATGTTTGCTACTTTTTATCAGCAGTAGAAGTATCATGATTAGTAAAAGAAGTATCCCGATAGCTTTGTGAAAATTGCCTAAATTATGTAATCTGCATCATTTGATGTCATGTCGATAATATTATTTGTGCTTCCTTCACCCCAGTGAAAATGCCTGTATACCCATAAAACCAAGAGTGTTTATTTAATTATTAAATAAATAAAAGCCAAGTGGTCTTGCACTCATATATACACACATGCTTGCACACATGTGCCATACTAGTACCTTGGATTTCTAAAACATGCTACAAAGTTTGGAATCTTATAGCTCTGTTGAAACTCAAATGTAACTTCGTGAAATATCAGAAGCTTCAGTTTATCCCTCCATGGCCTTCAGATATGTGATGGCAAGAACTGTTTTTTCCCCGACAGATGAATACCTGGTCAGACACTACTGAAACATTAAAATATATGGCACCAAATTCTCTTTGTATTTGGGGTGGTGGCTTTATTTGCTCTACAGTTGCACCTTTCATTCATCTTTTCTGTATCTAACTCTACATTCTAATCCTCTTCCTCCTTTGTCTATACCAGGGGTCTCCAAACTTGGCAACTGTAAGACTCATGGACTTCAACTCCCAGAGTTCCGCATCCAGCTATGAAGCTGAAGTCCACAAATCTTACAGTTGCCAAATTTGGAGATCCCTGTTCCATAGCATGCAACTGGATTTCCCCATTGTTATTTCATTGTTTAGATTCTTATCCCTAAAACAATTCATATTTAACAACAACAACTTACACTATGCTAAGTAGGAAGAAATGTTAGCATCATTCTTTCAAATAATTTAAGAAAGTCAAGAAAATCCTACTTAATATTTTGGCGTTTAGACAGAAGCATGGATTTGCAGAATGGTGTATACTCTTCAAAAGACAAAATTTGATACCGTGCAATAGTTAGACATGTGAGCACTGAGTGAATGTCTTTATCAGGTGCCCCATCATAGTTCTTCTACTACAGATTTCATGGGAATCTGGAGAGTCACCAATCAACAAACACAAAAAAGGAGCTCTGTATACAGGAATGTGTTATGTTTGTGCGCCATCTGAAAAATGGGAGATCAGCACATTAGAATAATTATCTACCACAATCTTCTTTTCCCCCTAAATGATCCTGTGTATGAAGCTCTTACAGAGCAGAACTTCCAACATTAAACACCAAAATGTTCAATTCCTACATTAATGGGAGTCAGAAACTCTAATGCAAATCCCCCAGAAACCTTGCAATAAATGTCTACTTGCTTTCTGCCCTACCCATTACCGACAAATGTGAGGCTGATGTTTTGTCATTACTGCCGTTTGTTAAATGGAGTTAATTCTTCCAACAAAGCAGCCGCTAATGCATAAATTATTTTGTTATCTGAATTCTTTGGGGAAGACTGCAGTAGCGCCCAACATCTCAACTGCAGAAAGAAGAACATTTTTAGCAATCTGCATATTCTGAAATGGCATCTTTTGCTTCAGGCTACCGCATTGCTGCTTCCAGAAAATATTTGGGAATTTACTGGGCTCTAGAGAACAAGCTGGAATCACTTGCGAGATGGAAAACACGGTACCTAACGGGGATAATCTCTGGCCAGTTCACAACCATCCATGTGAGGTCCTTCTGCTGGAACAGCAGGGAATAAATACTAATAATCCATCTGTGACAAAACAAATAGCCCTTCTGACAGAGAGTTGCCTGGCCCAGAGTGCCGATCTGGCAGCTAGAAAATGGTACCTAAACAGATGGGATTTTTTAAAATTCCCCCAACATGTTTTCCTTTGTTTATCATTGGCCTGAACTTCTGGTTTCATATATTCAATTATGTCTATTTATACAAGGTGAACGATATGCCTTTTCTTGATCTGCTGCTAAAATCTACCTAATTCCCAGTCCACATGGCCTTGGCAACATGTTGCAGAAGCCTGTTCCAGAAAATAACATTAAATTAATTTGGACACTTTCCCATTTTCCCTTAAATAGCAATTTTTTTAAAAAAGAAAAAAAAAATAGGCCAGTGCAATGGATCAGCGGTTAAGACGCTGGGCTTGTCAGCTGGAAAGCTGATAGCCCAGGTTCAAGACTCAAGTGCTGCGTGGTGGGGTGAGCACCCGTTTTCGCCCTAGCTCCTGCCAACCTACCCTATTTCCCCCAAAATAAGACACCCTCTGATAATAAGCCCAATTGGGCTTTTAAGCACATGGCAATAAGGCCAAGTTCTTATTTCAGGGTTCAAAAAAATATAAGACAAGGTCTTATTTTCGGGGAAACACAGTAGCAGTTTGAAAGCATGCAAATGCAAGTAGATAAATAGGTACTGTATTTTTCAGAGTATAAGATGCACCAGAGTATAAGACGCACCTTAGTTTTTTGGGAGGAAAATAAGAAAAAAGCTGATTGGCAGGGGGATTGGCCTCCCGGAATACCCCGAATCAGCTGTTCCTAGAGGTGAATTTTAGCAACAGGTTCCTTGGTTGTGAGCTATGTACCTTGCTTTTTTTTCTGCCTCTGAAACTTTTGAAACTCTGTTTCAGAAAAAACTTTTTTTCTGCCTCTGAAAGCCTCCAAAACAGAGCTTCAGAAAAAAAGCCTCTGAAGCTCTGTTTGGGGGCTTCTTTTCTGAAGCTCTGTTTGGGGGCTTCTTTTCTGAAGCTCTGTTTCAGGGCTTCTTTTCTGAAGCATCGTTTCTGATGCTTTTTTCAGCCTCTGAAACTTCTCTTTGAGAAGCTGGACGGGGCTACATTCGGAGTATAAGACACACCCAGATTTTCATCCTCTTTTTTACTTCATCCCATATTTTCATGCTGACCACATGATGACAGAAGCATCTCTCAGACAACACAGGTTCCCTTGACTGAGAACAGGAGCTGACCGCCACCCCTTGAGTCGGCATTGAGTCTTTCAACTTTTGTTTTTTTTTTAAAAAAAGAAAGAAACCAACATATATTTCCAGTTAAGCACAGTTCAAATGTGATGCTACCATGTGATCTTGATATTCAAGTTAATAACGGACACGCTGTACCATTCTTTTTTTTTAAAGAAAAAGAAAAATCAACTGCAAACAACAATAAACTAAACAATTTAAGAAAGTTAAGCCAAATTGCATGAAAATCCACACCTTTTTTTTTTTAAAAAAGGATTCTTTGAAAATGTACAAAGAACACGTTAGCAATCCACAACAGTAGTCCTCAACTTACAAGCACAATTGAGACCAGAATTTCCATTGTTCAGCAAGATGGTCGGTTAAGTGAACTGTAACCAATTTTACCACCTTTTTTGCCATGGTTGTTAAGCAAATCATTGCCGTTAAGCGAATCAAGCGGTCTTTAAGCAAAACCAGCTTTCCCCATTGATTTTGCTTGACAGAGGCTGGCTGAGATGGTTTTAAATGGTAATCACATGATCCCAGGATGCTGCAACCCTTTAAACAAAAGCCGGATGCCAAGCAACCAAATTGTGATCACATCTCTGTGGCTTCTATACTGGTAATAAGTGCAAGGATTTGTAGTAAGTCACATTTTTCATAACACCGCTAATGAACAGTAAATCAATTAACAGTGGACAATTGACAGCCCAGCATCCTAACCACACTCTTAGACTGTTTTCAGTACCATTGTAACTTCAAACCACTGTTAAAACTAATGATTGTCAATCAAAATCTACCTGTATTAAATAAGAGATCATCTTTTCCGATAAGCTGGGAAAACCTGGAAGTAGGCCCTGATGGTGTGAGGGATCACAACACAAGCTATATACCCATCAAAATATGCTTTTCTCTCTTACTTTTGGATATAAGGCTGAAAAGAAGCAAGCAGCTAGTTAGCTGGCTCTCCACTCAAGCTTTTAGCAAGGAAGATTAAGACCCTTTGATTTATCATCATGTTTTATTCTAATGCCTTTGTTTCATTCTTGGGAGTTGCCCGGAGGCTGGCCAGTGGCTCAAACTGAAGTATTTAATTCTTCTTTTCTGGGTTTGTTGTTTTTTTGTTTGTTTGCATATGACAGGAAGAAATACATTCTATCAGATCAGAGGTGGATTTCAGTAGGTTCTGACCAGTTCTGGAGAACCAGTAGCGGAAATTTTGAGTAGTTCGGAGAACCAGTAGTAAAAATTCTGACTGGCCCCGCCCCCATCTATTCTCTGCCTCCCAAGTCCCAGCTGATCGGGAGGAAATGGGGATTTTGCAGTATCCTTCCCCTGCTACGCCCACCAAGCCATGCCCACAGAACCGGTAGTAAAAATTTTTGAAACCCACCAATGTATCAGATTCTAACTCAGATACACCTGCCTGAAATTCAGCTTCCACTTTTCTCTGTCAGGCAAGGTCTGACAAGTCCAGAGAAGGGCTGCTGCATCATTTTAAATGGTTGATGCTAAAGACAGATCTTATGCCTTCAAATGTTTTGCAGTGAGTAATCATAAAATGTCTTTGAATATTAGTAGCTCGATTGGTAGTTATGTTGTTGGTTTGAGCCAGTGGTGAAATTCAATTTTTTTTTACTACCGGTTCTGTGGGCATGGCTTGATGGGCGTGGTGTGGCTTGGTATGTATGGCTTGGTGGGCGTGGCAGGGGAAGGATACTGCAAAATCTCCATTCCCACCCCACTCTGGGACCAGCCAGAGGTGGCATTTGCCGGTTGTCTGAACTACTCAAAATTTCCGCTACCAGTTCTCCAGAACCTGCTGGATTTCATCCCTGGTTTGAGCTCCAAGATTGGCAATTTGGTTGCAAACGTTTTGTCCCCATTCGAGGAGACATCTTCAGTGCGCTTTGGATTATGCTTGTCTGGGGCAGCACTGGCCTTTAAATACCTTTCTGTATTTAATCATGGTTTGTACAAGTCAGACCATAAAAAAGGCTGAGCGCCAAAGAACTGAGGCCTTTGAACTATGGTGCTGGAGAAGATTCCTGCGAGTCTCTTGGACTGCAAGGTGATCAAACCAGTCAGTCCTAGAGGAGATCAACCCTCTTTAGAGGGCCAGATCCTGAAGATGAAACTCAAATACTTTGGCCACCTAATGAGAAGGAAGGATGCACTGGAGAAGAGCCTAATGCTGGGAACGACTGAGGGCAAAAGAAGAAGAGGACAACAGAGAATTAGGTGGCTGGATGGAGTCACTGAAGCAGTAGGTGTGAGCTTAAATGGACTCTGAGGGATGGTAGAGGACAGGAAGGCCTGGAGGAACATTGTCCATGGGGTCATGATGGATTGGACACGACTTCGCAACTAACAACAACAACAACCAACAAGTATAGTTAATATGTTAGCTTTCTAAACTGTGGCTTCCACAAACCTATTTTATCATACTTGGGAGACTGTGCAGTACATTGTTACAAAACAACTGAACCTTTTAAATCTCTTCCTCTTGGCCTGAAAACTAGCATCATCATCTCATGACCCTAAATCATAGCAGAACATCTGAATGCAGCCTAATGCATTAAGAAATATTTCATTTTAAACATGCCTTTGAAGTCATTGTTTTTCTTGCAGAATTACAATTTGGGTTTTAGAAGCCATGGTGGTGCAGTGGTTAAAATGCAGTATTGCAGGCTGATTTTGCCCACTGCCTGGAGGAGGACTCAGCCTTCCATTCTTCCGAGGTGGGTAAAATGAGGACCCAGATTGTTGGGGGCAATATGCTGGCTCTGTAAACTGCTTAGAGATGACTGTAAGCACTGTGAAGCGGTATTTAAGTCTAAGTGCTAAGTGCTATTAAGTTCCCAGAGAGTTTAAATAAAAATCCACTGTAAAAATATGAATGAGCACATGTAACAATTCCAAGCAATGTGCCATCCCTCCATCCATCCCTCCATCCATCCCTCCATCCATCTAATTAATTACCTATTAGTTCCTGGCTCTCATGGCTACCTTTTATTTATATTACATATTACAACTTATAAGTATGAAAGAACTTACTAACAAAGGTGGGGGAGGGAACCCACCATATTTAAATGGATCAATATTATAGTATTTTTGCAAATGGGAAGGTAATTTCCTAGTGCCAACAGGTTCGCTTCCCTTCAGGGCCAGGTTACTCCATTTAAAAGAAATAAGTTCAAATTAAAACAGAAACCTGGCATTGATTCCACACTGCTTAGATTTACAAGTTCGATGAGAAAATGCTAGCTGTGCTCAATGCAGACAACATACAATGCAAAACACAAAGAAAATGGAAGTGAGGGGGAGGGAGGCAGCATCCAGCTCTTTCTGCAAAGTATTTATCTACTCCCTATTTCAAGTAAAGAAGCTTTGCATTTGTAAATTTATTTAACTCAACCTTGGGAAGACACAATGGATTTGGAGCCTTGATCCCCCAGGTTGATTTGGTAGGCCTTCTTCACCCTGGATGGGATGGCATTCCTACAGACTGAGATACTGCACAATTTGATCTGCACTCACAGCACCAATTATACCTTTCCTGGATTGGGAAGCTTCGCTTAGGGGTCACACATGTTTTGGTCACATCCCACTTGGATTACCGCAACATGTTCTTCGTGATCTTGTCCTAGAAGACTACCTGGAAACTACCAACTGGCCCAGAATGTGGAAGCCTGAGCAGTATTGGGTACCCCTAGCTTTGCCCATGTTGCATCTCTATTGCGTGAGCTGAGCTGCTGCCAGTTTCTCCGAGTTGCAAGTCAAAAATTAAACTGCATTTAATTGCTGTTAACACAGAGAGCTCAGAAACCTGCAGGAAAACACACACACACACAGATGCCAGCTGCCAGATGCAGAATGAAAAAGACAGCTTTTTGACACTGAAAACCCCCATGAGATTTCTGCATTTTTAGAAGCGAACTTGGGTGATACTGCCCAAGGGCACCAAGCAAAAGGTATCACGGAAGCCATCAACTGGACGTGTCCCCAACAGAACATGTCACTTGTGGTTAAGCTCAATGGAAGGAGAATCAGGTTCCACATGGCCAATAATACACTAGTACAGGCAAAGAAAAACTTTTGAGAGTCCCTTGAACTAGAAGGAAATCAAATCAGTCAAACCTAAAAAAAAACCAACCTTGACTTTCCAAGGAACCCCGACCCTTCAGACAGATACTGAAGCTGAAGCTCAAATATTCTGGCCACCATATAAAAAGAGAGTTGGAAAAGACTCTGATGTGGGGAAAGATTGAATGCAAAAGGAGAAGAGGAAGGCAGAGGATGAGGCGGTTAGATCGTGCCATCAATGCAATAGCATGATCTAGGCAGACTCAAGAAGGACAAGAAGGGGGCCTGGCATGATGTGGTCCACGGGGTCACAAAGAGTCGAACGCGACTTAGCAACTGAACAATTTGTTGTTGTTAGTTGTGAAGTCGTATCCAACCCATTGTGACCCCATGGACAATGTTCCTCCAGGCCTTCCTGTCCTCTACCATCCCCCGGAGTCCATTTAAGCTCAGGCCTACTGCTTCAGTGATTCCATCCAGCCACCTTGTTCTCTGCCGTCCCTTTCTTCTTTTGCCCTCAATCATTCCCAGCATTAGGCTCTTCTCCAGTGAGTCCTTCCTTCTCATTAGGTGGCCAAAGTATTTGAGTTTCATCTTCAGGACCTGGGCTCCATCTGTTTGCCAGGAATTGAGAGGGCCAGGAGCCATGATCTTAGTTTTCTTAATGTTGAGTTTCAAGCCAACTTTTGCACTCTCCTCCTTCACCCGCATCAGAAGGCTCTTTAGTTCCTCTTCCCTTTCTGCCATTAGAGTGGTATCATATACATATCCAAGGTTGTTGATATTTCTCCCGGCAATCTTAATTCCAATTTGTGATTCATCTAGCCCCGCCTTTCTCATGATGTACTCTGCATGTAAGTTAAATATGCAGGGCGACAGTATACAGCCTTGCCGAACTCATTTCTCAATTTTGAACCAATCAGTGGTTCCGTGTCTAGTTCTCACTGTTGCTTCTTGACCTGCATATAGGTTTCTCAAGAAACAAATAAGATGGTCTGGTATTTGCATCTTTTTGAGAATTTGCCACAATTCGTTGTGATCCACACAATCAAAGGCTTTAGCATAGTCAATGAAGCAGAAGTAGATGTTTTTCTGGAACTCCCTAGCTTTCTCCATGATCCAACTGAACAATAACAACAGGCAACAACCTGCAAATTTCACTATTCCCTGATTAGGTCCCAGTCTTAGCACCTGATAACGACACTGATGTTCACTTAAAAAATACACTACATTTCTACCTCTTAAGACAGTGCAGGGAGATTTCAAATACATGGAAACCACAGAGATTTCAATGGCCATTGTAGGATAATTTCAGAAGACCTCTGAAATTACATCTGAATAAGAGGAAATGGAAAGATGGTCATGTTCTCCTCCTTTGATAATACATGATGAATTTCCTATTTAATTAAGGACAGGCCTTTTGTTCTATGGCAGCGTGATAATTGTTCAAAGAGCAAGTTTAAAATGAACACTTCTGACTGCTTTGAAGTAGACCTCTAAGTAGCAGAAAACATTAGATCATCAACCTGGGTTAGGCCATCAATTATCGTTTCCTATTCTTGCTTACTCAGTCACTTCCCCTAAAAGCTTGAGCCTTAAACAATTGGGCAAGTAAAAACATTTGTTATATGACACAGCTCTGCAACTTTTCCACTGCAGAAGATCGTCTTACCACAAATTCAGACAATCCTACTAGATCCTAACCAGAGATGGGGTGGAGGTTGCTAGAGACAAGTTAAAGGGGAGAATGCCAATTCAAAATGCTTCAATAAAAATTGAAATGGGGGAAGCTGTTCAGTTAAAGCCACATTTATGCTGTTAGAAGTGACAGAAGTTTATTTTGAAAATAAGCATGTGAAATGCCTGTCTGTCATTCTCGTCAACTGCACTCACTCATGGATTTTCTTCTCAATGGAACAACTGGGTAGACGGCACGCTCGAATGCAGCTCTACTTACAACCATAACTGAGCCCCAAATTCCTACTGATAAGCGAGATAAGTTGATAAGTGAGTTTTGCCCCGTTTTATGACCTTTCTTGCCAAAGTTAAGTGAATCACTGTAGTTTTTAATTTAGTAACATGCAGTGATGGAATTCAATTTTTTTTTATTACCGGTTCTGTGGGCGTGGCTTGGTGGACGTGGTGTGGCTTGGTGGCATGGCAGGGGAAGAATACTGCAAAATCTCCATTCCTACCCCACTCTGGGGCCAGCCAGAGGTGGTATTTGCTGGTTCTCCAAACTACTCAAAATTTCCGCTACCAGTTCTCCAGAACCTGTCAGAACCTGCTGAAAAGCACCCTTGGTAACATGGCTATTAAGTAATTCTGGCTTCTCCATTGACTTTGCTTGTCAGAAGGTCACAAAGGAAGATCACGAGACTCCAGGACACTGCAACCCTCATAAATACATGCCAGTTGCCAAATGCTCAAATTCTGATCACATGACCGTGAGGAGACTGCAAGTGTGAAAAACAGTCATAATTTTTCAGTGCCATTGTTGCTTCGAATGGTCACTAAATGAATGGTTGTGAGAATTAACCGTACTCTTTCCTCAGTTCACTTTCCTGCATCTAACCAAGCAATGGCTTTGTGTTAAAAAGTCAGGGACGTGACAACTTTGTAAATGAACAAAAGAAGACATGGCTTAGGTTTGTTGTCTGTGGCTTAGAGCTTAGTGTGTGTTGTATCCTTCCACCCTACTCTGGTTTTTCAGAGTAACTCGTGATTAAATAACCTATGGCAGGGATCTCCAACCTTAGCAACTTTACGACTTGTGGACTTCAACTCCCAGAATTCCTCAGCTGGCACATACCGGCTGAGGAATTCTGGGAGTTGAAGTCCACAAGTCGTAAAGTTGCCAAGGTTGGAGGCCTCTGACCTATGGCACAACATGCAAACCGAAACCCCCAAAGCTTGTTCTCCACAGCTGGCCCAGATTCTCAGTACAATACTGAGACTCTCAGTACTGGGAATTTAGTGTTGCTTTTCTTGGCAAATGAACAGAGTGATCTGCAGGCCTGTGTAGCTCAGCAGCTGCCCTAACCTTTGGCGTTATTATGGGAAAGGCAGACTCGCATTTAGAAAGGTAGCAAGAATGTTGTGTGGCTCAACAATCTTCTCCATGGCCTCCCTGCAAAGCTCTGAACCCTTCTTAGGAGGCCACCACCCATCTTGCTCAGGAGATGACTCTGCCCTCTCAAGTCACTAGGCCAAAAAAAAGCAGTTTGATGCAGTCATGCATAGCCACTTTCCAAATGTCACACCAAGGTTGGCTTTAATCTGGCAGGGTGCAGATCTTTTCAATGTGCAATTTTCAGAAAAAGTGACCCCCTGTTCTTTTTTCGTCGGCTTTTACAAGACCATTTTGTGTCTGAGAGCCCAGCACAAACATCACTTGCCTGGAATCCTTGTAGATGGGATATAAAAGGTGAACTTCAGCGATTTTGGTTTCTTTCAAAAAGGATAAATTCCCTGTGCAAAATACAAAAGGTTTGGAAGGAAGCTCAGGTGAAAACAGAAACACATTCAGTGAAGGAGTGGAATTAGTTGCGGTGGTTTTGGGTGTCTTTCATGTTGCTTCCTTCAAGGGAAATACTTTCTTGGTGGGAATTTGGGGAAAGTGAAATGGTGCTAAGAAACTTCATCGTTCTGCATTTCAGTCATTCACACACAGAGTTGCTGTTCATAGTTTTTCCTTGCTATCTCCTTCCTGCATTAATAATCACTCTCTTTCAGACTTGGTCTTGTTTTTAATCAGCCAGCCTTTTTAATTAAAGATAAAGGTTCCCCTCACACATATGCGCTAGTCGTTCCTGACAGTTGGGGGCGGTGCTCATCTCCATTTCAAAGCCAAAGAGCCAGCGCTGGCCGAAGACGTCTCCGTGGTCATGTGGCCGGCATGACTAAACGCCAAAGGCGCACGGAACACTGTTACCTTCCCACCAAAAGTAATCCTTATTTTTCTACTTGCATTTTTTATGTGCTTTCGAACTGCTAGGTTGGCAGAAGCTGGGACAAGTCACGGGAACTCACCCCGTTACGCGGCACTAGGGATTCGAACTGCTGAACTGCTGACCTTTTGATCAACAAGCTCAGCATCCTAGCTACTGAGCCACCACATCCCCTCTTTTTTAATTAGTTACTCCTTAAACAGCACTGGACTACAATTCCCATTATTCGCAAGCAATACATTTGAAGATTGTTAAGTCCAGGAAGAATAAAGTTACCAGATATGGGCTAAATTCTAGATAGCAAAGACTGATGTCATTTAGCAGCTGTCTAGATGTTTTGTGGGATAGATCTGGTGGTCCCAGGGAAGGCATTGCTGTTCAGATTGTCCTCGACTGATGACCAGAATTGGGACCAGAATTTTCATTGCTAAGCAAGGCGGTTGTTAAGCAAATCACATCCAATTATACAACCTTTTTGCCGTGGTTAAGCACATCACTGCAGTTGTTAATTGAATCACCTGGTCATTAAGCGAATCTGGCTTCCCCCATTGATGTTGCTTGTTGGACACCGACTGGGAAAGTTGCAACTGGCGATTACATGACCCTGCAACGCTCCAACTGTTGTAAAAACATGCCAGTGTGCCAAGCACCCAAATTTTGACCATGTAAACATCGGGTTGCTGCAATGCTCACTGAGTGCAAAGATTGGTTGTAAGTCAGTTTTTCAGCACCGTTGTAACTCAGAATGGTCGCTAAATGAATGATCATAAGCCGAGGACTACCTGTAGAGGTAAAATATCCTATACAGACTAGATCTGACTAACATGCTTGGTAAAAAGTTGATACACATCTGTCCAACTTGCATCCAGCTGTGATCCCAAGCATTTAAAATAAATAGATGTACATAACCAAGTGCTTTGAAAAATGTTGTTTCCCTGTAAAATCAGCCCATATATTTGAGTACTTAAGAAATGGCAAAGAGATTTTGCAACAAATCATTATCATTATTAGTTGCAGCTGGTTCAGGCATTTAAGTGTGAAATCTCCTGTTTTATATTTATTTATTGGGGGACCCTCAAATGAATATAAAATCTTCCCCCATTAACAGATCGAAAAGCTTTGCCTGAAAATCTTATTAACTGCTGGTGGAAGGCAGTCCCTCGTATGGTGTAAAGACAGAACTCACCACAAGCAAATAGAGAGAAAACAGGAAGCTGGCTGTGATGGAACGCAGGGTGCAGGAAAGAAAATGGCACTTCTAAATAGTAGGACATGTGTATCTATAGATTATTCATTAAAGGCCTGAGTGTACACTGGCACATTTCTAATTACTGAAGTTCATTAAAGGACAACCTTTTTCGAGCTAAAACAAGAAAACTTTCATCTGTATCATTACAAGAATAATTGAAATCTTGTTTCCATTAAAGTTTAAGTTGGATTTAAATATCTTTCTTCTAGAATATAAACACCACATAATTTCATGCCTGCGTGGGCCAGAGAGTACAAATTACATAACCAATATTTGAGAGGTCATCCATGCCATAAAGGAAATTAAACACAAAACAAGAACTGGGTGCTGGAAAAGTGATGCCAAGCAGAAGGGGAAACAGAAAAAGCAGATCAAATAAGGCAGGTAAGCTCAGGGAAAACATAATTTGTATAGATCTGGTTCATGCACTACCCTAAGCCATGATCCATGATCCACTTTATGGAATGTCAGACTGGCTGAGACATAACTCCTGGTTTACAAACAACAATATCTGGATCCACACTACAGTATGAACTACAGTTAGTCCTTGACTTACAATCACATTGGAGCCCAAAATTTACATCGCTAAGCAATACAGTTGTTAAGGGAGTTGTGTCTCATTTTACAATCTTTTATGACACATTTGTCAAGCAAATAACTGCACTTGTTAAGTGAATCTGGCTTCCCCCATTAATTTTGCTTGTTGGAAGCCAGCTGGGAAAAAATGGCAATCACATGACCCTGGGGCACAGTGCCAACTGTCATAAATCCATGCCAGCTGTCAAGTATCCGACGATTGATCACATAACCATGGGGATGGTGCAGCAGTCATAAGTGTGAAAATTGGCCATAAGTCATTTTTTTCAGTGCCGTTGTAACGAAGTTCCATGTAAATAATGAGCCCAACAACTCAAAGTCCCATGTGATCCCAACACAAAAGTATTGGCTAAAATCCTAGATTTGCAGCCTTATGTGAGACATAATAATAAGAATTTAGCATATTTAATCATGACTAAATACATTGTTTGGGCAAAAGGTCTGTTTTTCAAACAGAAATTATACGTAAGGAATGCTAAGCCTGTATTAAGGGGCCTGACGTTCATTAGAATGGAAATAAAATTATTTGGTTAATTATGAAGACAGGAAATCAATTGCTTACAAAACAAACGACAGATCCCCAAAACATCAGCATTAATTTTTAAGAAACCAGATTTCTAGAGCTCATTGTTGCAAAAAAAAAAGACTTATAATGTGCCTCCATAAATTTTCAGTAAATATTATTTATGCTTGGCTGTAAGGTTTCTGGTTTCTGTTCTTTACATTTAAATATCCTTGTTTGGCCATTACATTTAGAAGACTGCCATTTATCAATGCCATTTATTTATTTGATTTTTTTAAAAAATCCTTCCTTTATTATTTTGTTAAGTAACTCAAGGCAGCGAACATACATAATTTATTTATTTTATTTATTTATTACATTTTTATGCCTCCTATCTCCCCTATAAGGTTGGGTAGCTAATATATTCCTTCCTCCTCCTATTTTCCCTACTACAACAACCCTGTGAGGTAGGCCTGGCTGAGAGTGACTGGCCCAAAGTCACCTAGCTGCCGTTCATATCTGAGACGGGACTAGAACTCACAATCACTGGTTTCGAGACCAGCATCTCAATCACTATGTTAAGTGGCTAAAATTTATCTAGATAGCAAGTCTATAGTACCATATCAAAACCAACACTGTGAAAGCAGCTGCAAATTGTACATTTCCTAAACTTCTAAAATCTGGCTTTTTAATGCATTTTTCATACAGATTATTTAAATCCAGCCTTAAACCCAGTCTTTAGCCACTCACCCAGAATGGAGAACATCTGCTTCTCGCCGATGTATTAAACAGAGTATCAGTGCAGTACAACATTTCATATGTTTGCCTGGAAATAATCTCACGGAGTTCAGTGATGCTGCTTGGTAAATGTATACAGGATTGCAGCCAAAGCTAACTTGCTGATAAATAAAAACATTTTAAGCTGCAAAAATGTTTAGTGAAGTAGAAGGAAGTGTTTTTGAATTTTTATCTCTAAATTCAATAAACTCCATCTTTTGCAGATTTAATAGGACTGTACGTTTTGATTTGCGAATTTAATGAACTGCATTGTTAAAGATAACATCCAACAAGCTAAAACAAAAAACATCTACACACCAGGGGTGGGTTCTACTTACCTTTACTACCGGTTTGCAATGGGGCCGCACACGCTCTTCTGCGCATGCACAAAGCGTTCTGATGACATGGGGGTCGGTGGGCGGAGCCTCCCGCCAGTTTTACTACCAGTTCTATAGAACTGGTGTGAATCGGAGGCAACCCACCACTGCTACACACCCAGGATTATATCTGTACTTCATATGTTAGTATCAGGAAGCCCAATCAGTTGATCATCCTCCATAGAAGGAAAAGAACAAAATATATACCTCTATTTCTCTCTAATAATTAATCCCATTTTGGAACCGGTTCGGTGACGTCATATCGTCACCGCTACCGGTTCGGCGGAACTGGGCAGAACCCACCACTGCTGTAGCTACACCCATAATCCGGATCCAGTTCAAGGACATCTGTGCTATCTATTCATTTTAAATTGCCAGAGCAAACCACATAATAATAGTACATCTAATTTGGCTCTAAGGAAGAGTTTCACGGAATTATCTCCAAATTCTGCCCATTACACACTGAATAATTCAGTCGAAGAAAGATTCTGTTTGTTTAAATGGAAACTTATGGCTGTTTTTTATCTAGCCAACCAGTATTGCATCTTCCTCTTTTTCCTCTGGGGTCCTTGGTGCTCTCTATGCTTAGTTGTTTTCTTGCAGATGTTTCATTACCCAACTAGGCAACATCATCAGTGCTAGAAGACTGGGAGGAATAAATCTCTATTTATATACAGATAGTCTTCGACTTACAACCCTAATTGAGTCCAACATTTCTGAGACATTTGTTAAGTGAGTTTTGCCCTCATTTTACAACCTTTCCTGCTCCAGTTGTTAAATTGAATCACTGCACTTGTTCAATTAGTAACCCGGTTGTTAAGTGAATCTGACTTCCCCATTGACTTTGTTTGACAGAAAGTCACAAAAGATGATCACATGACTCCGGGATACTGCAACCGTCATAAATATGAGTAAGTTGCCCAAAGTCTGAATTTGGATCACATCAAAGGATGCTGTAACAGTTGTAACTGTGAAAAAAGGGTCATAAGTCACTTTTTTCAGTGCTGTAGTTAACTTTGAATGGTCACTAAACAAACTGTTGTAAATTGGGGCCTACCTGTACAGTGGCTTGCCCTGTCAGTCTTGGTGGGAGTGTATTTGGTGGTTCCCTGATCTTTTCCCCTCTCTAAAGTGGCAAACACATACAACATCTTAAAAACACCCTGCAATCAAGAGAAGTATAGGCTGGCAGGATTTTTAAACTTAATGAACCAGTAAGGAAAACAGTCCAAACCAAAGTAATAGAGGAGGAGGAGGGGGGGAAGGGGAAGGGGAAGGGGAAGGGGAAGGAGAAGGAGAAGGAAAAGGAGAAAGAGAAGGAGGAGAAGGAGGAGGAGGAGGAGGAGAAGGAGAAGAAGAAGGAGAAGGAGAAGGAGAAGGAGAAGGAGAAGGAGAAGGAGAAGCTTCCATACTGGTATCACAACAGATGATGCTTTTGTTCACCTCCAACTGTTCCAATAATTTAAACTAGGGAAAGATCCCCTCAAAGAGAATTGTGCTTTACTTGTTGAGATCCTAAGCCAAATCAAATCGAAATCTTTATTATGGCCTTTATCCATGCAAGTGCTAAACCATTTTGAGATTTAAATTCATCATCTGCATTTAGAAAGCCATCACCAGTGAAGAATGCAATGCCCTTGTAAGGAAAAAGAAAAACACCAGGATTCTATGATCTGCTGACCATCTGTAGGTTAATAATTGGAACTTGGCTATGATAGACCTTAACATTGCCTACAGTGGGAAAAGAGACAGCATCAATGGTGAGTTCCTCCCGGTTTGGCCCGGTTCGGCTGAGCCGGTAGCGGTGACGATATGATGTCACCGAACCGGTTCTCTTTGTCCGGAAGGTGGGCCCTCCCGCCCACTCCTGCGTTATTCCTACCTTTTATTTCTTCTTTTTTAGCCCAGCTGATAGGTGCGGCAGAGTGGATTGTTGCACCTCAGCTGGGCTGATTCCTAACGCGCTTGCACAGAGTGCAAGGTTAGCGATCGCATGCAATCGCATGCGAAGCGCATGCACGAAGAGAACCAGTAGTAAAGCCGGTTAGAACCCACCCCTGGACAGCGTAAAGTGTAAAAGAACAGAAAGGGGTGGACTAGAGAGAAATAAAGAAGTCAGAAACAAGGAAGAAGAAAAAGAATGAGGAAAATGAACACACAAATAACTGCAGAAAAACTGTACATTTTTGATAGATGGGCCTGTGGGTAGGTATGTGTGTTTTATTAAAAATTATTATTTTTGCTGGATTAAAGAGCCTGGTGGCGCAGCAGACTAATAGCCTGTTATTATCATTCAGCTGCCTGCAATTACTGCTAGTTCGAATCTCCCCAGGCTCAAGGTTGACTCAGCCTTCCATCCTTTCTAAGGTAGGTAAATTGAGGACCCAGTTTGTGGGGGCAATAAGCTGACTTTGTATAAATATACAAAAGTATGAAGGCTATTGCTTAACGCATTGTAAGCCGCCCTGAGTCTCCGGAGAAGGGCAGCATATAAATCAATTTTTTTAAAAAATGAATATATGATAATCTGAAATAATACATATGTGTGGGGTATAAATTCTCTTCTATCAATAATTTTACATGCTAAGTACACCTCGTATTCAACTCCCACACAAAGGCAGGAATTTATTTTATTTTTGAATACCATGCTGGTATTTTGAGTAATAGCTTTGTAAAGTCACTCAGATTCAGTTCTGCCAAGTTTATCGCCACCAACCCTGGTTATTATTATAGAAATTCAAAGCTGGTTTTAGGATAGGAAAAGTAGGATTTTTTAAATGTGTATTTTTATCTTTCCAATTTAAATTATTTTTGGCTGTAGCCTTATTTTAAGAACTGTTAAGTTCCTGTCTGGTCTTGCTGGTCTACCAGAGATGCTTTTGACTGTTCCGATGGATTTTCTCTTTTGTTCTTTCCTATTATCTTTACCTTGCTTAAATTCCAATGAGTTGGGCTTATCTTTGGCTTTTTATTTCCCTACAGTAGTAAAACTCTATTATAATGGTTGGCAGACAATCTAAACTGCTTCAACAATCATCTTGGAAAAAGCAAAATCTGCCTCCAAGAAGAAAAAAGAAAAGAAACACCGTTCCTCTTGATTAAATATTCTGTTTTAAAGAAAAGGGAAACAGACGTCTTCCTTAGAATCTTAAGTTGGGGATTTGGGGTATTGCAGTTCAAGCACTCCTCAAAGATGGGGATGGGATCCTTGGTGCTTTCTGAGCTTGGTTGTTTTCTTGCAGACATTTTGTTACCCAAACTAAGTAACATCATCAATGCTAGTAGCACTGCTGATGTTATCTAATTTGGGTAACGAAATGTCTGCAAGAAAATAACCAAGCTCAGAAAGCACCAAGGGCCTCTCATTTCAATCATGAGCTACAAATATTCTCCTTTATTGGCCCCTCAAGGATGCCAGTTGAGGGCAGGGGTATCTGCAATAGGTGGTTAAAAAAAAGTCAAGATGGCGTCCGTAACGGTAAAATTGAAGCCCCACCACCTTAATAAAAGCTACCGGTTTGGGTGAACCGGTAGTAAAAAAAATGCTACCGGTTCGGGTAAACCGGTATTTCCGACGATCAGCTGTGCCGCGTGATTTATATTCGCTAGAAAGCAGGAAATCCTGCTTTCTAGTGAATCTAAATTGCGCGGCACAGCTGTTCCCCCCCTCCCCCGCTGTTCTACTTACCTTAGAAAAGGCTTCTTAAGCCTCCTCTTTCAGCACTGCACAGTAGCACCTGCGGTGCGCATGCGCACAAAGCGTGCGTTTAGCATGCAGCACGCATGCGCACATGCAGCGAACCGGTAGCAGACTTCACCACTGATATGGATTTATAACTAACTAGGTCTTATACAAGGAGAAAGGTTATCCTCCTCAAAGGCAAGATCTCCTGAGAAATACTGGTTCAGCAATAGAAATTAGAACTATGGCTGGTTCGTTTTATACCCACTTTTTAAGAGTTTCAGGATGGTTTGCAAGGGGCCCTCACTTTCTCCCCTCCCATCTTACAGAATAGAATGACAGAGTTGGAAGGGACCTTGGAGGTCTTCTAGTCCAACCCCCTGCTTAGGCAGGAAACACTACATCACTTCAGACAAATGGTTATCCAACATCTTCTTAAAAAGTTCCAGTGTTGGAGCATTCACAACTTCTGGAGGCAAGTCATTCCACTGATTAATTGTTCTAACTGTCAGGAAATTTCTCCTTAGTTCTAAGTTGCTTCTCTCCTTGATTAGTTTCCACCCATTGCTTCTTGTCCTGCTCTCAGGTGCTTTGGAGAAGAGCTTGACTCCCTCTTCTTTGTGGCAGCCCCTGAGATATTGGAACACTGCTATCGTGTCACCCCTAGTCCTTCTTTTCATCAGACTAGACATACCCAGTTCCAGCAACTGTTCTTGATATGTTTTAGCCTCCAGTTTCCTAATCATCTTTGTTGCTCTTCTCTGCACTCTTTCTAGTCTCAACATCCTTTTTACATCGTGGCAACCAAAACTGGATGCAGTATTCCAAGTGTGGCCTTACCAAGGCATTATAAAGTGGTAGTAACACTTCAAGTGATCTTGATTCTATCCCAGCCTAGAACTGTGTTGGCTTTTTTGGCAGCTTTTTTTTTTTTATCCTCAGGTTCTGGTCAGATCCTCAAATCTCCCATTCAGTTTCCATCAATTTGTATGCCCTCAATCCTAGCACAGCACCTTGTCCACCGTAGTGTATCATAGGACTTCTAAGGCAGAGTGAACTTACAATATGGGGCCAATCCAAGAAAGCACAAGACAGATCCTTATTGGCTGTATTAGTCCCCATGTCTTATTAACATCAATCCTCTTAATATCTCAACTGAGAGTTTTGATGGGTTTTTTTTTCTTTCTAAATCAGAGATGGGGAAGTCAAGCGGTTTTATTTGCAGAGACATTTTACAAATTGACTCACTAGACAACAGTACATATGGTTGTGTATTAATTTTTTAAAACCTTCAAAAATGTTTTCCTAATGCACGTATTTGTCACATAATAGGCAACTAAGTGCATCCAGCTTCAGTCTAATGGAAGGAACTGTGTAAACATTATTACAAAGAAAGCTGTTCCCTGGAATTCCACTGGGCTAACACCTTCTGTCAAAAGTTTCTAATCAGAAAATGCAGAGATTCATTTCAAAATTCAAAATATGAATGTTGTGCCACCTGCATGCACACACAGGTTTTATTTTTCTGTTTTAGAAGACGATGATTACAATGCGTTCCCAAACCTCAATCTGTACAGAAGTGATAGACTGGCCAGAAATTATGAGAAAGTAATAAGAATTATAACAGTACATATCTGGAAGTTGGAGAAATAGGGGCTATGAGGCCTGAATGTCTAAAAAAACCTAATGTTAAATCTCTACTTAACTATGCAGATATCACCTGCCTACCACATACCGCTGTTGTGAGGACTGGAGGAGAACCATATACTCAATCGGAAGTTACAACTGGTCCAGAATGCAGAGGTTAATTCAGTGTTGGGCGTCCCTAGGTTTGCGCATGTTACATCCCTGTTGTGCAATCTGCACTGGCTTCCACTTTACTTCCATGTGCAATTAAAGGTGCTGAAAGCCTTACCTGGCACCCGACTGGGCTATTTGCGGAACTGCCTTTCCTTGAGGATATCTGCTGATCCCACCAGATTGGATAGGGTGAACATGCTCAAGTTCCTTCCCTTAAATACTGCCTGTTGCCCATGATTGCCCCTAATTTACAGGACATCCTTCTTCTGGCCATTCCATGAGGTTATGGTGTCCTTCTCACTCAAAGGCACACATAACAGTGGTTTAGTGGATTTATTAATATTCCCCAACAATTCCTTTCACTAAAACCTCAGAACCGTCCCAATTAAGTCCAGCCAAAAGCAGACCATGGCTAGTCCACAGAGCAATGCAGTGGTGGGTTGCTCCCGGTTCCGTCCGGTTCTATAGAACTGGTAGTAAAACCGCCAGGAGGCTCCGCCCACCTGCCACAATGTCATCATGGGTCATCTGCGCATGCGCAGAAGCTTCTGCGCATGCAAAGAAGCGTGCGCGCTCCTGCTGCGAACCGGTAGTAAAGGTAAGTAGAACCCACCCCTGGAGCAATGGCCAAGGAGTCCACAAGGCCAAGGAGTCCACTTGAAAGTTTCCCAAATGAGGTCAATTAAGTATGTGGATACAAGAGGGTTCACAAGGCACAGTGTCAATCAAAGCAGATAAATTTAAAATAAGATTTTGGAATTAATTTTAAAGAATCCTTCCCCTTGGAAAATGCTTTCGTTTTGTTCTGATTTGATTTTTTTTTTACAAAAATATGATTCTTTTAAAAATTGGAACTATCAATGTCTAAACCCATCATGGGGTACTCACGGAAAAATGAGAAACCTCATTTTGCAAAGGGAAGGCAGCAACATAAAATAAATAAATAAATAAACAGAAAGAGCTCTGAGGCCGATTCTCCTATTGGATCCGCACCAAAAATATTGATTCCCCACGTTTTAAATGGAGTTACTGAAGTGATAATAGTTTGAGTCACATAAATATTAGCTTGAACTCTCCTCTCCTTTGTCAACTACCCCAAAACTTAAGTCTTATGTCAGGAAATGTTAGATTCAAACAATTGTTAAATACCGCAGTGCACATTAATGATTAGTGCTGAAGGTTAGCTGGGGGAAAAGCCCAATTAGTTTCTACACATTTGTGACATATTTCAGTCATTCTGACTGATGAGAAGAATATAGAAAGGAGAAAAGCCAGCTGACTATATATTACTTGCCAACCTGCCCCTTTTAAAAATCAGGCACTGAAATTATGTTAAAACTTGCTTCAAATGTCACAGTGATGTCACTGATACGCCAAGAATAAATTGCAAATGGGAGATGAGAGTAAAGAAAGGGTTTTAACAGAATAACAGAGTTGGAAGGGACCTTGTAGTCATCTACTCCAACCCCCCACTCCACGCCCAAGCAGGAAACCCTACATTATTTCTGACAGATGGCAGTCCAGTCTTTTCTTGAAAGCTTCCATTGGTGAAGCCCTCACAACTTCTGAAGGCAAGCTTGCTTGATTGTTCTCACTGTGAGAAAATTTCTCCTTATATCTAAGCTGAATCTCTCCTTGATAAGTTTCCATCCATTATTCCTTGTCTGGCCTTTGGATGCTTTGGAAAATAGCTTGACTCCCTCCTCTCTGTGACGGCCCTTCAAATATTGGAATACTACTATGTTTTCTCACATAAACCACTGTAAAGTAGTATATAAGTCAATATATAAGAAATGCTACTGGTATTTTTTTACTGAAAGAACTAATGAGTGGAAGACAAAAACCAAATTCAAATTTATATAAGAATGCCAAGAAATAACAGCAGCACCAGCATAAACTGAGAAATATTAGCTCAGTAATATCTTAGTAATATTTATTTCTAAAAAAAATCTTAGAAGAGTACTGGAGCACAGACTAAATGACACATAAAATGGCTACTACCTAAGACAATGCAATTTGAAGGTGGATTAACAGAAATATGTTTCTAAATCAAGGCAATTGTAGTTCTGTTTTCTTCTATGATGGAAGTACAAATCTTTGGGGCATCACATTTCAAGTAGGGTTTGAGAACAGAAATACGTTATTAAGAATCTGGATCTGTTTTACTTGCAGTGGTCCTCTACAGCTAATGGAAGAATTCTCACATAGAAGAATAGAACAATTTGATTTGATTATCCTGAAATGAATGGCATACATTAACCATCCTAAATTCAAGAAAGACAGATTCCATTTGAAAGGGAAAAATATTCTTATAATATACCAATAGGTAGTTCTCATTTAGTGACTGCCTAGTTTATTGACCATTCACAATGACGACAGTGACGAAAAAGTAACAATCCTCACATTTATGACCTTCACAGGTCTGCAAAGCAAACAAAAGCTGACAATTGCAAGCTGTTGTGGTTTCATTTAGTGAAACTAAAGCTTCACTTAATGACTAATTTGCCAGTCCCAATTGTGGTCACTAAATTAAGGACTATTGGTAGAGCTAATTATCCTGAGAAATGCTGGGCTTCTCTTTGCAGAATGAATTTGACCAGAAGCTGTCAATACTTTAATTTGGATTCCTGGGTGAAATAAAAAGTTGGTCAACAGTATTTATTTTTATTTATTTATTTTATTCGGCTTATATGCCGCCCTATCTCACAATGGACTCAGGGCGGCTCACAACAATAAAACACAAGCCACAATATAAAATAAAGACCAAAATCTAAAAAATTTAAAATTAACCCTTAAAACCAATTAAAACCCCATCATCAGTCCAGGTCAAGGGATTTGAAAAGTGAAGTTTTTAATTCCCGGCGGAAGGTGCGAAGGTCAGGAGCTAATCGGAGCTTCAAGGGGAGTTGATTCCAGAGGGTGGCGCACTGACCGAGAAGGCTCTACCCCTGGGGGCCGCCAGCCGCCACTGTCTAGCCGACGGCACCCTGAGTAGGCCCTCTCTATGGGCGCGAACCGGGCGATGGGATATCGTTGCTGGCTGTAAGTGGTCCGCCAAATATCCTGGTCCTAAGCCATGTTGGGCTTTATAGGTCATCACCAGCACCTTGAATCTCACCCGGAGGGCAACCGGTAGCCAATGCAAACTGTGCAGGAGGGGTGTAACATGGGAGTATCAGGATTCTCACATCACAACCCGCGCGGCTGCATTTTGCACCAGCTGAAGCCTCCAAGTGGTCCTCAAGGGCAGCCCCATGTAGAGAGCATTGCAGTAGTCAATCCGTGAGGTGACCAGTGCATGAGTAACTGTGCGTTATGATCTTATGATACATTTTATAAAAAATATTTGTATATAAGTAAGATCTTTGCTATGCTGGAACTCAGTTTATTGTTTTCTGGAATGGCTTCTCCTCCATTGCCTCACTTTTATCTCTGCAATTTTGGCCACCCTACACCGCCAAAGCTGATGAGAATAAAAAAATATGGCAGCAACTCTCTTATGAATTTCAGCCGTGGTGCCTGTCTAAGCTTGCATTTGTAACATCCTGTTTACGGTTGCGCTTGGATGGCAGGAGGAACAGATGCTATAAAAGCTCATAAAGCAAATAAATATAAATAAACAAGATTATGTCACAGCAAATGAAATGATTCTAAGTGTGCATGGAATATGTAATGTGGGAAAAACAGAAGAAAAGCTAAACGCGGCAGGTCCTTAACGCTCAGTGCAATGGCCCAGCAGAAAGCAAAAAAGGGATTATTTATTTAGCGTATGGCATCTACAGAGGTCATGCAATCACTGATGTACAAATTTAGTTTAAATAAAGCATAAGCCATAATAAAATCACCATAACATGGAGGCATAGAATTGCAGTGGGATAGATGTTATAATTCGATATCTAAGGAAGAGAACCATCTAACTCAGGGGTCAAACTGGCAGCCCGCGGCCTGCATGCAACATGCGCAAGCCACGCCCACCCCAGCTCCGCAAATGGGAAAACGTTGCGAAACGTCACATGACGGCAACGTGACGCAGCGCTTTTGATACCTGTGATCTAACTGCTTCTGGTGTGGCTGCGTTGAGATCATCCCAGGTGCCTTGAAATTTCCTGAGGAATCATTCTTGAACTACATGTGTTATGAAGCATAGTCTACCTCCACAATGGTACATTCGGGCAACGTTCTGTTTTAACAGAGT
The DNA here is from genome assembly GCF_059756535.1 of Pantherophis guttatus. Lineage (NCBI taxonomy): Eukaryota > Metazoa > Chordata > Lepidosauria > Squamata > Colubridae > Pantherophis > Pantherophis guttatus. The sequence continues at coordinate 245,162,972 of NC_142064.1, forward strand.
GGATAAAAGTCTACACACATGGCAACCAAACTGGATATTGCATCCCTCATCAGTCAAAAACCATAGAGGCAGCAATTAGGCTACAACAGTTCTTTTAAGAATTCACTGACAAAAGATATTGGACCCCAGATCCCTGTCTTGCAAATAAACATGGATGACTTAAGTAGAAATAAAAAGGGAGTGATAAAAGTGCATCTGTCCCATTGCTCCATCCACACAGGATATCTGTGGCTCTGTTGAAACTTCACCATCAACTGCAATATAGTAACAGATACTACAGAAGCACCAGTTCCTATGCTTTTGCCTTCTTGCTGTACTTACACTTACTTGTTATTCTTCCCTTGAGTATAGAGCATTTGCTTTTGTTTTTTTTAATTTCTAATACAACTTTTTCCATAAGGAGCTTCATCTGGCTTTCTTGCACAGAATTTGCAGACTTGCTGGTTGCCAGGTAAAGTTCTAGGTATGTCCAAAGTAACAGACATGACACAGCAAATTGAATGCTGTTTATGGATAAAGGACATAACAAGAGAAAGCCCACAGGTACCTCAGACAGATGCTCCTCACAAGGAATGGAAGTCTTAGTCCTCTCATGAGTAGAGAGGCTGGGAATGACAAGAGAACATCTGGCTTATTTATTTTTATTATTTTATTAATCATATTTCTATGCCACCCACTCTCCGAGGACTCTGGGGGCTTACAACAATCGACGGTATACTAAATAGCATATTGTCCCCAACAATCTGGGTCCTCATTTTACCGACCTCGGAAGGATGGAAGGCTGAGTCAACCTTGAGCCGGTAAGATTTGATCTGCTGATCTGCTGAACTAGCAGTCAGCTGAAGTAGTTGCAGTACAGCACTCTAACCACTGCGCCACCTCAGCTCGCCACCTTATTTTACCTATACCAGCTTTTAAATCCCCACTTTCTTAATAGCTTGGGGATATAATCAATCTACAGTCGAAAAGAGGTCTTTGAAAACAGCGGAACAAAAACATTTCCCAGTGAGTCAGCCTTCCTTCCAAATTACAGAAAGTAAAAAAAAAGTAGAGCATAACATTTTCCAAAGACTTCAAAACAAGAGCAAAGAGCTTAATCAAGCTTTTGATTAAGAAACTTATAAATGGATAAAAGGGCCAGTATTAATTTGAAGGTAAATATTTTGCCCCCCAAAAAATGCTTTTGACATTGCATGGAAAATTAACAGACCAGACCTTCCTGGGAATGATGACTGTCAGATATCAACCAGAAAATATAACCGGTGGAAGTTACAAAATAAGATAGTAAGTGTAATATGAGATGGAACGTGTCATTAAAACTATGGAAAAATAGAATGGACTAAAGCCTTAAGGGTGTAAAGAAAGTGAACAGGGAAAAAGAAGAGAAAACCCTATTTTTTGCCTTCATCTTTGTATTACTGCATCTTACTTTTACTTTTGAATTATAAACTTTTTTTAAAAAAAATGGTGGCCAACAGAAAAGCTTTAAAGAAGGTGGGAAGAAGAGGTCCATTAAAGCAACTGAAAGAGAAGGGAATTACTCAAGAAATATTACAAAAATCATTTGAAGCAATCTACATCTGTCAAATCTCTTAAAAGTGAGCTGGTTGTGTTTGAAGAGAGAATGGAAAATAATTGGACAATTTAGAGCTGCTAGATGCAAGGAGACACAAAAATGGTGATGCAAAAGAATACACTTATTTTCAAGTATTTTTCAAGATCTTTTTCAAGATCTGCTTTGGATATCTTAAGAATTTGGCTGCTAATGTTCACAAAAATATCGCCAAAGATCTTTTCAGACCACAATCCAATGACTTTAATACTTAAAAGGAAAACCAGTTTCTTCGGATTCCGCCCCATCCCCCACCCACACCCCCAAGTATATCTAATGCCAGAGGAATCACATTGTATGCAGAAAGTGCCAAGTTCGGCTCCAAGTATTTCTAGTTTAAAGGTCAGGAAACACATAATGGGAAAGATCTTTGCCAGATAATATAGAAATATGCCTCTCAGATAGTATTACTCTACATCTGCTGGAGTTTTTTCTGTGCAGGTCATTCTGTGGGGTATGTGACTTTAGAAAGCATAGAAGTTAAGGATAGGTAAGGACAATTTAATACAAAACCACTCAGAGAAAGTATCGATAATCCAATCTTCATTATACGGGCAGGTCATTTCAATTGCTCAGGGCCAGTCTATCTAAGCATCCGGCCTCGGTAACCAAATGTTATTTCAGTGTTTTTAAAGTGGCTCTCCTATTCCTGTATTTCCTTCCTGTCTGGTGGCCGCCCAAAGTCAACTAAAAATAGGCAGTTCTCACCTCCTGTTCTGGCAGCTGAGATTAAAACTCAAATATTTCACCCTGAACAGAGAAAAAATGTGGTCCTTGCTTCATTTACTGGTCATAACACAAAGAGGGTTTCAGTTGCATTCCAGCTCTTTTTACACAAGGCAAAAATATTGCTCTGGTTCACTCAAAATGGATGACAGTGATTATTCAGAGATGAGAATCTAGTAATAGATTCTACTCCCCCCAGTAGAATCTATTACTAGAGATTTTCTTTTCTTTTCTTGGCATTTTAGTACTGTGACATTACTGCAAAAAAAAAAAAAAAAGAACTTTTACATCCTTGAACACATATTTTGAGCCATTAGTTTCACTGGTTTTCATCTTGCAGGTCAAGACCCCAAAACGGATGGTAAGAGAAATACCACTATTCACACAAATACAACTATTGAGGTGATCCTGAGGGCACAGATAAACCTGCTAGTGGCATCAATGACTCTCAGGGAGAGTGCTAATGACCAGATGACTGCAAGGAATATAACTCCTTCCATCCTCTACCATGTAGTCAGAACTGAAGAAGCTTCTTGGATGAGAAGGGAAATGTCTTCAAGGAAAAACAAAGTTCAGTTGCCTTTTGAAAAAGCACCTTTGGGATAGAAATACAATGGTGCTGTAAGAGTCTATCAAAAGACAGGTTACAAATCTCTGAATGTGGAATCACAGCAACTGGACTTATTTTTGTTAGTTTGAGATGTTTCGCCACTCATCCAAACAGAACCTTTGGATGGGAAGCTCTTCATCAGTCAGAACAAGCTAGTTAGGCAAAGGTCATGGGAATGTACCATCTCCTCCTGCACCAACCTCAGGGGTTTCCTCCTCAAAGAGTGCTGCAATATATCGATGAAGATTCTCAGTTGCTTATTTTTTATTAGTTTGAGATGTTTTGCCACTCATCCAATGACTCTGCCCTACCTAATTTGTTCTGACGGATGAAGCTGATTAAATGAGTGGCAAAACATCTCAAACTAACAAAAATAAGTCCAGTTGCCATAATTCAACCTTCAGACAATATTATTTAGATGACTGAGAATCCTCATCAGGTTACAGATGTTATTCTTGCATCTAACGATGCCTTTTTTTCAACTGCTACCCATTGTACCACTTAAACATGTACATTCTCAGCGTAATAGAAGAAAAGCCATATGCATTTTTGTTTTGTCTTCCACCTTTGTAGGTTTCAGAGGGCATAGGGTATGTATCCAACAAGTGATCTGCTGTTTTAAAGGGAGTCCAAGCAATTAAGACAAAGCATGCTGACAGGGGGATGCGGTGGCTCAGTGGCTAAGATGCTGAGCTTGTCAATCGAAAGGTCGGCAGTTCAGCGGTTCAAATCCCTAGTGCCACGTAACAGGGTGAGCTCCCATTACTTGTCCCAGCTTCTGCCAACCTAGCAGTTCGAAAGCACGTAAAAAAATGCAAGTAGAAAAAATAGGGACCACCTTTGGTGGGAAGGTAACAGCGTTCCGTGCGTCTTTGGCGTTTAGTCATGCCGGCCACATGACCACGGAGACGTCTTTGGACAGCGCTGGCTCTTCGGCTTTGAAACGGAGATGAGTCTCTAGAGTCAGGAACGACTAGTACATATGTGCAAGGGGAACCTTTACCTTTACCATTTTATGCTGACAGGGAGAGGGGGAGTACATTCTGCTTCTTATTTATACACAAATCACCCATCTACACAAAATCCATCTGAGGATCCCTAAAAGAACATAGATGTGAAATGGCTAACTTCCCCCCAAAAATGTATTAAATTTCTTACATATCCTCATCTTAGGGACAGAAAAGTACCACCAACTTTCAAAGTAAATTGGCGGAAAATATTATACTGTATTTGCTTACCTGTAAGACCCTATAGGCCTGCAATCTAAAATTCCTCATTTTTAACATGTTGATTGAACAGTGTTTTTCAGTGGTGAAATCTAAAATTTCTTACTACTGGTTCTATGGGCGTAGCTTGGTGGGGGTGGGGTAATGTGACTGGGTGGGCGTGGCCAATTTTTTTTTAACTTTTAAAACCATCTTCGGCGAAGAGGTTGTAAAAAAATGCTTTCAAAAGGCTCTGAAGATTCCTGCTGAGTTGCCTGATCGGCGGAGGCTTTTTTTCTTTTAAATGCCTCTTCCAATCAGGCAACTCAGCTTGGATCGTCAGAGGCATTTAAAAGAAAAAAAGCCTCTGCTGATCAGGCAACTCAGCTGGGATCCTCAGAGGCTTTAAAAGCATTTTTTCTACAACCTCTGAAGAGGTTGTAGAAAAAATACTTTTAAAAGCCTTTGAGGATCCCAGCTGAGCCGCGCAATCATCAGAGGCTTTTTTTTTTACTTTTAAAAGCATTTTTTCTACAACCTCTTTGGCCAAAAAAATGCTTTTAAAAGTTAAAAAAAAAGCTTCTGATGATTGTACGGCTCAGCTGGGTATGGGGGGGGCAGGGATTTTTGTTACCTGTTCTCCCAACCACCCACCTCCATTGCTACTGGATAGGGCGATCTGGTCCGAACTGGGAGCATTTCATCCCTGGTGTTTTTATATTAAAAGCCTTAAATTCTTTTGTACTACAACATTAATTTTAAACAAAAGAATAAGAATCGAAGGATTGGCTGAGCTACTATATTTCAGAAAAAGGTGCCCGACATGTCTCTGCTTCACTCTTACCATGCAAACCAGTGAGAAAACCTACTGAGAAACAAAGTCCATATTTTGTATTTAGTATTCCTGGGTATGTAGAGCTTGTAAAAAGTAATACTATCTTTTCCCGAAAATAAGACCCTGTCTTATATTTTTTTTTGAACCCTGAAATAAGCACTTGGCCTTATTGCCATGCGCTCAAAAGCCCGATTGGGTTTATTATCAGCAGATGTCTTATTGTGGGGGGGAACAGGGTATGTTGATGCAAATAGGTTTGTGAGGGCATGTAATTTTTAGGTCGGCTTCAACAAAGAAGCATGAACCTATCCAAAAAGTAGTAACCAACAAACCTATGCCAAATAATATGCAAATGTTCTAAGCAGAAAAACCCACTGATAAATCCATCAATCTCTCTAGTTACTACTTAAGGATTTTCCCACATTATAAATAATCCAGAATGTTACTTCAAATTCAAGGATTTGACTTTTTTTCTGAAAGCTAAAATGAAACATCTACCTGACTTTCAGATTTGATTTTTTTCAAAAAAAAACACAACACCTATGTTTATAATAAGTCTTGAGGTCCAAGAGAAACTTGGTTACATTTCTTATCTACCACCTCCTCATTTTCACATCTACTGAAATAACAAACATTTAACAAACTACCTATTTCCATATTCAGTATCCAAGTTAAGCTATATCAATGGTTTAGTTTTGTTGACTTTCCTGATTTATAATACCTCATTATCACAAACTGGATTAACAAACTGGAAGATCTTTATTAATAAAAACAACTGAAGATATAATTTTTAGACTCAATGTGGAAAGCCAAATTATTATTAGAAAAAATCCTTCCTTTTTGAAAGTACTAAGATTCAAAGAAATAATTTCAAAAGTAGCATAAAATTGAGTTTAAGGTGTACCAAAATAAATATTCTGTCAATTAGAGATGAGCAAGTAAAAAGTTTTACATTAACCTTGGAGCAATTTCAGATAAAGAGCTAGTGTGGTGGAGTGAATCCAGCTAATAAATGATTAGAGTAGCAAAACATATTTTTATTGCTAGATAGCAAACTACTTGAGAAATATTTCAGGAGCGTAGTTTTCTGTGTGTGTCTTTCTTCTACGATCTAATTAACTTTCAAGAAAGAAACTCTTGACGTGCAATATTGAGCAATATTATTACACTAAACTTTGGGGAACAGTGATAAAAGCAAATAAAGGGTTTTTTTCTTCATAGTTTGAGTTGATAAAATATGTCTATTTTAAAAAAAACAAGGAAAGAAATCTAAAAAAAGAAATTGTAATACAGAGCTATCAAAGGATATAGTCCCTTTAAAAACCGATAAAAATAAAATCAACCTATTCCATAATGATACAGTTCAGGCTAAAGATCATTTACTATTTTTTTTCCTAAATCTTCTATTTTTAGAAAGGCCCTGATGTGATAAATTACCTAATCTAGAAATAGCATTGCAGAAAATGTTTTTTTTCCTGATTTATGTATAAACAGAAAAAGCATAACTAATTAAAACCTGATTTCTCCAAATGTAAGCAAAATGCATCTTGCTAAATGTGAAACTAAAATAGTTTCAAATGTTGAAACTTTTTCAGAGAGAAACTTTTTCAAACAGCAGCTGAGGAATGTATCAAATAAATCAGCTGAAGAATTTTCTTGGGAAGTTCCAGGTTGGGCAGTGATTACCATTTTACATATAGAGCACTGTCTGTCAACCTTGGCAACTTTAAGCTATGTGGACTTCAACTTCTGGAATTCCCCAGGCAGCATGCTGAGAGGTTGATGTCCAGACGGCTTAAAGCTGTCAGGGTTTAGGAATACTGCAGTATGCAAAGGTCTGCCTCAGGGGTGAAATCCAGCAGGTTCTGACAGATTCTGGAGAACCAGTAGCGGAAATTATGAGTAGTTCGGAGAACCGGCAAATACTACCTCTGGCTGGCCCCAGAGTGGGGTGGGAATGGAGATTTTGCAATATCCTTCCCTCAGGAGTGGGGAGGGAATGGGGATTTTGCAGTATCCTTCCCCAGGAGAGGGGATGGAAATGGAGATTTTGCAGTATCCTTTCCCTGCCATGCCCACCAAGCCACGCCCACCAAGCCATACCACACCCAAGCCACATCCACAGAACCAGTAGTAAAAAAAATTGAATTACACCACTGGTCTGCCTTCACATTCAAAGTAGCAGTAGATTAGCGATCTCCAGATATTTAACCCCTAATTCACCTTTTCAAAAGATGCCCAGGTGGTGATTTATTAGATTATTAAAGATTTATTAAATATCAGATGTTGATTGTGGACAAGAATGCACTTTCACACACAATATTCGATCATCCAGGGTGTCTATGGGTGAAGGATTGGCAGAACCAGGAGATGGAGTGAAAAGAGGGAACAGCCTAGAGTCCCTACATAGCTACAAGTGAACAAGTCCAATCCTCCTTGAATGGTGTACCTTTGTCTAACGCTAAGCAGGTGCTGATTGTTGAGAAGATTCTTCTGCGTAGTCTATAATGATAAATCAATTTAATTGAATCTTCACATGTGGACCTGCTCTTTCTGTGGCTAACTTTTTCAGAGACTTGTATGAATATTCTCAAGAAGAGATACATTCCATAGGTTTCTTCTTCCCACACTCAAGGACCTGTGAAAATTTGATGGGTCATCTGCTCACGTTAGACAATTGAGCAATGTGGACATTAATGTCCATTTGTAGCTTTGGAATCACCTGTCTCAGCCTTGTCAAACTCAACTTGTACACTACAATATGTTAAGTCAAGCGCAACTCCTTCAACAATATAGAAGTTGTTTATCATTATCTTCTCCTGGATGGTTTTTCATGTTTCAAATGTATTGTGGAGACTTGGGAGTTCCAAGTACCTTCTCATCTAACTACTTACCAGGTGCAACCTTGCTCAGCTATTTTGAGGATCAGCTAAGGTCAGTTTAATGCTGTCATCTGCTAAGTTCAGTTCCCCACTTGCTGATGATCACTGATTTGTGATTTTGGGTTACTTCATAAAAGGTAGGGATGACCTTAACTCATACATGCTGCTTTGATTTTCTCAGAAGAAAGGTACAATATAATTTTAATAAATAACATGCCCATAAACTCAATGCCTAGCTGCTAGTCTCTATTCCTTCTGGTTTTAATTTTAAATAAGAAAGCCTTGGAAACAAATCCTTGAATGCTTCAAAATTGAGGCACTTTGATCTAGGGCTTTGCTACAAACGCTGATCTCTATTAGCCATTCAGCAAAGATGATGATGCTTAGAGGAATTAGGGGAATTTAAAACTTCATAAAAATCGTATGACTACCAAATACTCCCAAAGTAAACTGTTGCATATGAGCTATGCCAAAGTATTTTAAGAGAACAGAATATTTTTTTAAAAAGCACCATGAGAATGAGATGCAATTATAGAGACATCAAAAACTTACCACCACATACAATCAAAGGATACATGCAAAAAAAAACTACAGTATTTTATTAGTGAACAAGTTCTATTTTTTTTGTATTTAGAAGAACATAAAATCAAAAAACACTATTTCTTTTCTATTCTATTTCCGACTAACCCCGAGAATTCAAAAACTTTCCACGTTAATATTGTCTGAAAAAGGATTTGAATCCTTAAGGCTTCCACATGGAGCATAGAGCATACTGACTGTTGTATCTCAGTCTCTTGATACACAGACTCACTCATCTTTTTAATTCTAATATTTTCTTCAATTTCCCATCTGGTTCAGAAGATGGTTGCCTTGTTTAGAAGAAGATGATTCAGCCCCCGGACCCAGATGTCTCAAGAAAAAGAAAAGTTCATTGGAACAAGAGACGGATCTTAGCTCCAAATTGACAGGTGCCACTCTAAACTCACATTCTTGTTCTAAGAATATATGATCACAGTAAGGCCTCTCTCCTAGTAAATATATTGTATAAAGCCTATTTTTAACAAAATCCGCTCCTAGGATACTATCCAAAGATCAAAAGGAAAAACAAACTTGGCCTGAAAAACTTGAAAGCAAAAACCAACTGTTAGCAAAGGCTGAATATCTTCCAGTTGGCCTCAAAGGCAGTTCTTTCCATTAGATATCCATTATTATGTGCTTAGTTGTAGTAAAAAGCACTTATCATCTGTGGGATCAGCAAAGAAAAGCTAAAGTGATCAAAGTTTCTCTAGTTATTAAAAAAACAGCAACATTGGACAGACTGATGAAAAAATCTACATGGTGTAGAGAAAGGGAATGAGAAAAAAAATCCCTACATTCAGAATTTGGAGTAATGAAATAAAACTGGGATGACACTACGGTTAACCAAAAGGTATGGGGTTGACATAATGTACTAACTATAGTTCTGTTTATTTCTTAACATATTACATTAGCACAACTATTGCAATTTTTTAAACCAAGGTTAATGGCAAACTTCTACAACACGAATATTCAGCAGATGTGTGGATTTCAACTCCGAGTGGTGTGGTGGTCTAGTGATGAAGACACTCGCCTCCTATTCAGAAGGTTGAGAGTTCAGTGCTAGGTAGCGGCAGATATTTCACTCCTAGGGCGCAAAGAAAAAAAAATCTGCTACTAACTCCGCATGGCATCAGAAAGGGCATCGGCCAGTAAATGCTCAGCTCCATCCAGTCGCCCCGACTCTAACCCGAATTAAGGGATGACAGGGTCAAAAAAGAGAGTGTGGATTTCAATTCCAGAATTCTCCAATCATACTGAATTTACTGATTTTATTAAAGACAAAGGTAAAGGTTTCCCCTGTCCAGTCATCTACAACTCTAGGGAGTATGGATCAGCTAAGAAACGATGCTCATCTCAGTTTCTTAGCCAAGGGAGCCAGCGTTGTCTGAAGATCTTTTCTGTGGTCATGGGGCCAACATGACTATATGCTGAGGTGCACAGAACGCGGTTACCTTCCCATCAAAGTGGAACCTATTTATCTCCTCGCATTTGTACGCTTTCGAGCTTCTAGGTGCGCAGGAGCTCACCCTGTTACTGTGCATAATGCTCAAGTCTCAAAGTCAGGCTGTCAGCTTTCCAGCTGACAAGCTCAGCATCTTTAACCACTGAACCATCGCGTGCACCCCCCCCCCCCGTTAAAGATACTGATCACTTAAATTATGCAATTAGTCTTGGACTAATACATCTTACTATCTATACATCTTACATACATTTTACTATATATCCATTCCATCATTAACTCTCCAAGGGTGAAATTCAGCTGGTTCTATCCAGCTCAGACAAACTGGTAGCGCTGGCTGCGGGAGGCTCTGCCCATCCACGCGGACGTCATGACGTCGCTTTTTTGCGATGATTTTAAGCCTTTGCACATGAGCAGAAGGCTTTGCACATTTGCGAACCGGTAGGGAAGGTAAGTGAATTTCACCCCTGCAACTGTCCCTTAGTGAGCTGGGTTGGACTCCTTTCCACATTTTTTCTTCTGTTGGGTTTTGTCTGGAGAAATGCCATCCAAATTTTGAATTCACTGGCACATGGGCTGGGAATACAACTATCAACTACCACATACACAGGTCTGGGTATCTCACAATATTATGCAGTGCAATTAGTCCTGGCTAAATGACAGGACATTTTACGACCTGTTACAAAAGCAACAGAATGTGTACTTTATGGCCCATAAAGCATCTTCGGCTATCGTAATGGCCACCCCCCCTCCCAATGTGGTCACATGGTTGGGATTCAGGATGTATTTTCCTCATTTACAGAAAAAAGCTTCCCATTATTTAAATTAATGGGTTCTCTTAACAACTAGTGCAAAAAAGGATGGAAAATTACTTTGCATCACATGGGTGTCTTGACTTACAACTCTAATGACTTATGACCAAAATTTCAGACTCTATTGTGGTTGTAAGTCAAGGACAGATGGATGGAAACTAATCAAGGAGGGAAGGAACCTGGAATTGAAGAGAAACTTCCTAACAGTGAGGACAATTAACCAATGGAACATCTTGCCTTCAGACGTTGTGAGTGCTTCATCACTGGAGGTTTTTAAGAAGAGACTAGACAGTCATTTGTCTGAAATGGTATAGGATCTCCTGCTTGATCAGGGGGCTGGACTAGAAGACCACCAAGGTCCCTTCAAGATCTACTCTGATTCTGATTCTGACTTCCTGCATAAGAATAAGTTGAAATCAGCAACTGTCCTATAACACAGAGCATACTGTACATGTCTGTTGTATCTTAGTTTCATTCTTTGATAAGGATAACTCATGAATTCCAAATTTAAAGTGCAGTTACTAGTCTCCACTGTTTTCTCAACACTGAATTAAGTTTAACTAATTCACAGCAAGTCAGTATGCCCTTTTGTTTTAATGAAATGAAATATAGTAAAAAAAATATGCCACCCTTGTTCCACTAAATGTTGTTTCTAGGAACTGTCTTGCAATCGTATGTTCATTTAGAATTTATTCCTTCAGATCAATTAACCTAAAGTGGTTAAATAAATGAACCATACACTGTTGGGCAAATGGAAATTCACGGCCCAATGCTCTGAATGCACTTTTAAAAAGGTGGAACTAGAAATGTACTTTTAAAAACATGATACAAGCATGACTGTATGAACAGAATTGTGATTTAATGCATGAAGCAATTCAAGCAGTGAGTACATCTGAAAAACATGTCAATTGCGAAAGGCTTAGTAAGAAGGTAAGGCACAGAGTTGAGATGAAAAAGAAACAAGGAAACAGGCAGCTTTCTTAAAGAGGCAGCGGATCTTACGAACAATAAACGGTGGAAAGGAAATGGAAAATTCAATCAAATGAAATATACTTGAAGGGGTACGCTTATTACAACAAGATAGTTACATAATATAAAATAAAAGTAATCAGAAAGTCAAGTGGGAGCTATTACTGTACTGCAATTTAAGAGATTTATTTGCGGACCCAATTTTAGGTCTATAGGCCAGAATAAACAACTTCATTATTTAAGTTAGTGTTATGCCAAATATTTATCTTATACTCATTGCCAAAATCCTCGTTCTACCTGATGGAAAATAAATTGTTTTCAAACATTTTTCCAAGCTCTCAGCAGGTACAGCATCTATGTTCAAAAGTAAACAGGATTATTCGTGGCACGTCTTTCTACCTGAGAATTCTAGAGTTGTTGACTAGAATGGGTTTTTTTTAAAAAAAGAAATAATTAAAGAAGGCATTGGTAAATCATCTTCAAAATGATGCCTGGAAAACTTCATAGATGCCACCATCACAAATCAAAGGTAGCTTTACCTTTTTATTTTTTTTCTTCAAGAAATGCAGGATTTTGAACTTTATTTTAGTTATCAAAGACTTGCATTCATGAAGTAAAAATAATAAAATTCTTCCCATAATCAATGGTGGATAGCAGACCTTTATTATTATTTTTTCTTTTGTTCAATCTTCTCTGATTCTCAAAGACTTTCTGAGAAAGTCAGAAGCCAGCCTGTGATCTTCAGCCAGTCACTTTCTCTCAGCCCTAGGAAAGAAGCAATGACAAACCCTTCTGAAACCCCTTGCCAAGAAAACTGCTGTTGTACAGGCACTCTCCAAGAATCTGACATGACTGAACAAAACAAAAAAAAAATGTGGGGGGGGAGGGGAGAGAACCAAAATAAAAAATAAAGTAAAATAAAAATAATAAAATTCTTTCTCTAATCAGCGGTGGACAATTGTCTCTCATAATCCTTGTGTTTTGTGTACAAAGTGTATAACCTGAATATCTATCCACACTTCTAAGCCTTTAGGACCATTTCAGATATAATATTGTATTGTCTGATTTAAAACTCACATGTACCTACAATCATATGCAGAATACTCACACAAATATTCACAATGTAAGCAGGGACTCCTTCCCTGTCTCTTTGCTGGTATCACAGGCATGATATTATAGAAGGCTGTAGCATGCTGGCTGGGGAATTCTGGGAGTTGAAGTCCACACATCTTAAATTTGCCAAGAAAGACTAGTCTAATCTTTCATCATACTTCATCTTTTTTCAACAATCTGCCACCTGCCTGGTTTCCTACACTTCATTTCACTCTCTAGGGAAAACATCATTGAAGCTCCTCCCCTGGGGATTTTCCAGATTAAATCAGACTATGTATAGATGGTTAGGCAAATATATAAATCAAACTCTCTTCTCAGATCTTCTACCAGAGACCTGGGAATTTGAAGATTCTGCAAAGTTTTTTAGAAGTTCTTGGTACTGCACTCTTCCGTACTGGGGGAGCTCATGTTGTTATTGGGATCTATAGAATTCTTGGAGTCTAGACATTTCTATAATTCCTGGGACGATATAGTGGCAGTATAGTTCAGTGGTTGGAACTCCATCTTTGATGTGGGAGACTGCGATTTGAATCCCAGCTAGGGGCCAGAACCATCACAAAAACATCAGACCATCACTAAACCTCAAAATCACCAGAAATTCTAGAGCACCAGAAAAATGAGGTAGAAGAACAGCAACAATACAATAAGTCAATAAGAAAAGGTTTTTGTCAGGGATCCAAGTAACATACCCGTAGCAAACAAAACTGTGAGGCAGTCAAATTCCTCAAAGAATAAGCTTATTGGATACAGTGGGGCAAAAAAGTATTTCGTCAGCCACCAATTGTGCAAGTTCTCCCACTTAAAAAGATGAGAGAGGCCTATAATTGTCATCATAGGTAGACCTCAACTATGAGAGACAAAATGAGAAAACAAATCCAGACAATCACATTGTCTGATTTGGAAAGAATTTATTTGCAAATTATGGTGGAAAATAAGTATTTGGCCACCTACAAACAAACAAGATTTCTGGCTCTCACAGACCTGTAACTTCTTTAAGAGGCTCCTCTGTCCTCCACTCATTACCTGTATTAATGGCACCTGTTTGAACTTGTTATCAGTATAAAAGACACCTGTCCACAACCTCAAACAGTCACACTCCAAACTCCACTATGCTGAAGACCAAAGAGCTGTCGAAGGACACCAGAAACAAAATTGTAGACCTGCACCAGGCTGGGAAGACTGAATCTGCAATAGGCAAGCAGTTTGGTGTGAAGAAATCAACTGTGGGAGCAATAATTAGAAAATGGGAGACATATAAAACCACTGATAATCTCCCTCGATCTGGGGCTCCACGCAAGATCTCACCCCATGGGGTCAAAATGATCACAAGAACGGTGAGCAAAAATCCCAGAACCACACGGGGGGACCTAGTGAATGACCTGCAGAGAGCTGGGACCAACGTAACAAAGGCTACCATCAATAACACACTACGCCACCAGGGACTCAGATCCTGCCGTGCCAGACGTGTCCCCCTGCTTAAGCCAGTACATGTCCGGGCCCGTCTGAAGTTTGCTAGACAGCATTTGGATGATCCAGAAGAGGATTGGGAGAATGTCATATGGTCAGATGAAACCAAAGTAGAACTGTTTGGTAGAAACACAACTCGTCGTGTTTGGAGGAGAGAGAATGCTGAGTTGCATCCAAAGAACACCATACCTACTGTGAAGCATGGGGGTGGCAACATCATGCTTTGGGACTGTTTTTCTGCAAAGGGACCAGGACGACTGATCCGTGTACAGGAAAGAATGAATGGGGCCATGTATCATGAGATTTTGAGTGCAAACCTCCTTCCATCAGCAAGGGCATTGAAGATGAAACGTGGCTGGGTCTTTCAGCATGACAATGATCCCAAACACACCGCCCGGGCAACAAAGGAGTGGCTTCATACGAAGCATTTCAAGGTCCTGGAGTGGCCTAGCCAGTCTCCAGATCTCAACCCCATAGAAAACCTTTGGAGGGAGTTGAAAGTCCGTGTTGCCCAGCGACAGCCCCAAAACATCACTGCTCTAGAGGAGATCTGCATGGAGGAATGGGCCAACATACCAGCAACAGTGTGTGCCAACCTTGTGAAGACTTACAGAAAACGTTTGACCTCTGTCACTGCCAACAAAGGATATATAACAAAGTATTGAGATGAACTTTTGATATTGACCAAATACTTATTTTCCACCATAATTTGCAAATAAATTCTTTCCAAATCAGACAATGTGATTGTCTGGATTTGTTTTCTCATTTTGTCTCTCATAGTTGAGGTCTACCTATGATGACAATTACAGGCCTCTCTCATCTTTTTAAGTGGGAGAACTTGCACAATTGGTGGCTGACTAAATACTTTTTTGCCCCACTGTATGTCATATCGGCACAGACTGATGAAAACAGACTCTGAATATTCCCACTGTTTTCATCTAATTAAAAGTAAAAGTTTGTCACTTTCTCAAAACAGTCAGCCACATGGTCCAATCAGGACACTGTCCAGTTACTGGGTGACTACAGTCCCCTCCTTCTGAGCACCTGCAGGAATTTCCTTGATTCCCAAGAGAAAGTATTTTGTTTTGACTACAACTCCCCAACAATCTCTATTCCGCCCTCCCTATCCCTCTTCTTCAGTATGTCAGCACTGAAGTCTCAAAATGGCCTCAATCGGGGCTGACAGTTTTATTATTTTTTTCAGAGAAAATGCTACTCTGTTTAAGAATGTTCAAAAGTCATGTGTCAAGCTGGTAGGGAAGTATAATAAAAGATGGTGAGTATAATAAAATGACAAACTATTTGATAATTTAATGTAATGTATATAATAATCCGTCTGCAAGGACCAACTAGTCTACTGGACCTGGCTTTTAGTACAACTTGTACTCGACTTACGACCACAACTGACTCCAAAATTGCCTTTGCTAAGCAAAGCGGTTGTTAAGTGAGTTCTGTCCCATTTTACAAACTTTCTTGCCACAGTTGTTAAGTGAATCGCTGCAATTTTTAAGTTAGTAACACGGATATTAAGTGAATGCGGCTTCCCCATTGACTTTGCTTGTTAGAAAGTTGCAAAAGCTGCCTCAGGAAACTGTGACTGGCATACATATGAGTCAGTTGCGAAGCATCTGAATTTTGATCATCTGACCACGAGGATGCTGCAATGGTTGTAAATGTAAAAGGAGCCTCGGTGGTGCAGCGGACTAAAGTGCTGTTAAGTGCTAGAGCTTAGCTGCTAGCTGCCTGGAATTAGTGCAAGTTCAAATCTCACCAGGCTCAAGGTTGACTCAGCCTTCCATCCTTTCGAGGTAGGTAAATTGAGGACCCGGATTGTGGGGGCAATAAGCCGACTTTGTATAGAACAACACCACTTAGGGGGGGCCGAAAGCCCTAATAAGCAGGTATATACAAAAAAGTATGCAGGCTATTGCTATAATGCATTGTAAGCCGCCCTGAGTCTACGGAGAAGGGCGGCATATAAATTGGACTAATGAATGAATGAATGAATGAATGAATGAATGAATGAATGTGGAGAACAGTCAAAAGTCACTTTTTTTTCAGTGCCGTTGTAACTTCGAACAGTCACTAAAAGAACTTTTGTAAGTCAAGGACTACCTGTATTTGCATATTTCACAAGCATATATGACTGAGTCTCTCCCCACCTCCCTCCCTCCCCCCACCTCTCTCTCACACACACACATACTCCTTTAAAGTCTCCAATGCCAACAACCCTAATTCCACTTCTCATTCTCTGTGTTGCAAAGTAGTAGTAGGACACGACCTCAGTGTCACCAAGTAGTACGTCAATAATGCTTTGACCACGTAGTCGTAGCAAGGTAAAGGAGTGGCAATACACAGCTAATGCCAACCAAAGTTCGTTGTCAAACAAGAACGTAAGATAAAGTCACGGCACGCAAACTTAAAGGCAACTGAAGCAACCATTAAAAAGAGCAGTTAGAGCTGAAATAAGTAACTAGGATCGCCTAAGACAGAAAGGACTATCTGGAGCCCTGGGAGTTTGAACTGCAAATAGTTGGGTTGACCTGAATGAATGTAACTGTGTAAAACTAAAGTGCCCTTCATTATGCAGGCAGGAGATCAAAACAGAATTATAATTATCGATGACCTCTTTTGACTTGTCATAGGGTAAGTACAATAGCTCTGATTGTTACCAGCAATAACCCCTACAATATCCGTTGCTTTGGCCCTCATCAGCAACTTTTACACAACGTGTGATGTATATTATCCTCATTCTTGGCCTCCGCATTTAGCAAGTCATAAATGTCCCTTATGCTCAAGAGTAAGTATCTGAGAGTGCTTTTAACTTATTAACTGTTTGCCACCGTTCACACTTATGATCCACACTTGCGTTTACTATTGATTGGATCTTTGATTTCCGCCCTGATGTAGATCTCAAAACATTAAAGCCACATCTCCAGGGAAGCATTCTGCAAAATGCTTGATGTGCTCATTAACAGCAAGAAGAAGGCAGAAAGGAGATGAAGTTATTCATCATCTGTGTTACACATCTCCTGGAATTGTCTACAGCTGTCACCCCCAATTTCTCCAGCTTTTCCCTTAGCCTGAGAATCATACAACACAAGAAACTGCAGTCATCCAGCTATATAAAGGCAATGGACAGCTGTACAATTTGAAGGTGGTGTGGATGCAGAGTGACAAATGCTGTAATTGAGTACCAAATTACTGTCACACATGGACAGGAAATGATAGTGTGTGCTTAGTAATAATAATGATAATAATATCATAGTAGTGGGTGTGAGATCTGTTTGGACAGTTCAGGAACACATCAATGTTGGAAGATGAAAGGGATGCAAATTATAGTCTCTCCTTTGCTCATCTTGTTTAGGAAAACTTGGTTTCCTATATTTTATTTATTTTTATTGCTGTCGGTCACATACAGGGATTCTTACAAGTAGCCCTCAATAATTGGAACCAGAGTTTCCATTGCTAAACAAGGCAGCTGTTGGGAAATCATGCCTGATTTTGTGATCTTTTTTTGCCACAGTTAAGCAAATCACATGGACATCAAGCAAATCCATGGACCTTGCTTGTCAGACGCTAGGTGGGAATGTCACAAACCAGGATTACATGGCCTCGGGACATTGCAACCATCATAAATATATGCCAACTGCCAACCACCCAAATTTTGATTGCCGTGACCATGGGGAATGCTGCAGCAGTAATAAGTCACTTTTTTCAGTGTCATTGTAACTCTGACGAGTCATTGCACAAATGGTTGTAAATTGAGGACTACCTGTACAAAGATTAAAGCAAGCCACCAACATCACGCCCCCAAAATAGCAAAATAATGTTTTGCATGTGAGTCATAATAACTCATAAGCCAGCAGTGTGCTGCAGCTGCCAAAAAAGCCAACACAGTTCTAGGCGGCATAAGCAGAGGGATAGACTCAAGATCACATGAAGTGTTAATACCACTTTATAATGTCTTGGTAACGCCACACTTGGAATACTGCATCCAGTTTTGGTCTCCAAGATGTAAAAAAGAAGTTGAGACTCTAGAAATAATGCAGAGAAGAGCAACAATGATGATTAGGGGACTGGAAGCCAAAACATATAAATAATGGTTGCTGAAACTGGGTATGTCCAGTTTAATGAAAGGAAGGACTAGGGGTGACATGATAGCAGTGTTCCAATATCTCAGGGGCTGCCACAAAGAAGAGGGAGTCAAGCTATTCTCCAAAGCACCTGAGGACAGGACAAGAAGCAATGGCTGGAAACTAATCAAGGAGAGAAGCAACTTAGAACTAAGGAGAAATTTCCTGACAGTGAGAACAATTAATCAGTGGAACAACTTGCCTCCAGAAGTTGTGAATGTTCCAACACTGGAAATTTTTAAGATGTTGGATAACCATTTGTCTGAAGTGGTATAGGGTTTCCTGCCTGGGCAGAGGGTTGGACTAGAAGACCTCCAAGGTCCCTTCCAACTCTGTTATTTTATTCCAGCAATGGTGAACCTTTTTGCCACTGCATTCCAGGAGCGGGGGGGGGAGGTTGTGTATGCGACCACATGAGACCCCCCCATCCCCCACTCCTGGCACGCAATGGCCTGTTTTTCTCTCTCCCCAAGCTCCAGAGCCTTTCTAGGAGCTTGGGGAGGGCGAAAACGTCCTTCTCCACCCCTCTGGAGGCCCTCCGGAGGCAGAAAATGACCAGTTTGTCAACTTCCGATGGGACCTGAAGTTGGAATATCGGAGGGCACGGAGCTGAGCTCGCGTGCTCTCCAATATGGCTACGCGTGGCACCTGTGACACGCGTACCATAAGTTCGCCATCACGATCCTATCCTATCCTATCCTATCCTATCCTATCCTATCCTATCCTATCCTATCCTATCCTATCCTATCCTATCCTATCAATAACACTTCCAAATTCTACACCAATGGCATCAAAGATCATCAAAAGAATCAGAAGGAATACACCTGTTTCCAAGAGCCATCTTTGAAGAGAAAAACCTGACAACAGGACTTCTATTTATTAGAAACAGGAATGCAAAGGGGCATCGAATGGCTTTGAAATGTATTTACCCACCTTCTCCAAGCTGGAAAATTCATCTCACATAATCTGCAGCTATGGTTAGCAACTAATTCCCCCAAGAGTTCTTATGGAACTGAGTTCTAAGACATCTGGATGGCATCAGTTTGGGAAGGATACACATAAACAAAGGAATACCAGCCCAGAGACGACGAATGCCCAGTTAATTGGCAATGTTAGCTGGAAAGCCGCTGATCTTTTCTGCAATCTGGTTGCAATTTCTGGGGTACATATGGCTTGCTTCACCACAAATCTTTATTTTCGCTTTCTTGGAGGGGATTGAAGATATCTTTCCCCAATGCAGGCCCTTTGTCTATTTTCATATAATGTTCTGATTCAGTTCTTTGTACAGGCAGATTCTTTCCTTAAAATAGAAGGACTGACACTGCCACACCACAACCAGCAAAATCTGCAGATCGTAACAGATCAAAACATCTGAATGTGGACTTGTGCATCTTGTCAAGAATTTTTAAAGCAAAAAAAATAAAACAGTTGTTTTTAAGCTACTCAGAAACAGTATTTTGCTGCTTGAAAATCCAGTGTGCAATCCAACAGAGACATTTTTTGTACCTTACTATTGGTTACTTTTGCAACATAAGAGCAAAGAACGCTACCGATCCAAAATGAAGCCCCATTGATTTCAACTAAAATCAATGAGACACGCAGCCAGAGGCATTTGCAAAAATCCAATGGGTCAACATGATAAAAGCAGCATCACATTGCTATAAGCAAGCTCCACCTTTTTCTTCTGTTCTTGCTATGATATATTTTTGCTTTCAAAATTTGCCCCCAACTTGGGCTCGCTCTTAAATTCAATCCATTTACTTCTCTGCCCTTATCCCATCTGCAGACTCCTGTTCAGGGTAACCCTTTTAGAGAAAGTCAAATGTGAAGGTGCTATTGTGATGCTGCAAAGATTTTTTTTTTTCATAAAATGATTCATATCTGCTCTAAGTCTGATTCTACTTCGAAAAAGTCTGCTGAGATGATCGACGCAATATCCTGCAAGACTATCTGGGAGTTTTTGAACTAACTGAGATTCAGGGAAGCTCTCTGTAACATAAACTCAACCACTCATATGACTCACTTGGCTTATCTGTGTGGCTGGTAGGATTATATGCAGTTGGATTTAGGAGGTAATTAATGTATCACCAAGGTAGGAGGTGATATGAATGAACCATCTTGAAAAAGTTGGTAGTGGTGCCAGTGGTGGAATTCAAATTCTTTTACTACCGGCTCTGTGGGCGTGGCTTGGTGGGTGTGGTGTGGTGTGGCTTGGTGGGCGTGGCTTGGTGGGTGTGGCAGGGGAAGGATACTGCAAAATCTCCATTCCCACCCCTCTCCAGGGGAAGGATACTGCAAAATCTCCATTCCCACCCCACTCCAGGGGAAGGTTACTGCAAAATCCCCATTCCTTCCCCACTCCAGGGGAAGGATACTGCAAAATCCCCATTCCCTCCCCATTCCAGGCGAAGGATACAGCAAAATCTCCATTACCACCTCACTCTGGGGCCAACCAGAAGTGGTATTTGCCGGTTCTCCAAACTACTCAAAATTTCCGCTACTGGTTCTCCACAACCTGTCAGAATCTGCTGAATTTCACCCATGGTAGTGCCCCTTTTTGAAAAAAGCCATCTCTCGCTCCAGCAGTTTTATGGGACAATCTCCAACCTTTTCATTTTGAGGAACATTTTGAAGAATGTGTTGGTGACCTACTTTCGGAGGATGCTAGAAACATTGGTTTCGTAGAAGATATGGGTTGTGTAGCCCCCATATAATCTAATTTCAGTCCCAGACATGCGGCAGAATTTGAACTGGGAATAATCTTTCACCAGGGCTTGGAGAGAGTATATATTCCTTCTGATCCTTTTGGTGACCTTTGATACTGTCAGTCATGACATCATCAGTGCCAGAAGAGAGTGTCTCTGTTTATATATAGTCCTCGACTTACGACCACAATTGAGCCCAAAATTTCTGTTGCTAAGTTGTTAAATGAATTTTGCCCCATTTTACGACCTTTCCTGCCACCATTGTTAAGTGAATCACAATAGTTGTTAAGTTAATGATACGTTGTTAAGTGAATCTGGCTTCCCCATTCACTTTGCTTGTCAGAAGGTTGCGTGACCCCAGGATATTTCAACCATCATAAATATGAACCTGTTGCTGAGTGTCTGAATGTTGATCATATGACCGTGAGGATGCTTTAAATGGTTGTAAGTGTGGAAAACGGTCATAAGTCACTTTTTTCAGTGCCTTTGTAACTTTGAATGGTCACTAAATGAACTGTTGAAAGTCAAGGACAACCTGTGCCCTTACCTCTTGGCCTTCAAAAAAATTTTGTTGTTGTTGTTCTTGTACTTCTAAGCATTTGATCACTGATAATACTTGCATTGCCTACTTAGATTTAGAATGGATTGTCATTTGTTGTCTTTATTACGATTATTACTGCTTATCATGCGCCACAGATACAGTGGTGAAATCTAAAATTTGTTACTACTGGTTCTGTGGGCGTGGCTTAGTGTGGGGGGTTAATGTGACTGCATGGGCGTGGGCAATTTTTTTTTTTTAACTTTTAAAACCATTTTTTCTACAACCTCTTTGGCAGAGAGGTTGTAAAAAAATGCTTTCAAAAGCCTTGGACGATCCCAGCTGAGTTGCCTGATCGGCAGAGGCTTTTTTTCTTTTAAAAGCCTCTGCCAATCAGGCAACTCAGCTTGGATCGTCAGAGGCTCTTAAAAGCATTTTTTTCTACAACCTCTTCAGAGACTTCTTTTAAAAGTTGCCTGATCGGCAGAGGCTTTTTTTTCTTTTACTTTTAAAAGCATTTTTTCGGCCGAAGAGGTTATAGAAAAAATGCTTTTAAAAACTGAAAAAAAAAGCCTCTGATGATTGCGCGGCTCAGCTGGGCATGGGGGGTGGAGGGATTTTTGCTACCAGTTCTCCGAACCACCTGCCTCCATCACTACTGGATCGGGCGATCCAATCCGAACCGGGAGCATTTCACCCCTGCACAGGTAGGATGGATTTGATTTAAATCAAGTCAATTTAAATCATGATTTAAACCATGATTTAAATCACTAGTAAAAAGGCTTGATTTAAATCAATTCGATTTAAATCAACTCGATTTAAATCATAATTTTTAAAGGGCAACTGTCATCTCTGTCCTGCACCTGCTCCTTCCTCTGACCCTCTGTTGACTCACCGACAGTCCCAATATCGCAGAATATACAGCCTCATGCTACATAACTGAGCTCCGTTTCATGCTAAATAAACTAAATTATTAATGTATCTTAAATAGAAAACTATCTTTAGATAGATTTTTACTCCAAAAGCATTTCATTAAAATAAATTTGATAAAAATAAAAAAAAAATCCGATTTAAATTTTAAAAAATCTGATTTAAATTTTTAAAAATCCGATTTCTTTGATATATATTTTTTAAAATCATCAATTTTTATCCACCATGGACAGGCAATGTTTTCATACATCATGTTCTACCTAACATCATGGAAATTGTAAACGTAGCATCTTTTGTTAAGTCGTAACCCCATGGACCACAGCAAACCAGCCCCACCCATCCTCCACTGTCTCCCAGACTTTGCCCAAATTCACATTCATTGCATTGATCTGATTAGACCTATGTAACCATAAAGAGGGAGTGTCTAATTACGTAGCCGTTACTGTTATTGTTCTAAAAGACCTTGACTTCTTAAGTGAGCCACCTATAAGTATTATAAATAAAAATTAAATGATCAGAATTAAGTTTTATCAACTTCAGTAGAACTTCTTCCAAATTAAGCCATGAACATTTTACCTGTATCCTAAAGAATGCTCAGTGGTTCAGAAATTATGCTTTGTCTATAGATGATACCCTAGAGAAAATTGAATAAAGACTTATTGGAATCCCCTTGCTGTTAAAGATGAAATTCAGAAATAAATCTATTAACTCTCATATGACTTGGGCTAATCCCATTATTGTCATACAGATAGTCCTTGACTTAAGAGTTGGTTCAAAGTTGGTTCGGTTACAACAGACTTTTAAAAAGCTACTTATGACCCTTCCTTGTCCTAAGTTATGACTGCTCCCTCATGGTCATGTGATCCCATTTCAGTTGCTTGGTAACTGGTTCACATTTATGACCAGTTGCAACATTCTATAGTCATGTGACTGTGATTTGCAACATTTTTTTGCGACTTAAGGACCATGTAATTGCTTAACAACTTCGATGACTCACTTTACAACTGTGTTAAAAATAGAGTCTGGTTATGTGGCACCTAGACTTATGACCATAACGACTTATGACTGAAATTCTGGATTCCATTGTAGTCCTATGTTGAGCAGTATTTTGAACTGCAATCCGACATAGTTCATTTGAATTTAGACCAATTGTTCTATGTTAAGAATACATATGCTCTTCTTGGCTATATCCCCAGTATTTAGAATCCATCGAACCACCAAGAATTATGGAGCTTTTATGCCCGAGGCATGTCAAAAAAAAAGAATTATTATATAACACTGGCAGGATAAATCTATCCATTATTTGCAATAATTGATTGTTGATTCTTGTTTGACAACATCTGAATTAGTCCTCCTTCCCTTTTTTGGCAAAGGAGCAATAAAAGAACTTTTGAGCAATTTGGTAAAATGCTGAGGATATTTATTATTTTTAATAACACAATTCTCTAGCTTTATTTCTTTTCCTTTCACTTTACTAGTATATCACAATTAACACACACACACACACACACAATAAATCTCTTTCTCTGGGTTTAATGTAATAAGATACATTTTAAACATTTCAAAAGAAAGTCAAAAACCACTGTATTGCACTCATTTTTTTTAAAAAAAACCCTAATCATTAGCATTTAAAGTCTAATGCTTAATTAGATTAGGCTACAATCTTAGGAACAAATGGAAGCTGCATTAAATTCACAGGAGCAGTTGATCTGTAAGTCTCCGTTCACCCTAGCAGTTTAAGATGGCTTTAGCCTTTTAATTGCAGCTATAAATATTTCTGCTATAGTAACATGCACACTGGACAAAAGTCAATGCTATATTAAATAGGATGTTAAAGCAACATGAAATCGTATAAGGCAGCAATGGTATTTTATCTGTTACTTCTAGACATAAACAGAACTAAAAGTTCTGCACAGCTCTGTTTGCATTTGCAATTTACCAGAATGGATGAATTCTCTGCCTAAAACAAAGATGTAAACATTTTCACATTAAACATTAGGGGAGAGATTTTTAACCTGTATTCTAAAAATCAGGCAGCTAGTGCAAAGTAATGAGCACTTTAAAGTGATTTAGCTAAGGAACCACACTGATACCTATTTTACGATTCACAGATTTAATACAGATATTCCTCAATTTACAATTAGACCCTTCGCGGTTGTTCAAAGTTATGACGGACCTATGCTTGGGGCATTTATGACCTGGTTCTGAAGTTCTGCCGGCTGGGCTCCCCACACAGTCATGTGACTGCATCATCAACGGGCCCAGCATTTACAGTCATTTGTAACATCCTATGGTCACATGACCACATTTTACGATGTGTTTGCTGAAAACTGGATTTACTTCCGGTTTTCAGCAATAAAAGCCCATTGCAAACCATCCGGTATTTAATGCCTGCAAAACAGGTTGTCCAATCAGGCCATTCCCCTGAGTGACTTGCTTACCGACAGTCACAACTTACAACTGTTACAGTCATAAGTCAAGGACTAGCTAAGAGCCATGGTGGCGGAGGGGTTAGAATGCAGTACTGCAAGCTACCTCTGCTGACTTCTGGCTGCCAGCAGTTTGGCAGTTCGAGTCTCACGGGCTCAAGGTCGACTCAGCCTTTCCTCCTTCCGAGGTGGGTAAAATGAGGACCCAGACTGTTGGGGGGCAATATGCTGATTGTGTAAACCGCTTAGAGACAGCTGTAAAGCACTGTGAAGCGGTATATAAGTCTAAGTGCTATTGCTACCTGTAATCTAAATACATAATTGCATTAATTTTACATACATATGCAATCTCTTTACCAAAGCAGTCTTTTAATAATTAGAATACACACAATTGAAAAGGCCAGGAAAGAAATAAGAAAGCTGAGCTGTGAGGACAGCCTACCAGCCATAGGAATCAGGTTTTAATACAAAGGTTCAGTCTGTAGACGGAAAATTCAGAAACCACAGCGAAGCCAAACGAGACTGCAACTGCTAATCCCCAAGCAATTCTAATGACATCACCACCCTGGATTCCAAAAAACAAAGGCGAGATCAAAACAGTTCAATATCCTACAAGACGTCTATATACATTGCAGCTTCCTTGCATGCTGACTTAGATTTGCTTCAGCGAGCTCCATGATTCTCCAGACCAGATATAAGGACTAGTCAGGTATTCTGGAAGAGGGAAACTGCATCTTATCCTTTGTTCACGAACAGAAGAGATTCTGGATGCCAACCCCCCCCCCACTTTTCTTACCCCAAATTCAGAAATCAGTATTTTAAGCAATCGGAAGTTTTGTTTGTGCAGAGATAAGGTATCGCAACCACGGTTCTCCTCTCAGTCCCTAGTATATAAGATGCCCCTCCATTTTTAGGTAAATATTTTTTTAAAAAAGTATCATCTTATACACAGAAAAATACGGTAATTGAAAACTTTTCAAAATGCCCAACCCCTGTTATCTTGCATCCTCGGAATGATGTGTTCTGTTAATAATAATAATAATAATAATAATAATAATAATAATAATAATAATACAGATCATCATTTGGAATACAACACGCCAGATATCACAGTTGTCAAGGGCCGAAGTTTACAGTTTATTGATATCGCTGTACCAGGAGATGCCAGAGTCGAAGAAAAAGAACTGGAAAAATCACAAAATCTTGCAACCTGGCCACTAAAGCTACACGGCCATGGATGAAGCATGTAACCGTGATACCTATTGTCATCGGGGCACTTGGTACCATGTCCAAGAATTTTACAAAACACATCAGGAAATTGCCGATAATAACACCAGCGGAACTGCAAAAAACTGCACTACTCAGAACATTATATATTTTAAGAAGATACTTGGTTGATACCTAGGATGCTGGCAGCAACCCGTATCAACCATTAGCACCAGTCAATCATATTTGTTACACATTTTTAAATGTTCAGTTAATTAAGTTTCATGCTTAATGAATAAAAGAGATAATAATAATAATATAAAGATAGTTCTCTGCAACCATTCATTTAGTGAGCATTCAAAGTTACAAAGGCACAGAAAAAAAGTGACTTACAACCATCCCTTGCACTTATAACTGTCACAGCATCCCCATGGTTATACGATCAAAATTCAGATGCTTGGCAACTGGGATATATTTTCAATGGTTGAAGCACCCCAAGTTCATGCAACTGCCATTTGCAACTTTCCCAGCTGGCTTCCAACAAGCTAAGTCAATAGGAGCCAGGTTGTTTAAAAATTTGCTTGGCTCACTTAATAAGGGCAGCGCCTTGCTTAACAACCATGGCATAAAGATTGTAAATTCGGGCATGGCTCACTTAACAAATTCCTTGATTAGCAACGGAAAGTCTGGTCTCAGTTGTGGTTGCAAAGCGAGGACTATCTGTGTCCTTCATCTTCCTCCAATCCTTTTTAAAAACAAAATGGATTTGTAGAAACCAAGACCAGTGTGTAGTATTTCATTCAAGAATTGCAAATAAACATGTAACTGTATTATTCACAATGCATAGAAACCTGCATAGAAACTGGATTTTTTTTTTAAAAAAGAATCTCATTTAAATTTTGTTACTCAGTACAGAAAGTAGCCAAATTATTGTTAAAGCTTCTGCAACATCTTTTTCCTTTCCAAGTTATTTTCCAAGACAAAGCCAACTCCATCGTGTCATCAATGGTGCTCTCTCCTAATTCTATAATATTACCCTCCAGTAAAAGTGCATAAGCACAGAAACTGTAGCTTCCTTTTTGATTTGTATTGCAGAAACAACATATAAATGATGGTTTAATAGCATGGTTTCCATACTTGCTGTCCAGAATTGCTACGGTGATAAAAAAAAAAAGCAAGAGAATGCAACCTTATGGTATCCAAAACTATCTGCCAATAGTTTGAATCTCTGCAGATGCCATTTTCCACCAGGTTTTGGAGCTGACCCTCAAACCTTGAGCTGTTGAGCCTGAAGGAACTAATGTCCATAATATTTCTTCTTTGGCTTCAAGCGATGCCTACAGGCATGGCTTGTTTTTTTTTTTTAAAAAAAAAAAACAGTATTGATAAAAAAACCCTCCCGTCAGCATCTATTCAGAGTTAGATCATCTTTTTAGTGGTGGTAAAAAGAGATGATGACTTAAAGCTATAACTGTACCATAAAGTCCCTTTTCTGGATCCTGGTTATTAGCTCTCCCAACAGAACAAACAAGGATGCAATTACATGAACATACTCTCCAGCATTAATATGCATTTCAAGCTGCAAGGCCAGCCTAAATTTGGAATGTTATTGTTCATGCTGAAAGTGACAACTGGTATTATTCCTGGCTCCATGTACAGGAATATAAACAACCCTTTCTCTGTATCTTTCTTTCTCTCTCTCTCTCTCTCACACACACACACAGATGGGAAGATGAACATGCATTGTAGTGTGGCAGCTTGGCATTCAATAAGAAAAAAAAATACATTAGCTGCTTTGGTTATTTAAAATAAGATTTCAGGCACTGGAAGCTGAAGATTTCTACATAACCATTTCAAGAAATAATGGGAGACTTTTTTGACTAAAGCGGGAAATTAGGGAGAAAACAACGTTGGCTAGTGACCAAGTTCATGAATTTTAAAATGGGCCTGGTAAAATATTCATTTTGGAATTTGGACAAAACAGAATAAAAATGGAAGTGCCGGTTTCCATTATTTGGAAATTATATTTCTGTTGATGCTGCCTAAAATTTTCTTCGTGAATTATTTAGATATTGAAACACTGCTGTCCTGTCACTCCAGTCCTCCTTTTCATTAAACCACATCCAATTCCTTCAACCACATACATTTTAGTCTCCTGTCCCCTAATCATCTTTATTGCTTTTCTCTGCATTCTTTCTAGAGTTGGAAGGGACCTTGAAGGTCTTCCAGCCCAACCCTCTGGCTCAAGCAGGAAACCCTATAGCATTTCAGACAAATTCAGGCCTCCTCAGGGTGCCATTGGCCAAGCAATGTCCGCTGGCGGCCCCCAGGGGGAGAGCCTTCTCTGTGGGGGCACCCAACCTGTGGAATGAGCTACCTCCTGGAATACGACTGATCCCAGACCTCCGCGCTTTCCGAAAGGCCCTGAAGACTTATTTATTCCAACCAGCTGGCCTAGCTTAAATGGTTTTAATGGGGTTTTTAAATTTTCGATTTTATTGATTTTGGTTTTAAATTGGGAACTTTTCGATTTTGCAGATCTGGGATTTTAAATTGGAAATGCCGATGATTTAATTTATTTTAGTTTTTTTTTTAACTTTTGTACTATATGTGTATTAAGTTTGGCTGTCCACCACCCTGAGTTCCCCTGGGGAGAAGGGTGGTATATAAGTTGAAATAATAAATAAATAATAAATAAATGGTTGTCCAAATTCTTCTTAAAAAACCTCCAATGTTGCAGCACCTACAATTTCTAGAGGCAAGTCGTTCCACTGATTAATTGTTGTAACTGTTTCTCCTTAGTTCTAAATTGGTTCTCTCCTTGATGAGTTTCCAATCCCTTGCTTTTTGTCCTGTCTTCAGGTGCTTTGGAGGATAGATTGATCCTCCTTTCTTCTTTGTGGCAGCCCTTTAAATATTGAAACACTGCTATCACATCACCCCTAGTGTTTCTTTCTTTTTTCATTAAATTAGATATACCCAATTCCTACAACTGCTTTGATCTGCTTTCCTGGATCAAGGTCCTTCTTCCAATGACTCATTCCTGTCACCTTCCATATGGACTATTGCAATGCATTCAGCTATCCTTGAGAAGTATCTGGGAACTGCAACTGCAGTAGTCCTTGGTTCTCCTAGGGTTGGAACACCTCTGCTACATGAGCTGCATCGGGTCCTATTCAAGGTGTTGGTTATCACTTTAAAGCCCTTCATGGCATGGGACCAGGTTACCTAAGTAAACATCTCATCCCAAGGAAGGAAGGAAGGAAGGAAGGAAGGAAGGAAGGAAGGAAGGAAGGAAGGAAGGAAGGAAGGTTGGTTCCCATCTGGCTATGCCATGTCATGGGTCCGACTAGATACTGCTAAATTTAAATCAAACAGCCATGAACCACTGCTTGATTAAATGACTTCAATATTTGTAATTATTAGAGTATATCGGTATAGGAGATCTGTCTTCAGCTGAAGGAGCTAAGCATAATTCTTGGAAAGTATGAACAAATCTGGATTCAAACATCACAAAGCCATTTGGAAATTAAAGAGAGAACAGATTGTTATATTAATAAAATTGGCAGTGATTTTAGGAGTGTTAAAAGATCCAAAAAAAAAAATCCCCCTTAATACCAAAAAAACTCCACCAACAAAACAGCGTAACAGTTGCAGAATTTAGAATGGTTTTATTAACACTTAATGGACTTTTCTCCACCTCTGGTGAATTATTTCTGAAATACAATGGAAGGAAAATACTCTTTATTTTGTAGCTGGAACTCTTTCACAGGTAGCTACAGGCAAACAGAGAAACCAGAGAATTACCTTAATCTTTAGATGTGACCTAAATTATACCTGCAAACATCCTTCCTATCTCCACAGTCACAAAAACCTGGCCAGTTCAAAATGAAAGAGACCGAAGTCTCCTACTTCAGCATCTGCACAGAAAACTCCATCATAAAACAAAACTCAATTCTAATGCTCACAAGCATTTACCTTTTATTGTACTGTTCATTATCAAAAGCCAACTCAGCACTGCAGATAAAACAAGATCATTGTTTCTTACGAGTCTCACTTCCTCACGAGAACATAAAAATAGTGCTCTGGATAAGCCCAAAGACCATTTTTAGCTAGTACTCTTTCTCACAAGTGGCCATCCAAATGGTCGCAAACAGAAAATTGAGACATGTCCCTCACCTACTATCACTGTTCTCTGCCTCTAAACTTTAGAAAAGTATCACTGAATCATAAGACAAATAGGTCCTCTATGAATGTATCTTTGAAAGCCACCCAAGTGAGTGGACATCAATTAGTTTCGTAGTTCTCACATCATTAACTCCACAGGTTAATGATGTGAGAAAAGAGACAGGAACTTTCCAGTTGCTTCACACTGTTCTCTAAATTATAATGATGTTTGTCACAGAACTCATTTCAAATATATACAGTGGTTTTGCTAACAATTTACAGGTAGCCCACATTAGTGACCACAATTGGAAATGGCTACTTGGTTTTTAAGTCAATCAGTCACTAAATGAAACCATGACTGTGTTTACAATCTTTCTTTTGCTTTATAGACCTGCAAAGGTGGGCATTGGTTGCAAAGTTATTTTTTCATCACTGTTTCAACTACAGATGGTTGACTACCTATAGATGTTTCTATGTGCAGCTTTTTTACAATTCTTTACATGTCTCTTTCTCTCTCCCTCCCAGATTTACATGGGTGTTCCTTATTAAAATTCTAATAAGTTTGTTTCATTTTGTTAGAAAGTTTTCCTACTTTCTCTTCTCAGTGTTGCTTTTAACCTAGAGCAGGGGCCTCCAACCTTGGCAACTTTAAGACTTGTGGACTTCAATTCCCAGAATCCCTCAGCCAGCTTTAAAGTCTTAAAAGTTGTCAAGATTGGAAACCCCTGACCTAGAGAACAGAATGGGAACAGGAAAAAAAAAAAACATCTTTCCAAGCTTCTAGCCCCTCTGTTAAGTTGTACTTACTGACATCCGGTCTATCCTTTCTAAAAATATGTGTCTTAATTTTTGTATTTATAATGGAAATTTGTTTTTTGTTTATTTTAAAAGTGCTCACCATCTAAAGTCACTTGGTGAGATGGCTGGCAATACAAACTGAATGAATGAATGAATGAATGAATGAATGAATTAATTAATTAATTAATTAATTGCTGCAGTCTTTTCCATCAGCCAGTTTGCTCTGCAGATCTCGGATTCTGCTTGCTTTTGCAGAATCCACAGCTGCAAATTCCAGCTTGGTGAATCCATACACTATCATACTCATATCCAGTCAACACAACAAGCATCCGCTACCTATAATATCCAATAGCTACCAACAACCTCCTCCATTGCTATCAATGCTTTATCCTCATTTACCAATCACAACTGGGATCAGCAACCCTGTTGCTAAGCAATGTGGTCATAAACTGAAATATTATCTGACAATACCAGCTTTCAACATCAGTTCCAACTGCAATCATAATCACCTGCAATTGTTAAGCACGATGTCATGAGACTATGACTTCTGACTTCCAGTTGGCTTCCCCATGGACTTTGCTTGTTGGAACCCGACTGTGAAAGTGAAAGTCACCAATAGCAATCATGTGACTGCAACAGCTACAACTTGAGGACCAGACATAAATTTCCTGTTTCAGTGTAGCATAGCTTTGAATAGTCACTCAGCAAGTGGTCAGTAGGCAAGGAATGTCTGCATTTTCATCAAATGATAGACATGCCTACCTTCAAGGGAAATGTCCCCTGAGTTTGGGGGAAATGATGCAATATTCTGAAATGTAGAAAAAAAGAAGAAATTTAGCAGGTAATGTGAAGGATGGATGGAAAGAAAAAAAGAACGGAAATGGGGGGCATTTGAAGACTCAAATATGAATAAATATAATCAGGGATGAAATCCAGCAGGTTCTGGTTGACCCCAGAGTGGAATGGGAATAGAGATTTTACAATATCCTTCCCCCAGGAGTAGGGAGGGAATGGGGATTTTGCAGTATCCTTCCCCTGGAGTGGGGTGGGAATGGAGATTTTGCAGTATCCTTCCCCTGGAGTGGGGTGGGAATAGAGATTTTGCAGTATTCTTCCTCTGCCACGCCCACCAAGCCATGCCCACCAAGCCACATCCACAGAACCGGTAGTAAAAATTTGGATTTCACCACTGAGTATAATGACTGAATATTTGCTTACCCGAGTCTATTTCAAATATGCAGTTTAAGCCTACACAGAGGCAGTTGCAAAATCCAAGACTTTTGTCAAAATGATAATCCCACATGGCAATGCTTGTGCAACAGAAGTAGAGCTTACTCTTAACAAAGGGATTTCAAGATTAGTTTTACCTTTGGGGTTTACCTGTTGACTGTTTTACTGTTGAACAGAGGTTGGGTCGATTCAATTACTAGACAAATAGATTTCTGCAACAGGGACATCTTTTTAGGTAATATAATAATATTTTGCCAGAAGGGAAAGTTTACAATTATGTGTAGACCTGCTGTGTAAGGGGAGGAGAATACATTAGATCTTTGACATTTCTGTCAGCATTCAGCTAAGGTGGACTTTTTATGTTTAATGTTAATGAGGTATTTGATATTTGCGGGGAGGGGCTTTTGGTCCATTTTTTGTTGTTGTTGTTTTCGTTGTTGGCGTCAGTATGTTTTCTTTTCCCCCCCTTTGTTTTGTATTTTAACTTTGGAGATAAAGAATAATAATAAAAAAGAAGAAAAGCTTACGTTGGAATGGCACACATCTATTCATATGTACACATGGCAAAGGGATAAATATAAATCTAAAGACAGAAGTGGTTTTATTGTTTTATGGTAAAATGTTGAAAAGAAATAATTTAAAAAATGCAAGAATCATGAGATTCTGCATGCAAAACAGACCTTTTTTTTAAGAGCAACCTTGAAAAGGAATGAAAAACAAATCTTTTTGAAGAAGTGTAAGTAGACTGACTACATAAATAGCATGAAAAAGGATCAGAAGATAGTTCTCAATTGTCTGAATGAACATGGGTGATAAATGGCATAGGACCCGGGTACCTCCGAGACCGTCTTCTGCCACCAATAGCCTCCCACCGACCAGTCCGCTCCCACAGAGAGGGTCTCCTCAGGGTGCCATCGGCCAAGTTATGTCGGCTGGCGACACCCAGGGGGAGAGCCTTCTCTGTGGGAGCCCCAGCCCTGTGGAATGAACTGCCCCCAGAAATACGTAAGATCTCCGACCTCCGGGTGTTTCGCTGCGCACTGAAGACCCTGTTGTTCCGCCAGGCCGGGCTATCAACATAATAGTTTTAAATTGGGGTATTCTAAATTTCTGGGGTTTTAATTGTGCCAAATTTATTTAATCATTTTAAATTTTAATTGCTGTTTTGTCTTGTGTTTTTAAATAGGCTGTACACCGCCCTGAATCCTTCGGGAGAAAGGCGGTATAGAAATAAAATTATTATTATTATTATTATTATTATTATTATTATTATTATTATTAAATACACAGGGAATTATGCCAGTAGTGAGTTTCAATTTAGTTTGCTACCGGTTCGCTCGTGCACGTGTGCATGTGCATGCGTGCACTCACGCACACAACACTTCGGTGCATGCACAGAAGCGTCCGGGAGGGTGGGCCGAGCCTCCCTCCACTGCCGCTACCGGTTTTCCCGATCCGGGGCAAACCGGTAGCAACCCACCACTGAATTATGCTAACAGGAGATAAGAAAAAGAATGCTTGATGGGTAACAAAAGTGCAAGGAAGCTATGAATCAGAAAAAAATGGATATAAGAGAAAGATTGCTGCATAAAATGAAAATGAAAGATTTGTATAATGGCTATCCAAAAAAAGGCAATTGCAAAAAATATAGTCGAATATGGAAAGACATGGTTAAAATTAAGAGACAAAGAAATGAGCAATGCGGATGGAAATAAAGATAATTTTTAAGTGGGTGAAAATGGTTAAACAATTTAGTATAGATTTGTGGTATAAAATTCTATATAGACAATATATAATCAAATTTAAATATGTGTGAGAATAAATTGAATGTTTAGTGAATGGTTCAACAGTGAACAAGAAGGACCACAAGGAAATACGATGTCCTCCTGGTTTTTATCTTATTTATGAATAAATATATAAGAGATGGTCGATGTAAAGTATATAGATGATACACATTGCTGGTGAAAACCTCAATGATTTCACTGGGCAATTTATAATTTTGCTTCCTGAAAAACGTTTGGTAATTATGATAGAACCTTTCAAACTGAACACAAATATAATTTCAGAATGATTGCATCATGTTAAGAATCTTGAGAAATATGAAATTAACTTTCAATGGCCATAATGCATTTAATCACATAATGTTTCTGACACACTGCTTGAGCTCAACAGGGCTAAAGTGTTTTGCTGATTATTTTCATTTATATTCAATGTCTCATGCATCTCGCTTCAGTGTCTAACAATAATCAGCCAGTATTGATGGATTCCAGTTGTCCTGATACAATTTATTCCATTGTGGCAAAGTCCTGGTGAAAACTTTCTCCATACAGTATTTGTCACTGACTGCACTTGGATTTTTGAGAAAAAAGTCCAAGTGTTCATGCAGAAAATAAATCTTCAGTGGTATGTTGAACTTCATGATCTTGTATTCTGTAAGAAGTTTTCAACCATCTGAATGTAGTTTGGTGCTCTGTAGTTGCCAAGAAAATTCTCAACAACATCCTTGAATGCTTTCCAGGCGCTTTCCTCTCGCCCCATTGACAGATCTTCAAACTGCTTGTCATTGGTGATATATCTGATCTATAGACCAATAAAAATGCCTTCCTTAATCTTGGCATCAGTTATTCTTGGAAACCTCTGTCTCATATAATGAAAATTTTCACCTTCCTTGTTCATCACTTTCACAAAATTTTTCACCAGTCCAAGTTTCATGTGAAGTGGAGAAAAAAATATTTTCGGTTCATGTGCCACTTTTTTTATCCTGGAAACAGGGGTGAAATTCACTTACCTTCCCTACCAGTTTGCAAATGAGTGTGAGCCGCCCGCCCGCACTGTCATCCCTGCATGCGCAAAGCCTTCTGTGCATGCACACAGGCTTAAAATCATCACAAAAAAGCAACGTTATAATGTGTGTGAGTGGGCGGAGCCTCCCGCAGCCGCCGCTACCAGTTCGCCCGAGCCAAATAGAACCGGCTGAATTTCACCCCTGCCTGGAACCAAATTCTTTCGGACTGGCCATTTCTTTTTAATATAATATGAATTTCTTGCGTGGCTGTCCCATTCTGATGAATAACAACAGTACTTGATCCATTGAGCTGCATTCCAAGCAGCAGAACCACTACTTTTAGCTCTCCATTGATACTCCACTTGTATTTGGTGTACTGGGCGTGCTTCAACAACAGTTCCATGTTTTCCTATGTTTCTTTCATGTGTGTAGTATAGCCAACAGGTACTGAAGAGAGAAAAATTGCCATTGTGTAAAACGAAAAGATTTTTATAAAACTGTAGGTGATGGGTTAAATTCACAGGTTATTTTTTATGATTAGCTGCCAAAATTTGTAAAATACGCCCAAAAGTGTTCAGGAAGCAAAATCTTTGTTGTCTAGTGTTTCCTTTGAATGTAAAACTGACTGCTCAGTGCAGCAAGGAATACATATCCAGAAATTAACGTCTCAAAGTCCAAGACAGTAGATTTTGACAGGATAAATAGAGTGAATGAAAACAAGTCATATATATATTAGAGCAGATATTCTATCTGCTTTGTATAAATTGATAAAATGTTTACTAAATGGGGAAGGGATATGAATGAATAATTTTTAAGACAGCCAAATGACAGTACAGAAGAAGTAGAAGACTGTAAGTAAGTGATCTCTTGTGAGGAATGAGCATTTGTCAAAAGAAGCAAAATGCGCATAAAGATAGGCTTTTCCCATCTTGTTGTGTGGAAGTAGGTGCTGAATAAGCTAAGAGAAACATGGAAGCAGTGGAAATTGGCTATTATAAGGAGTGTATGGTACAACAAGAAAAGAAAATGGGCAAAATAAATCAGTGCCGAATAGCTGTGTGTGTAAGAAATACGTGAAAGGGGATGATGACCGTTATCAAAGAAATAAGCTGAGGTGGTATGATCGTAGAGACAGAAGGAAGGAGGGTCACATTGCAAAACAAATGCATGAAGGAATGAATGGGTCAAGAGGAATGGGAAGACTGGGAATGCTGGGGTGGGATAAAATTGCTGAGAAAACAAATTAATTTACAGAGCTAAAGACAGCCAATGAAATAATGAATGGAAGTGGTGGATGTTTTCGAAGGACAGAAAGGTAGAGAGAATGGTTGGTATAAAACTAGATTTAACTGTGATTTACATTGGTTGTATTACCTTAAGACTTTTTACTTCCTTGACTTACTATTTCTCACTCCTTTTCAACACTGCACAACTGATTTCCTCCAAAAGAAAACATTGTGATAGATACACATCAGGGGTGGGTTCTAAATTTTTTTACTACCGGTTCTGTGGGCGTGGCTTATTTTGTGGGTGTGGCTTGGAGGTCATGTGACTAGGTGGGCGTGGCTAGCTGGTCAGAGTCATTTCTGGAAGGTCCTCGCACTTACCACCAGTCCTCGCACTTACGACCCGACTCATTTGTTTGCTTTTAACACTGATCAGCTGTAGGACGGCCCTTTGAAGCCCCGCGGCAAGAGTTTAAACAGTTTTTTTCCCTCTAGTCATCAGCTGGGACTCAGGAGGCAGCAATAGATTGGGGGTGGGACCAAATAAAAGGTAAGAATAACGTGGGTGGGGGGGTAGGAGGGCGGGGGGAGAACCGGTTCGGTGATGTCATATCGTCACCGCTACTGGCTCGGCCGAACCGGACCAAACCGAACCGGGAGGAACCCACCACTGATACACATATACCTAAGCGTGAAAAAACCTCCTTTGTGCTTATGCAGGAATGAAATCCCAATCCTCCTTATGGGTAGGCATGTACAGGAGGGCATCTTTAACTCGTGTTAGTAAGGCGGCTGAAAGTAGTACAGAACATGTCTCTTATTCTTCTGCATGCTTTGATTTATGCCTGACGGGGTTAAATCGACACAATTCACACATCTGCAGGTACACCCGTTCATTCACGCATGCAGGCATACGTTCGCACACGTGCACCGTCTCCCAATGTTGGTGCGTCATCGGAGTGGTGTTTACTTTGCCAATGTAATACTGTCAAAAGCTTTGTTGAATGAGCCAATTTCAAGCTGTTGATATAGTTCAGACCTTGACAGCTCTCTAATCTCCTTGAAGCTTTACCATTTGATTGCATTTGTTTGCCCAGCAAAATGGTCAACTGCTCCGGTTATCTCAAAAGTACGAATACATCTAAAAGGCAGCATTTATAATAGATGAGTTTCAGAGCTTAGCAGAGACCTGTAAAATGCAGACAAGGGATTCTATTTTTCTCCTCCTGAAATGTATATTAAAAGTCTAAAGCTTCTCCATTTAAGCCCCCAGCTGTGAAAAAGTTTTTAAAGAAATCACTGCACGCTAAAAACCAAATTACTGCTCTTCTACCCTTTCCTAATCTTAGTCAGTTCTTCTGACCTCCAAATTAAAGATGCCCGCTACGTGCTTCTACAACACCGTTAGAAGCTGTTTGGCAAAAAAGAAGGTAGAAAGGCAGAGTAATTTCCATACTGGTTAAAGAATCTAAGCAAGATAAAACGTTTTCGTATTACATTGCTGTATATATTCAAGGCATGCAGGATATTTTTTTTTGTTGTTGTTCTCCAAACCAGATGCTGGCAAGTAGTTTGGAAAGTAGATAGGTTTTGGAAATTGTTCAAGAGCCCCCCCGCCCCCCCAAAAATAGTTTTGATTTTGCATGGTGCCTAAAACCTGGATTAGACTTCTCCGTCACTACCCTGCAGAGAATATACAGGTAGTCCTCGATTTACAATAGCTCGCTTAGTGACCGTTCGAAGCTATATCGGCACTGAAAAAGGTGACTTATGACCGTTTTTCACAGTTACGACTGTTTTTCACAGTTATGACCTTTGCAGCATCCCCATGATTATGTGATCAAAATTCAAATGCTTGGCAACTGGTTCATATTTATGTCCCAAGGTCGTGCGATCACCTTTTGCGACCTGGTCACAAGCAAAATCAATGGGGAAGCCAGATTCACTTAACAACCGGGTTACTAACTTATGAGCCATGGTGGTGCAGTGGTTAGAGTGCAGTACTGCAGGCTACTTCTGCTGCCTGCTGCCTGCCTGCAATTTGGCAGTTTGAATCTCCCCAGGCTCAAGGTTGAATCAGTCTTCCATCTTTCCGAGGTTGGTAAAATGTGGACCCAGATTGTTGGGAGCAATTATGCTGACTCTGTAAACCGCTTAGAGAGGGCTGTAAAGCACTGTGAAGTGGTATATAAGTCTAAAAGTGCTATTGCTATTATCAGCTACAGCAGGGGTCTGCAACCTTAAACACTCAAAGAGCCATTTGGATCCGTTTCCCACAGAAAAGAAAACACCGGGAGACACAAAACCCTTCCCATGCCTGACTATTTCTTGAGCAGACACAAAACTACCATAAGTAGTTGAATTAAACATTCTGAAATGTTTATTTTCTTGGATTTATCCATTGTTGGCCTACCGGGGGTTAAAAAGCTCAATAAATTGCATGCCGGCGGGTGTCACACATTGGCGGTTGTGACACATATTCTGAGTGACAGGGAGTCGCAGCAGAGGAGTGAAAGAGCCACATGCAGCTCCAGAGCCGCAGGTTGCTGACCCCGATACAGTGATTCACTTAACAACTGTGGTAACATGGGGCAAAACTCACTTTATAAAGTCTCACTTAACAACAAAAATTTGGGGTTGAATTATAGTCATAAATCAAGGATCACCAGCATGCATCTGTCATTCAGAAAGAGTTACTAGCTGTTGCCCTTATACAACACCGAATTTTTGTTTGGGATAGGGGGCGCTCAAACAGAAAAGCACTGAACAAGAAGTTGGGTAAGTCAGCAGCAAGGGATGGTGTGGGATTTGGGAGGCATGTGCTTTAGCCTTTGTCTGCAGCCATCTGCAACCTACACTTACCCATCAACCCCTTCACAGCGTAAGTAGGTAGCAACACCTATATGCAGTTGGAACAACTCTAAATCAAGCTTAACTCTACTTCACCGCAGCTTATCAAGTGCTAGGAAATGCCACAGATGAGAAATAAGGATCTCTACATAGAAAGTAGTGAGAACTCAAAAAAATGACAACAGCCTTTTCAACCTTTCAACCTAGCCTTCCATCCTTTCTAAGATAGGTAAAATGAGGACCCAGTTTGTGGGGGCAATAAGCTGACTTTGTATAAGTATACAAAAGTATGAAGGCTATTGCTTAACGCACTGTAAGCCGCCCTGTGTCTTCGGAGAAGGGCGGCATATAAATCAAATACAAAAAAATCCCAAACAAGCAGCTGTTGAACAGCTGTCCCCTGGGGGGTTAGACTTCATCTTGCTTTAGAACAGCATTTGATTAAGGAATTTTGCTTTTTTTTTTTTTTTTAATTTGATTTATATGCCGCCCTTCTCCGGAGACTCAGGGCGGCTTACAATGCGTTAAGCAATAGCCTTCATTCTTTTGTATATTTTATACAAAGTCAGCTTATTGCCCCCACAAACTGGGTCCTCATTTCACCTACCTTAGAAAGGATGGAAGGCTGAGTCAACCTTGAGCCTTGGAGAGATTCGAACCAGCAGAAATTGCAGGCAGCTGTGTTAATAACAGGGTTCACTAAACCACTGTACTATCAAGGCTCTTTTTATTATGTGTATCAGTGATTGCGATTAAGATTCTTTTTTTTTTTATATGCACGAAGCTGCTGAATCAGATGGCACTTATATTTTTGAAATGAAGTAAATAAAGGCCAAAAAAACCCAGAATCATAGCAACTGAAGAAGAGCATGAAATTAATAAAGTTAAGGCAATGAAAGCTGAAGTAGGTTTACCAGAACTGGTCAAAATCTAGATGACCTTTAGATGGCAGTGTTATTTTTTGTGTGTGTGGCTGTATTGTTGTTGGAGTATTGTTGTTTTTTTAGCTGTAATAAGAAGTCATCTTAATTATTGCAGTCTAGGTTAGACAGTCCTATTCTTGAAAAGTTCAATTTATTTGCACTTTGATTTGAAAAAAAAAAACCATCCAGAAGGGGGACGTTATTGTTTAATTCTGTTTCTGATGAAGAGCTACTTTGGCTGTCATTTAAATGTCTGTAAGATTTATTTGGTAATTAATTAAAAGATGATGCTGATTAGAGGCATCACATTGAGTTACAAATAAAAACTGAGAGTCTTATGAAGACGTAAGGGAAGACCTCTTTCTTATCTATTTTGAATAACTACTGTTAGTCAAACTAAGATCTAATTAGCTTTTCGACTATGCATAAAATATCTTCACCCAAGTGAACAAGCCACGAATTCCTATATTAACTATATTTCTTAATTTATCTAAATAAGAGAACTGTAATTAACAGCACTGGGATCAGTTAGCATACTAAGCAGATATCAAACTATGATTAATGTCAATAATTTGTTCCCAAGCTACTAAATAAGTTCTGGGGTTATTTGTACCCCTCGGAAAGAAAGAAGTGGGTTAAATTGATATAGGAATCTCTGAGCAAAATTGTCAGCTTAATCCTAGTACTTTCATAGAAGAGAATGGAAAAATCTGAGTCTAATTAAGGAATGTGAACTGTTGAGTTATTCCAATAAAGTATCATCATCATTTAACCACGTCATAATCCTTTGCAGGGTGGAGTCTGGGCAACTGAGTAGAGCTAGCAGAGTGTTTTAATGACCGGATGCCCTTCCTGTCGCCAATGCAGACTTTTGTTCAGCAGATATATTCTCATTGTGCCCAGAGAGAGAAATATCTGCCTCTACCTAGGATCGAACTCACAGCCTCCTGAGTGTGAGGTAAGAGCTCCACCTCTAGGCCACCGCACCACTCCCTATTCTGATAAAGTATACTCTTTGTTTATTAAATCTGTATGCTGCTTGAGTCCCAAAGACTCTAACATCTAAATGCACAGTTCCTATTATTGACTGCCGACTTTATCTCAACTTCGGCTTCAAATAAAATATAAATTATGTTTATAAAAATAAATTTAAGCCTGGAAGGCAAAGCAAATTAAGTGATGTTTACAAACTAGGATTCATATTAGCTCATTTCATATTCTGACCATTCAGAATCATTTGTTTAACAAGCACATTTTTATAAATTTATAAATTTGCAAGTGAACTATACATCCACAATTTCTTAATTCAAATCTTGTTAGATTTCCTTAAATATGCATGGGTCAACAAAAGAGCTCTGAAACGCAGTAATGCATATTCCACAGCTTTACTCATTAGTTTTGTTTGCATTAAAATATTAGAACATATCCTTTAAGACTAACAGTATGTAAGAGAGAAAAAAATATCCCTGGAACTTCTAATTCCAACAGCTGGAATCCTTGCACTTTTCAAGGGTGAATGTTTGCATTAAAAAATTTAATCTCATTTCTCGCTAACAGTAATCTCTTGTGATTGTACACACTAGAAAGGAATAGTATGTGTATAGTCTTGGACAATTTACTGAGTTAACAAAGGAAGCAAAATAAACAGCCATCTCTTGCAAGTGGAATTAGCTATTTGCATTTGGTCTACTATTTATTTGTTCTCAATAAGCAAGCTACTTTCTGAAATGAAAAATTCCCTGAGCTAAGAGGTTGAGCTCCCTCTAAATCTAGACTGCAGAGTTGAGCTCCCTCTAGATCAGGGGTCTCCAACCTTGGCAACTTTACAACTTGTGGACTTCCAACTCCCATAACTCCTCAGCCAGCACATGCTGGGATTTGGAAGTCCACAAGTCGTAAAGTTGCCAAGGTTGGAGACCCCTGCTCTAGATTGAACAAGGAAAAGAGAAGCATGAGGACAAGAAGATACTTCCTTTTCCAGATGTGGAACTATAGGCTACCCAGAGTCTGCAGGAGAGCAATTAAAAAAAAAAAAAGCAATGTCAAGTCATTTCTGATATTCAAGAGATTATTCATATCTGCAAGCAAACATGCTGTGGTCCCAGCTGCCAGCCAGGATTGGGTTCTCCAATTTTGCCAACCTTCTACTGAGCATTGATCCATCAACAAGTTCCTGGTCTATGTAAGTGGCACTGCCCTGCATTCTGTAGCTTCTAGATACTCTTCAAGGGTAGCCACATGAAGAACGCCATCAGTAGTCCACCTGGGAACTGACATGGGTATGACACCATGAGCAGACCCTCCCAATCCAGGGATGGGTGCAACCGGCACACAACATGAAGCTATGGACTCTAAATCATGACTGGCATCTGGCATCTCTGAGCAGGAGTTCTGAGTCTAGAAGAACCCCCAAAGATGCACATCTGATCTGTGCATCTATGGAGATTCTCAGTCATCCAGGTCACGGTTGTCCCAAAGGTGCTTTTTTCAAGAGGCAACTGGACTTCCTAGTTTTTCTTTGAAGATGTTTCACTTCTCATCCAAGAAGCTTCTTCAGCTCTGGAGCTCTTGGATGAGAAGAGAAACTTTTTCAAAGAAAAACAAGGAAGTCCAGTTGCCTCTTGAAAAAAGTATGTTTGGGACATCTGGCCTGTGCTTTTTAGAGCTGTTTCAAGACAGCTAGGTCTAGAAATGTAGACAAATAGAAATAAATAAACCAAATTCTCCTTGTGATTTCCTCTCCTTTTC